>NC_091310.1:29578142-29748142 GCF_038502225.1 Cherax quadricarinatus | reverse complement strand
ATAAATGTTAGTTTGCAATCAACGGCATATGCATGGGATTCTGGGATGAGATGGAGGAGGTCGTTGAAGTAGACATTCCATAACAATGGCCCAAGCACTTTCCTGTGGAACACTTGCCGCAGTAGGATGTCTTGCTGACTCTGTCCCATTGATAACTGCCCTTAGAGGTCTACCTTGAAGGTAATCACTGAGGAGACATAGTGTAGAGCCTGCAATTCCAAGTGCTTGCAGTTTTGCCAAGAGTACCTGGTGCCATAATTGGTCAGAAGCACCAGCAATATCTAGTGCTACTACAGAGCTGAGTTTGGATTGATCCAGTTACTGGTTCCACTTAGTGGAGAGGTTTAACAATAGATCAGCAGCAGGGTAACCTTTTCTTAAGCCATATTGACAGTCACAAAGTAGTGAGTGGTAGTCAAAAAACTCTGTCATTTGCCATGAGATTATTGTCTCGAGGATCTTGCTAGTGATAGACAGGAGTGACACTGGTTTGTAGTTACTAATTTCTGCTCTGCTCTTCTTTTTGTGAACAGGGACTACATTTGCCACTTTTCACAGAGAAGGCCATTTAGTTTGTACTAGGCAGTGCTGAAAGATTCGAGTTAGAGGTCCTGATAGCTGGTCTGCACATCTACTCGGCAATCTTGGGTTCAGCTTGTCTGGACCCACAGCTTTTTCTTGGTCCTCCTCCTGCCTTATTGTCACCACTGACAGCTTTGACACAGTTCTTGCAGCTAACCAAGAAGGGTCCCTCGCTGGATCAGGAACTTGCACCTTGGCAGCAGAGTGTTTGGCAAAGAGGTCAGCTTTCTCCTGACTACTAGTAGAGGTGGTCCCATCCTGTTGATTTAGAGGTGGAATAAGTTTATCAGGCAGATAACCTTGTCTGTCCCTAACCAAGGACCACCAGGTTTTGGAGCTCCCACTATCTGATGCCAGCTTTCTTTTTGCGTCAGCTTCCCATTTAGAAATGGCCCACTTCTGAACTTCACTAATATGCCTACTGGCTTGCCTGTGCAGGTTCCTCTTATAGGTAGTGGGATGTCTCATATATCTTCTCCAAGCCTTGTACTTAGCAGTAGCAGCCTCTCTACAACGAAAGCCAAACCAAGGCTGATCTGTGGGTTTTGTTACATATTCCTTGTGTGTGTGTGTGTGTGTGTGTGTGTGTGTGTGTGTGTGTCTGTCTGTCTTTTAATGTTGTTAGTTCTAGTTAGGGTAGTTGATGAGTGGATAGGGTAGTTGATGAGTGGAACAGTCTACCTAGTTGGGTTATTGAGGCTAGGACTTTGGGTAGTTTTAAATTTAGGTTGGATAAGTACATGAGTGGGAGGGGTTGGATTTGAGTGGGACTTGCACATCAGAGCTTATTTCTTGGGTAGCATTGAAAATTGTGTTGGGCAAATGTTTTGCTAGTGGGATGAATTGTAAAGGACCTGCCTAGTATGGGCCAAAAGGCCTGCTGCAGTGTTCCTCCTTTCTTATGTTCTTATGTTGTGTATTTTGCATATTTTTTGCTCTTTGGTTCTGGTACCAAATTTGTGGCACCTCAATTTTTTGACATACATACTTAATTAGTTTTGGATTCTTGCCAGTGCTGCATATTGCAGGATTGACTGGATGTTGGTGTTACCTGCACTAGAAGTTTCTCTCACATCAGATTTCTGAATGTCATTCTTATGGTAGTTGACATTTGCTGCTGATGTTATGTGGCCAATGAAGTTTGGTAAGATATTAACATCTAGGTTTTACTCATTTGAAATTGTGAGACATCTGCCTTTTGTGCACCCTTATCCATTTTATTAATCTGCATGTATGTGTGAGCATTGGTGGGTGTGCTCTGTGCATGCGTACGTATTTGTGTGCATATTTATGTTCTTGTATGTATGTTTATGGATGTGTGTGTTTATACTCATGCTTGTACATACTAGGGTGTCCATCACTCTGATTTGTGTGTGAGGACAGTTTCTACTCTTGGCTCCACTTTAACTCTTTGAGGGTTTCAGCCGTACTGGTACGGCTTACGACCCAGGGTTTTTGACGTACTAGTACGCCTAAATTCTAGTGCCCTCAAATCTAGTGGGAGAAAGCTGGTAGGCCTACATATGAAAGAATGGGTCTATGTGGTCAGTGTGCGCAGTATAAAAAAAATCCTGCAGCACACAGTGCATAATGAGAAAAAAAAGACTTTGACCGTTTTTTTGGAATAAAACAGCGACTTTGCACTGTATTTTCGCATGGTATTTATTGTTGTATTCTAGTTTTCTTGGTCTCATTTTATAGAATGGAAGACATACTACAGAAATAGAGATGATTTTGACTGGTTTTACAATGAAAAGTACCTTGAAATTGAGCTCAAAGTAGCAGAAATGTTCGATTTTTACCAAAGTTCAAAAGTAAACAAATCATGCTATGTGTCCAATACACGTCAACTGGCGAGTCTATTATTCGTTTACAAGTGCGTCAATATTATTTATACCATTTTTTACACTAATGCAGTAGTCTGCATAACAGTAAATCTTCTATTTTTTGTGAGAATAAAAATTCAAAGTGGAAAGCAAAAGAATATAAGAGGGGCATTGAGATGTGACTAATGAACAGAGGAAATGTAATTTTAGTGCCAGGAATGTCTTTCTTGTTTATTCTGGACCCTATTCAGAAATTGGCATCTTTTGAAATTTGTGTGAAATTGGCAAAATTGCTAAATTCTGACCACTGTACTGGATAGTTGAAACTGATAAATGGGTGGTTTATTGCACTCATTCGATAGAAAAAATGGAGTTCTAGCGAAATATCCATGTTTTTTGTTGACTAGTACAGTGGAATTGGCCGAAAATGGGGCTCAAAGTGGGCAAAATCGCCGATGAGTAAACATCGCTGAGACCGCTAACTTCGCAAGAGCATAATTCCGTAAGTTTTCCATCAAATTTCAAACTTTTGGTGTCATTATGATCGGGAAAAGATTCTCTATCTTTTCATAAGAGAAAATTATTTTTTTTTTTTTTAAATTTGGTCGACCCTGAGAACGAGTCTCAGAGAGGGCCTGTCGACCCTCAAAGGGTTAAGCTACTTTAACCTGAACTACTTGTTTCTGGTTTCTTCTGCTGTATTATCATATGCTTTTGTTGTAATTTTGTACCAAGTTTAACTCCAAGATTTCTTAATCCAATTCATTCTACTTTTCTATCATTCTGAGACTAAAGAAGTACTGTACAGTGGACCCTCAGTTATCGGCCAACTCGGTTATCAGCCGTTTTTTTGGCTTCCAGTTATCAGCTGTTATTTCGCTTATTGGCCATATGGGATGCATCAATCCGCCGCTGCCAGCTGCTTGTGAATCAGTCTGGCTGTGTCTCTGGGCGAGTGAGGAAGCTTCTGCTCATTCATCCAAACATTTCGCTATAATCCATTGTTTTTCATGGTTATTGATTAAGCGCAACTGCGAAATAAGTAACCATGGCCTCAAAGAAAGTTCCTAGTAAAGTTCCTATGGCAAAGAAAGTGAGAAGCATGATGGAATTTAAGAAAGAAGTTATTGAAAAATATGAGTGGTGTGTGGGTGCTGGAACTTGCCAGGATGTATGGGAAAAACAAATCAACAATCACTTCCATCCTGGCAAAGAAAGTAGAAATCAAGGAAGCTAATGTTGCAAAAGTAGTAAATGTGCTAATGAAACAAAAGTCACCAATAATGGAAGATATGGAGAAGTTATTGTTGTTGTGGATCACCGAAAAACAATTAGTGAGAGATAGTGTTGTGGAGTCGATTGTTTGTGAGAAGGCAAGGCAGTTGCATGTGGACCTTGTAAAGAAAATGCCTGGAACAAGTGCTGCTGTTAGTGAATTTAGGGCCAATAAAAGCTAGTTTGAGAGATTTAAGAAGCATAGTGGCATACACAGTGTAGTAAGGCATGGCAAGGTTGCAAGTTCTGATAAATATGCGGCTGAAAAATTTGTGCAGGAATTCAAGGGGTACGTAGAGGCTCAAGGATTCCTCCCCCAACAAGTGTTCAATTTTGACGAAACAGGCCCCTTTTGGAAGAAAATGCCAAAGAGGACCTACATTACACAGGAGGAAAAGGCACTGCCAGGACACAAGCCTATGAAAGACAGACTTACTCTTTTGTTCTGTGCTAACACTAGTGGGGATTTCAAAGTGAAGCCTTTACTGGTGTATCACTCTGAAAATCCCAGAGTGTTCAAGAAAAACAATGTCGTCAAGAATAGATTGTGTGTGATGTGGAAAGCTAATAATAAGGCATGGGTCACAGGGCACATTTTCAAAGAGTAGGTCAATGATGTGTTTGGCCCCATTGTAAAAAATTTCCTCCTGGAATGTGAATTGCCTCTCAAGTGCCTCCTGGTACCGGACAATGCTCCTGCTCATCCTCCAGACTTGGAAGACCAGTTGTTTGGGGACTTTCGTTTTTTAACAGTGAAGTTCTTGCCCCTAACACCACTCCTCTCTTCCAGCCCATGGACCAGCAGATCATTTCTAACTTCAAAAAACTCCACACCAAAGCAGTGTTTCAAAGGTGCTATGAAGTGACCTCGGACACTCATTTGACCCTAAGAGAGTTCTGGAGGAATCACTTCAGTGTCTTCCATTGCATAAGCCTTATAGGTAAGGCTTGGCAGGGAGTGACTTCCAGGACTTAGAAGTCTACTTGGAGAAAATTGTGGCCAGATTGTGTCCAAGAGAGAGATTTTGAAGGGTTTAGGGATGACCCTGAGGACCCTGTGCCTGTTGTGGAATCTATTGTGTCTTTGGGGAAGTCCATGGAGTTGGAGGTTAGTGGCGAGGATGTGGAAGAGTAACTAAATTACTTATGTATAAACAACTAGAGCTAGAGCTTTATTTTCCCTTGGTGACCTCAATAGGCAAGAGTTTGAAATACATGTATCACAATGAAGAGTCTCGGCTCTCATCTACAATTTTTCTTTTTAGCTGTTGAAGATATTGTATATAAATGAGCTTAAGTGAAGTTAGTGAAACATGCTAAACTGCCTTAAGAGTATCATAGATTTAAAACAAAAAAATTGTGAATTAACATGGTAAATTTTTAATTTCTCAATGTTCCAATACATACTTGTGAAGTTATAGCAACAATTAATGTACACTCTGCTTGTGTGGTAATGTAGTACTTGCCAAACAGGCCAAGTTGGCAACATAACTCACAAAATAACAATAACATGACTGCACACAAATCATGGAATGGGTGGGGCTTGAACCCATGGCAGGCGAGTCCTGAAACTCACACCAGTGTACTGTGCATGTGAGTTTCAGGACTTGCCTGCCATGGGTTCTATCCCCACTCATTCTGTGATTTAAGTTAGCAAGTTTTACCTTCACATAAATTACTTTAAAATATGTTAATGTATCTTAGTGCTGCAGGCTGATTTTTTTTTAGTTCCTTGTTATTTTCCTCTTTTCAGATACTTAGTAACACCTTTAATGGGAGCTGACCTCAACAACATCGTTAAAACGCAAAAACTCACAGATGATCATGTCCAGTTTCTCATATACCAAGTTCTTCGTGGCCTCAAGTACATTCATTCGGCAGGTATTATTCACAGGGTGAGTATTTTCATCAGTAGCATGATAAATTAAGAGACTAAATGCAGGGAACCCTTTATTGGTACAACATTTTACCCACTGGGTATAACATTTTACCCATGGGTGGGCTAAACATTGTACCAATGAACAGTGTCATCGTAAAGGGGGGCCTCCCCAGGTGAGACCATTTAGGAGGTGACACCATAGAACCTCTAAAGAAGGTGACACTAATGCACAAAACAGTGCTGCAGCAACATAAGAGAAAAATCCTTCATTTCTATGTAGGCTCTTATATGATTAAAGAGTACAAATAGGCTTATATGTAGAGGGAAAATCATTGATTTTGATGATGTGATAGATGATTTTGCAGGATTGAAGGCAAGGAAATGTAAGATCAGATTCACTGAGATGTTACCTGTACTCAAGGTCAAATTGGAACTAGTGTTTCTCTGATATTGCAATGTTTTATTTTATTTTTCAAGCTTTTTTTTTTCTTTTGCATTGTTGAAGATAATAAATGTAGGATCTGTTGCCTGTACTCAAAGTGGTATTTGAGTTTGTTTCCTCAATATTACTTTGATTATTTATTTTATCATTAATAAAGTTGAGATGTATTCTCCTGTTTGGATTATGGCCCTTAACCCTTTGACCGTTTCGGTCGTATATATACATCTTACGAGGTACCGTGTTTGACGTATATATATTCATAAATTCTAGCAGCTTCAAATCAAGCAGGAGAAAGCTGGTAGGCCCACATGTGAGAGAATGGGTCTGTGTGGTCAGTGTGCACCATATAAAAAAAATCTTGGAGCACGCAGTGCATAATGAGAAAAAAAAAACTCCCACCTTTTTTTTTTTAATTAAAATGCCGACTTTGTGGTCTATTTTTATATAATATTTATGGTTGTATTCTCGTTTTCTTGGTCTCATTTGATAGAATGGAAAACATATAGAAATAGAGGTGATTTTGATTGATTTTACTTTAAAAAGAACCTGGAAATGGAGCTCAGAGTAGGGGAAATGTTTGATTTTTGCCGATGTTCAAACGTAAACAAATGATGTCATTGTCCAATAAATGTCCAACTAGCCATTCTAATATGCAGTCATGAATGGGTTGACATTACTTGTACAATTATTACAGTATTGCAGTAGTCTGCATAACAGTAAATATTCTATTTTTTGTTTGAATAAAAATTCAAAATAGAAAGCAGGAGTAATATCAGAGAGGCCTGGAGACATGACTGATGAACAAAGAAAATGTTATTTTAGAGCCAGAAATGTCTGCATTGTTCATTCTGGACCTTATTTTGAAATTGTCGTATTTTTAATTTTCGTGAAATTGGTCAAATTGCAAATTTCTGACCACATTATTGGGTAGTTGAAATCAGTAAATGGGCAGTTTCTTGTACTCAATCGATAGAAAAAACGGATTTCTAAAGAAATAGCTGTGAGTTTGGTCGACTGGAACAATGGAATTAGCCGAAAATAGGGCTCAAAGTGGGCGAAATCGCCTATTTGTAAATATCGCCGAGGTCGCTAACTTCACGAGAGTGTAATTCCGTCAGTTTTCCATCAAATTTCATAAGAACATAAGAAAGGAGGAACACTGCAGGAGGCCTGCTGGCCCATACTAGGCAGGTCCTTTACAATTCATCCCACTAACAAAACATTTGCCCAACCCAATTTTCAATGCCACCCAAGAAATAAGCTCTGATGTGAAAGTCCCACTCAAATCCAACCCCTCCCACTCATGTACGTATCCAACCTAGATTTGAAACTACCCAAAGTTCCAGCCTCAATAACCCAACTAGGTAGACTGTTCCACTCATCAACTACCCTATTTCCAAACCAATACTTTCCTATGTCCTTTCTAAATCTAAACTTATCTAATTTAAATCCATTACTGCGGGTTCTCTCTTGGAGAGACATCCTCAAGACCTTATTAATATCCCCTTTATTAATACCTATCTTCCACTTATACACTTCGATCAGGTCTCCCCTCATTCTTCGTCTAACAAGTGAATGTAACTTAAGAGTCTTCAATCTTTCTTCATAAGGAAGATTTCTAATGCTATGTATTAATTTAGTCATCCTACGCTGAATGTTTTCTAACGAATTTATGTCCATTTTGTAATACGGAGACCAGAACTGAGCTGCATAATCTAGGTGAGGCCTTACTAATGATGTATAAAGCTGCAGTATGACCTCTGGACTTCTGTTGCTTACACTTCTTGATATAAATCCCAGTAATCTATTTGTCTTATTACGTACGCTTAGGCATTGCTGTCTTGGTTTAAGGTTGCTGCTCACCATAACCCCCAAGTCCTTTTTGCAATCTGTATGGCTAAGTTCTACATCATTTAACTTATAAGTACTAGGGTTATGGGCACTCCCAAGCTTTAGAACCTTGCATTTATCTACATTGAACTGCATCTGCCACTTTTCTGACCAAGAATAGAGTTTGTTTAAATCCTCCTGAAGTTCCATAACATCTACGTTTGAATCAATTATCCTACCTATCTTTGTGTCATCGGCGAATTTGCTCATATCACTAGTAATTCCCTCATCAAGATCATTGATATATATTATAAACAACAACGGGCCCAAGACTGATCCCTGTGGAACGCCACTTGTTACAGATCCCCACTCGGACTTAACCCCATTTATGGACACACTCTGCTTCCTGTCAGTGAGCCATGACTCGATCCACGAGAGCACTTTTCCCCCAATGCCATGAGCTGCCACTTTCTTTAGCAGTCTATAGTGCAGAACTCTATCAAAAGCCTTACTAAAATCTAAGTAAATAATATCAAATTCTTTATTGTGGTCAACAGCCTCAAAAGCTTTACTGAAGAAAGTTAATAAATTAGTTAGACAAGACCGGCCTCTTGTGAATCCATGCTGAGTATCATTAATCAAGCTATGCTTATCGAGATGGCTTCTTATAATCTCAGCTATAATTGACTCTAGTAATTTGCCTACAATTGAGGTCAGGCTTATTGGGCAGTAATTTGATGGTAATGACTTGTCCCCTGTTTTAAAAATAGGAATTACATTAGCCATCTTCCACATATCAGACACTACACCTGTTTGAAGAGATAAATTAAAAATATTAGTTAATGGTTCACAGAGTTCCATTTTGCATTCCTTAAGAACCCTTGAAAAAACCTCATCAGGGCCCGGCGACTTATTTTGCTTCAGTCTGTCTATCTGCTTCACAACCATCTCACTAGTGACTGTGATGTTACATAATTTATCTTCTTCTAGCCCACTGTAAAAATTAATTACTGGAATATTGTTAGTGTCTTCCTGTGTAAAAACTGAGAGAAAATAATTATTTAAAATCAAGCACATTTCATTCTCTTTGTCAGTAAGGTGCCCATAGTTATTTTTAAGGGGACCTATCTTATCTCTAACTTTTGTTCTATAGACCTGGAAAAAACTTTTTGGGTTAGTTTTAGAATCCCTAGCAACTTTAATTTCATAGTCCCTTTTAGCTTTTCTTATCCCCTTTTTAATGTCCCTCTTAATGTCAATATACTGATTCATAAGATGACCCTCACCTCTTTTGATATGCCTATAAATTCCTTTCTTATGCCCTAGTAGATATTTGAGCCTATTATTCATCCATTTTGGGTCATTTCTATTTGATCTAATTTCTTTATATGGGATAAACGCTCTTTGAGCAGCATGTATAGTGTTCAGAAAACTGTCATATTGATAGCTCTCTTCGTTACCCCAGTCAACAGATGATAAGTGTTCTCAAGCCCATCGTAATCTGCTAAGCGAAAATCTGGGACTGTTACTGAGTTATCGCTACTATCGTACTTCCATTCAATGCTAAATGTAATTGATTTGTGGTCGCTAGCACCCAGTTCCTCTGAAATTTCTAAATTATTAACAAGGGATTCATTGTTTGCCATAACTAAGTCAAGCAGGTTATTTCCCTTGTAGGTTCTGTCACAAACTGCTTCAAAAAACAATCCTGAAATACTTCTAAGAAGTCGTATGATTCTAAATTCCCAGTCAAGAAATTCCAATCAACATGACTAAAGTTAAAGTCTCCTAGAATTACTACATTATCGTGCCTTGTGGCCTTAACAATTTCCTCCCATAGTAGTTTCCCTTGGTCCCTATCTAAGTTTGGGGGACGGTATATCACACCTAAAATCAGTTTTTCATGCCCCTCTGAAAATTCTATCCAAACAGACTCTGTATGTGTTACTTCAGACTTAATACCCGTTTTTATGCAACAGTTCAAGCGATCTCGGACATACCATGCCACCCCACCCCCCTTCCCAATACTTCTATCTTCTTGGAACAATTTAAAACCCTGAATATGACATTCCGCAGGCATGTCCCGACTTTTTGAATTAAACCACATCTCAGTTAAGGCAAATACATCAATGTTACCTGCACTAGCAACTAATCTCAACTCGTCCATCTTATTCCTAGCACTACGGCAATTAGCATAATAAACATTGAAAGACTCTCCTTTCTCTTTACCCTTCCTGCTCATTTCTATTTTTCTACTAAACCTATTACTGTCCTTATCACCCAAGGTCCCTGGCTTTTCAATATCTACCTCGTTCTTATTATTACTAGTTTCCCTAGAACTGGGACTTCACTGTTTTCCTGCCAAAACCCATACCACTAACTACTCCTAGCTTAAAGCCCTAACTGCTCCCTCCACTGCAGTTGCCAGTGCTCCCACCCCACACCTAGATAAGTGAACCCCATCCCAGGCATACATGTCATTTCTGCCATAGAAGAGGTCCCAGTTGTCAATGAATGTTACCGCATTTTCCTTACAGTATTTGTCCAGCCAGCAATTGACACCAATTGCCCTGGACAACCATTCATTTCCAACTCCCCTCCTTGGCAAAATACCACATATGAGAGGGTTCCCACCCTTACTCCTAATTATTTCTATTGCTGACCTATACCTGCTAATCAGGTCTTCACTCCTACGTCTGCCAACATCGTTGCCTCCAGCACTGAGACAGATAATAGGATTACTCCCATTACCTCTCATGATGTCATCCAGATGGCTAACAATATCCTCTATCCCAGCCCCAGGAAAGCAAACTCTCTGTCTCCTACTCCTGTCCTTCAAGCAGAACGCCCTATCCATATACCTTACTTGGCTATCCCCAACAACAACAATATTCGTACCTTCCTTGGTGTCGTTCGTCGTGATGTTCCCAGTAGTCGACTCACATTCGTCGGGTAGCACTGAGAATGTATTAGATGTTTCCACAACAGTTTCCACGGCAGTCTCTTTCTTCTTCATCGTTTCTACCTTTCCATTCGTCTTCTTGATCGTCAACCTCTTTCCCTGCTGTCCAGCCACTGACCAGTTTCCCTTCTTGACCTGAGGACTCAAAACAGGAGGACTACTACGAATCTTTTTGTTTTCCTCGTTCACTTGCCGAATTTCCACATTCGCCATCCTCAATTCTTCCTTAAGCTGTTGGTAAAGTTGCTCAATGGAGGGCATCTTGCTTCAATTCTAGAGAGCGCGCAAACAGGTCTTCACAGAGCCAAGTACACGTCAACACTGCGCAAAAGCCAACTCAATCAGGAGCTACTGCGCAGCACATCCGCACGGCCCAACAGCGATGCGAACACTCGTTTTTTTGTGTCATTACAATCGGGAAAATATTCTCCATCATTTCATAAGAAAAAATAATTTTTTTTTTAAAATTTTGCGACACCAGGAGACACCTCAGGATTGGGGGTTGCGACAGTCAAGGGGTTAAATGTTCTCATTGCTAAACATTTGTCATTGGTCATGCAGTAGTGACGTAACTGGAGTTTACTTCTCCCATGCCCCTGCCCTTGGATTTCATGGGAGTGACACTAAAGATGCCGCCCTGGGTGACACCAAAGATTCTGCCCCAGGTGACACCAACTCTAGTGACGCCACTGCCAATGAAGGCTTTCCTGTATTTGGTGTCTTACCATTTGTCATCATTTTCACCCTTATGTAGTAGTAAAAATGGTAGCACATAGTAGTGTAGCAAAGGGATATATCTACATAATTAATTACATTTTTAAGTTTTAAAACCAAAATAGTTATCCTGGGCTTGTTTGAGAACCTGAACATTTAAAATACATTATACACTATATTTTTTTTTATAATTCAAAACAGACACTTGCATTTTTCTTTCACATATGCTCAGTATTTAAACATTGAAGAGGAGTGTCAGATACTGAAACATTGACAAAACCTACTTCATTCAGTTTGGAAACAGCTACAAATGTCCCTCTTAACATAATGATAAACGGATCACCTATCACAAAGCTCACAGAGGGAAAATTCTTAGGAATCCACCTTGATAATAGACTCAAATTTCAAACACATGTACAACAAATTTCCAAAAAAATTTCCAAGACCAGAGGCATACTATCGAAGATACGGTACTATGTTCCACAGTCAGCCCTCCTGGCCCTATATCACTCACTTATTTACCCCTATCTCACCTATGGAATTTGTGCTTGGGGCTCAACAACAATAAACCATCTCAGACCATTAATTACCCAACAAAAGGCTGCAGTCAGAATGATAACAAATTCACACTACAGGCAGCACGCTCCACCAATATTCAAAACTCTAAACCTACTCACCGTACAAAACATCCGTACTTATTATTGTACCTACTACATACATGGAATACTTAACTCGGATATAAACCCTTCCCTCAAACGTCTCCTTACCAACCTCAACAGAACACATGACCATAACACAAGGCACAGATCACTCTTTGAAGTTCCTTGTGTCCATCTCACACTATGCAAAAACTCAATGCACATAAAAGGCCCAAAAATCTGGAATTCATTACCTGTGAATATAAAAGAAGCACTGTCTGTTTATAAATTCAAGTCTCTTCTTAAAAATCACTTACTCACCCACAACTAAATAAATACTGAATAATTGTATCTCATAAATGTTTAACCTGTGACCCTATCAAACTTTTTTTTTTTAATTACATTACCTAACAGAATATTCCATTCTACTGAATGCACAGCATTGCAGTAAATGACCATATGACCTATCTTTGAAATACTCATTTGTGCTTAATTGTTATTTGTTTACTATAATTTTTACCAC
Source organism: Cherax quadricarinatus (assembly GCF_038502225.1). NCBI lineage: Eukaryota > Metazoa > Arthropoda > Malacostraca > Decapoda > Parastacidae > Cherax > Cherax quadricarinatus. The sequence continues at coordinate 29,735,471 of NC_091310.1, read as the reverse complement.
TGAATATATCATTACTTAGTTAATCTTAAGTTAATTTTAAGCCTGCCCATAATGCTCTGCACACAAGGGGCTTTTGGCATGTTACACTTAACAACTGTATTTCTTTGTACATCTATGTATCATGTCCAAATTAATAATACATAAATAAATAAATAAATCTTGCACTATGTTAATTGCAGTATTGATTATCCTTTCCAGGATTTGAAGCCAAGCAACATAGCAGTAAACGAGGATTGTGAATTGAAAATATTAGACTTTGGTTTGGCAAGACCCACAGAATCTGAGATGACGGGTTACGTAGCGACTAGGTGGTATAGAGCGCCGGAGATTATGCTTAACTGGATGCACTACAATCAGACAGGTACTTGTACACTGAAGTGGCATATATAATCATTGTATATTGTTCAGTTATAAGAGGTTTGCTTATTATATGTCCATCTCCTTAACATTGCATTACTGTATGCAGTATTTGTGTTGCAGCGTTCTGTATTGTATTGTATTCTAATTTGTGCCATATTTAAACAGATTCTTGAATGTTGCATTAATAATGATGTTATGATAGACACATACCGTGTTTATTCATATATGTTTATACACTGTTGCAGACTTTAGTGATTTTTAAAAATTTGATATATTGGCAAGATATACAATCCAGTGGTCCCTTGAGAATTAATCTGTTCCAGAAGATGTATCATACCTCAAAACTATATAACTCAAACCCCAAAATACGTACAATGGTTTTATGGCAATTTGTTCCAGAACCCCAGAAGTGCAACTTTTATTGTACCTTGGACTTGAAGAGTTGGTGGGGAGGAGGGTGGAGAGGTGGTTACTGGTTGGAAGGAGAAGTTCCTTCCAACCACTGTCTTGAAAAGACAGTCTAGAGTTTTGTTTCTGTTACTTTCTTCTGAAGTTCTTTAAATAAAATAAAACATTATTTTATTATTTTTATTATTTATTATTTTTATTATTTATTATTTTTATTATTTATTATTTATTATTTTTTTTATTATTTTTATTATTTTTATTATTTTTGGAGTGAGTTAAATAAGTTAAGAAAGCCTAGGGAAAGTATGGATTTGTCCGTTAAAAACAGAGTAGGGGAGTTAGTAGATGGGGAGAGGGAGGTATTAGGTAGATGGCGAGAATATTTTGAGGAACTTCTAAATGTTGAGGAAGAAAGGGAGGTGGTAATTTCATGCACTGGCCAGGGAGGTATACCATCTTTTAGGAGTGAAGAAGAGCAGAATGTAAGTGTGGTGGAGGTACGTGAGGCATTACGTAGAATGAAAGGGGGTAAAGCAGCTGGAACTGATGGGATCAGGACAGAAATGTTAAAAGCAGGGGGGGAAATAGTGTTGGAGTGGTTGGTACTTTTGTTTAATAAGTGTATGAAAGAGGGGAAGGTACCTAGGGATTGGCAGAGAGCATGTATAGTCCCTTTATATAAAGGGAAAGGGGATAAAAGAGATTGTAAAAATTATAGAGGAATAAGTTTACTGAGTATACCAGGAAAAGTATACGGTAGGGTTATAATTGAAAGAATTAGAGGTAAGACAGAATGTAGAATTGCGGATGAGCAAGGAGGCTTCAGAGTGGGTAGGGGATGTGTAGATCAAGTGTTTACATTGAAGCATATATGTGAACAGTATTTAGATAAAGGTAGGGAAGTTTTTATTGCATTTATGGATTTAGAAAAGGCATATGATAGAGTGGATAGAGGAGCAATGTGGCAGATGTTGCAAGTTTATGGAATAGGTGGTAAGTTACTAAATGCTGTAAAGAGCTTTTATGAGGATAGTGAAGCTCAGGTTAGGGTGTGTAGAAGAGAGGGAGAATACTTCCCGGTAAAAGTAGGTCTTAGACAGGGATGTGTAATGTCACCATGGTTGTTTAATATATTTATAGATGGGGTTGTAAAAGAAGTAAATGCTAGGGTGTTCGGGAGAGGGGTGGGATTAAATTATGGGGAATCAAATTCAAAATGGGAATTGACACAGTTACTTTTTGCTGATGATACTGTGCTTATGGGAGATTCTAAAGAAAAATTGCAAAGGTTAGTGGATGAGTTTGAGAATGTGTGTAAAGGTAGAAAGTTGAAAGTGAACATAGAAAAGAGTAAGGTGATGAGAGTATCAAATGATTTAGATAAAGAAAAATTGGATATCAAATTGGGGAGGAGGAGTATGGAAGAAGTGAATGTTTTCAGATACTTGGGAGTTGACGTGTCGGCGGATGGATTTATGAAGGATGAGGTTAATCATAGAATTGATGAGGGAAGAAAGGTGAGTGGTGCGTTGAGGTATATGTGGAGTCAAAAAACGTTGTCTATGGAGGCAAAGAAGGGAATGTATGAAAGTATAGTAGTACCAACACTCTTATATGGATGTGAAGCTTGGGTGGTAAATGCAGCAGCGAGGAGACGGTTGGAAGCAGTGGAGATGTCCTGTCTAAGGGCAATGTGTGGTGTAAATATTATGCAGAAAATTCAGAGTGTGGAAATTAGGAGAAGGTGTGGAGTTAACAAAAGCATTAGTCAGAGGGCAGAAGAGGGGTTGTTGAGGTGGTTTGGTCATTTAGAGAGAATGGATCAAAGTAGAATGACATGGAAAGCATATAAATCTATAGGGGAAGGAAAGAGGGGTAGGGGTCGTCCTCGAAAGGGTTGGAAAGAGGGGGTAAAGGAGGTTTTGTGGGCGAGGGGCTTGGACTTCCAGCAAGCGTGCATGAGCGTGTTAGATAGGAGTGAATGGAGACGAATGATACTTGGGACCTGACGATCTGTTGGAGTGTGAGCAGGGTAATATTTAGTGAAGGGATTCAGGGAAACCGGTTATTTTCATATAGTCGGACTTGAGTCCTGGAAATGGGAAGTACAATGCCTGCACTTTAAAGGAGTGGTTTGGGATATTGGCAATTTGGAGGGATATGTTGTGTATCTTTATACGTATATGCTTCTAAACTGTTGTATTCTGGGCACCTCTGCAAAAGCAGTGATAATGTGTGAGTGTGGTGAAAGTGTTGAATGATGATGAAAGTATTTTCTTTTTGGGGATTTTCTTTCTTTTTTGGGTCACCCTGCCTCGGTGGGAGACGACCAACTTGTTGAAAAAAAAAAAAAAAAATTATTTTCAAAAAAACAGGAAATAAGTTCAATTTTTTCAGTGTTTGCCTGCTTTCTTATGATTCTTTTTACTTCTTTCCAGTGAATAAATAACCGAATTTCATCAGCCACTTTAATGTTCTTTATAATTTCTTTTTGCCTGATAATAGTAGAGATGGTTGATTGTGGAAAGCCATATTCAAGCACCAGTGCACTAATTTTAATTACTTCATCATGTTTTTTCACAATTTTTTGCCTGATCTTCAGAAAAACTGCCTGTTTACTGCACACTTTAGAGGCCATGATGACTTGATAACACAATGATGATGTAATTAGTTAGCAAATGCATTTACGAAGGGTAAATCATTCAAAGTTTGTGTGGGTAACACGCATGGCAACTTCAAATTGAAGAGGAAATAATAAACTGTTTGACAAACACTGCTTTTGACTGCCATGCTGCCATAGAGACATTCATTTTCATTACTGATTGGCTACTAAGCCACCTCCACCCTCCACCACCCATGTGCGCCAACCATCCTACGCATATTGTATCTCAAATTTTATATTGCAACTCAAAACTAAATTCCTGTATAAGGGTAAATCGTAAATCAGAATTATAATAACTTTGCACATTGTAACGCAGGGAACCACTGTACATTTAATCACAATTTATTCTAAAGCAACTTAGGGTAGTAAATTTTATTATCATCAAAAACTGCAGTTATATTTTACCAATTTAATAAAATACCAGTATAGTTGTCCCTCCATATTTCCAAGGTGTTACATTCCAAAAGGTCCCATGAAAGTAGAAAATGTGAATAATGCAAAAGAGGTTGAAAGACAAGTATATACCAATGATCCTTTTATTTGTACAAGGTTTCACCCCCTGGAAACTGTCATGTATATTTGATACAACCATCTGGGAGTGAAATGTTATTTAAATAAAAGTTTCTTTGTTACAAGTGTCATTCTACCGGCATTTGTCGGTTTACAGCCATTATTTCAAATACAGACGTAACTGAGCAACAGATTTTCTTTCAGGTCATGATTTATTTTGTGTTTAGGAGACCGTATCTTGTTATACGTATACTATATCATACATAACCTGATAATATTGATGTTCATAAGAAATAATACCATAAATAAAGATAGGTTAGGATGTCGGAAAGTCACTGAGCCAGAAACACTTTAATGATTGCTCATCAGCAAAAATGTTAAATAATTGAAATCAGTGCATATGGAAGCCTCTGAATTTGGAGGAATAAACATTATGAGAAACTGACAAATAATAGATTACTAAATGTTACTCTAAGTATCAGTTAAGTACAGTACTGTATTTTATATATTTCAGTTGACATATGGTCGGTGGGATGCATAATGGCAGAGCTCCTAACAGGGAGAACATTGTTTCCTGGTGCTGACCGTATCCTTTTCCTTTTTCTATGATTCATTTGTACTTTTTTCAATTGGTTGCTTCCATTTATTTATTAAACCCAGGAAGTCCACCTTTTGCCTCAAATATCTGGTACAGTAGTCATTGAAATGTAAACTTAAACTGCATAAGATTGTTTGAACTTGTCCCTCCTTTTGACAAGTGATTTTCCTCATTTTGATACCCCAGTAAGTGTTGTCTTTTTTTCCTCATTTGGTAAGTGTTTTTTCCACTATTTTTTTTTTTTTTTTTTTCATTATTACATACAAAACTGTCAAGCTGCTAGCATGTGAACATTGAGGTCTATTATAGAATTTTTTGTAATTTTCTTTTGGCTTGTATAGTATATGATTATTACCAGTATATTATGATGGTTCAAAAGCTAACATTAATTTATTATGAGTTTGGTATAGTGAATAAAGGGGAGTATGGCCAAACAAACATGAAAATGATTACCACCTGTGAAATATGAAGCCCTTTGTGGGCTTGACACATCATCAAAACTTAGAGTAGTATTTTGTGCATTATGTCTACATGTTTGCATTTCTTAATTGGTCATCTATGTTCTGATTCCATTCGTGGGTAATATCTAATTAAATTTGGCCTTGCATTACTGTATTCCCTCTATATCCACAATGGATGTGTTCAACAAGAAGCTTACAGATGATGAATTTACAGATACAGTATGGAACTTAACACTGTACCTTGTTGAAAAAAATAAAGGACATATGTTCAAGACCCTAGTATTTCCTGTACTGAGAGAGTACTGGACAAGCATTTTGCATTACTACTAGGAGTCTGATGTAGTATAAGTAAGTCATCTAATATATAATATGATTTAATATGTATTGTAAGCAAGGCAGTGTAATGGTATTTGGCAATTTGCAAGTCATGAACCTCAGGGTTGAGCTCAGATGTAATATGTATTATATTGTATGTGTGTAATATGTGATTGCAACTCATGGATAATATCATGACACCCTACATATGTCTTGTTTCTTGGAATTTTTGAAAAGAAAGTGATTTCCAAGAACTTTTCTAATGCTTTGATGCAAAGCATCAGTCACCAGTAAATACAAACATCACCAGATAAATGTAAGAAACAGTCTTCTTTTGTTACAGAATTGAAGCAGTGCCACTAATAATATGGGACTCCATGCTTCGTTAAAATTAAAAATTTTAAATTAATACATAGAGTGCACAGGTGAGGTCACAGCATTTGAATAATCCTGTTAAATATGTCTGTGGCAAAGTCAGCTGAGAGGTCACTCACTTTAGTACAAAGATGATATAGAATTGCAAAGTATTTAATTCTACAAGTACAGTTATGTTAATACAGCACCAACAGATTGTGGTTATATGACATATTGGTTTACAAAATTAAGACATTTATTGAAGGAAACAGCTAAAAACACAAATAAGGAAGCAATGTAGCAGATGTTGCAAGCATATGGAATAGGTGTGAGGTTACTTAATATAGTTAAGAGGATAGTGAGGCACAGGTTAGGGTATGTAGGAGAGAGGGAGATTTTTTTCCAGTAAATGTAGGCCTTAAATATGGATGTGTGATGTTGCCATTGTTGTTTAACATATTTAGAGATGGGGTTGTAAAAGAAGTGAATGCTAGGGTATCGGGGAGAGGTGTGGGAATAAAAGATGAATCGAATACAAAGTGGGAGTTGACAGTTGCTTTTTGTTGATGGCACGGTACTTTTGGGAGATTCTGAATAGTTGCAAAGGTTGGTAGATGAATTTAAGAGGGTTTATGTATATACAAATACATAATTTTACACACACACAGTCTCTCACTCTGTATTTGAGATTACTTTAACCCTTACACTGTTCAAACATGGATCAACGTTCACGTGCGTAGCACTCCAATCGTAGATCTACATTTTATTTTACATGCTTTCATCCTTGGCACGATAAACCTGAGTTGCCTAGACATGAGAGAATGAGTCAGTGCACTCATTGTGCACAGTATGACAAAATTCGGGGATGCCGAGTAAAATGCACTCTTCATTTAAAAAAAAACAATTGTTTTTTTTGTCCCAAAATATTCAGAGTGGTACGCATGTGAACGTTGATCTATGTTTGGACAGTTTAAGGGTTAATATCCAAAAATTCAAAATGGTCATACCTATATTTCTGTGGGGAAATTGTGTGGTTTTTTTTTTTTTAATTTCTTCAAAGTAGTACATTACTCTACCCTTGTTATTCATATTCTGAACTGTACTTTTTTAGTCTTTAGTTCATGCTTTGTGTTCACGTTTACCATTAGCACTCTATATTTTCAACATTCACATTTTTCTCTTAATATACTGTAGCACAGCACTTTTACTCTCTCTGACATCTGTGACTCTAAAAATGTCTTCAGATTTTCAACTTTTTTTTTTTTTCTTCCTGCAGTATTGTCTCTCCGTATAAACTTTTTAAATTGTTTAACGATTCCTTTAAATGCTTCTAAATATTAAAGTTACTCTCTGCAACATTTATAACCAAGACTTTTAGAGACAATGCTGCATTATCTTTCCAACAGCCTTTTAACACAGCATTAGCATTTTGAAATTAGCAATCAATTGCATTTCGATAAAAATCTTGATGGCATGATGCTGGACCTTCCCGTGTTGGTTAGTGATTCACTTATTTGTTGCTTAGCCTCATCCACTGACTTCCACTTTTTTTTTTTTTTTTTTTTTTCAACAAGTCGGCCATCTCCCACCGAGGCAGGGTGACCCAAAAAAGAAAGAAAATCCCCAAAAAGAAAATGCTTTCATCATCATTCAACACTTTCACCACACTCACACATAATCACTGTTTTTGCAGAGGTGCTCAGAATACAACAGTTTAGAAGCATATACGTATAAAGATACACAACATACCCCTCCAAACTGCCAATATCCCAAACCCCTCCTTTAAAGTGCAGGCATTGTACTTCCCATTTCCAGGACTCAAGTCCGACTATATGAAAATAACCGGTTTCCCTGAATCCCTTCACTAAATATTACCCTGCTCACACTCCAACAGATCGTCAGGTCCCAAGTACCATTTGTCTCCATTCACTCCTATCTAACACGCTCACGCACGCTTGCTGGAAGTCCAAGCCCCTTGCCCACAAAACCTCCTTTACCCCCTCTCTCCAACCCTTTCGAGGACGACCCCTACCTCGCCTTCCTTCCCCTATAGATTTATATGCTTTCCATGTCATTCTACTTTGATCCATTCTCTCTAAATGACCAAACCACCTCAACAACCCCTCTTCTGCCCTCTAACTAATACTTTTATTAACTCCACACCTTTTCCTAATTTCCACACTCCGAATTTTCTGCATAATATTTACACCACACATTGCCCTTAGACAGGACATCTCCACTGCCTCCAACCGTCTCCTTGCTGCTGCATTTACCACCCAAGCTTCACACCCATATAAGAGTGTTGGTACTACTATACTTTCATACATTCCCTTCTTTGCCTCCATAGATAACGTTTTTTGACTCCACATATACCTCAATGCACCACTCACCTTTTTTCCCTCATCAATTCTATGATTAATCTCATCCTTCATAAATCCATCCGCCGACACGTCAACTCCCAAGTATCTGAAAACATTCACTTCTTCCATACTCCTCCTCCCCAGTTTGATATCCAATTTTTCTTTATCTAAATCATTTGATACCCTCATCACCTTACTCTTTTCTATGTTCACTTTCAACTTTCTACCTTTACACACATTCTCAAACTCATCCACTAACCTTTGCAATTTTGCTTTAGAATCTCCCATAAGCACAGTATCATCAGCAAAAAGTAAATGTGTTAATTCCCATTTTGAATTTGATTCCCCATAATTTAATCCCACCCCTCTCCCGAACACCCTAGCATTTACTTCTTTTACAACCCCATCTATAAATATATTAAACAACCATGGTGACATTACACATCCCTGTCTAAGACCTACTTTTACTGGGAAGTAGTCTCCCTCTCTTCTACACACCCTAACCTGAGCCTCACTATCCTCATAAAAACTCTTTACAGCATTTAGTAACTTACCACCTATTCCATATACTTGCAACATCTGCCACATTGCTCCCCTATCCACTCTATCATATGCCTTTTCTAAATCCATAAATGCAATAAACACTTCCCTACCTTTATCTAAATACTGTTCACATATATGCTTCAATGTAAACACTTGATCTACACATCCCCTACCCACTCTGAAACCTCCTTGCTCATCCGCAATCCTACATTCTGTCTTACCTCTAATTCTTTCAATTATAACCCTACCGTACACTTTTCCTGGTATACTCAATCAACTTATTCCTCAATAATTTTTACAATCTCTTTTGTCCCCTTTCCCTTTATATAAAGGGACTATACATGCTCTCTGCCAATCCCTAGGTACCTTCCCCTCTTTCATACATTTATTAAACAAAAGTACCAACCACTCCAACACTATATCCCCTCCTGCTTTTAACATTTCTGTCATGATCCCATCAGTTCCAGCTGCTTTACCCCCTTTCATTCTACGTAATGCCTCATGTACCTCCCCCACACTTACATTCTGCTCTTCTTCACTCCTAAAAGATGGTATACCTCACTGACCAGTGCATGAAATTACCGCCTCCCTTTCTTCCTCAACATTTAAAAGTTCCTCAAAATATTCTCGCCATCTACCTAATACCTCCCTCTCCCCATCTACTAACTCCCCTACTCTGTTTTTAACTGACAAATCCATACTTTCCCTAGACTTTCTTAACTTGTTTAACTCACTCCAAAAATTTTTCTTATTTTCATTAAAATTTCTTGACAGTGCCTCTCCCACTCTATCATCTGCTCTCCTTTTGCACTCTCTCACCACTCTCTTCACCTTTCTTTTACTCTCCATATACTCTGCTCTTCTTATAACACTTCTGCTTTTATAAACCTCTCATAAGCTAACTTTTTCTCTTTTATCACACCCTTTACTTCAGCATTCCACCAATCACTCCTCTTTCCACCTGCCCCCACCCTCCTATAACCACAAACTTCTGCCCCACATTCTAATACTGCATTTTTAAAACTATTCCAACCCTCTTCAACCCCCCCCACTACTCATCTTTGCACTAGCCCACCTTTCTGCCAACAGTCGCTTATATCTCCCCCGAACTTCCTCCTCCCTTAGTTTATACACTTTCACCTGCCTCTTACTTGTTGTTGCCACCTTCCTCTTTTCCCATCTACCTCTTACTCTAACTGTAGCTACAACTAAATAATGATCCGATATATCAGTTGCCCCTCTATCAACATGTACATCCTGGAGCCTACCCGTCAACCTTTTATCCACCAATACATAATCTAACAAACTAGTTTCATTACGTGCTACATCATACCTTGTACAGTGGACCCCCGCATAGCGACTTTAATCTGTGCAAGAGGGCTGATTGTTATGCGAAATGATCGGTATGCGAATGAATTTTCCCCATAAGAAATAATGGAAATCAAATTAATCCGTGCAAGACACCAAAAAGTATGAAAAAATTTTTTTTACCACATGAAATATACATTTTCCTACACACACAGAGAAGGATACATGCACAATAGTAGAGTAGTACATGCACAATATATATTGTGCATGTACTACTCTACTAAATGAAGAATAAATGACACTTACCTTTATTGAAGATGCAGCAATGACTGATGAGACACTGTGTCCTGGGAGTGCCTTTTCCTCCTGACTACTGTAGGTCCTGTTTGGCATTTTCTTCCAGAACAGGCCTTATCACACTGTGTATGCCACTACGATTCTTAAATCTCTCAAACCAACCTTTGCTGGCTTTAAATTCACCAATATGAGCACTAGTTCCAGGCATTTTTCCCTGTTCACCTGGGTGTTAGTCGACTGGTGCGGGTTGCATCCTGGGAGACAAGATTAAGGACCCCAATGGAAATAAGTTAGACAGTCTTCGATGACACTGACTTTTTTGGGTTATCCTGGGTGGCAAATCCTCTGGGGTTAATTGTTTCTTGGTATTCTCAATAAGCCACACCAACAACGGTGCTACAGCAGCAGCAGCAGCAGCAGCAGCAGCTGACAGTGATACAGCAGCAGCAGACGATGCTACAGCAGCAGCAGACGGTACTACAGCAGCAGCAGATGGTACTACACCAGCAGCAGCAGCAGCTGATGGTGGTACAACAGCAGCAGCAGCTGACAGTGCTACAGCAGCAGCAGCAGCAGCTGACAGTGCTACAGCAGCAGCAGACGATGCTACAGCAGCAGCAGACGGTACTACAGCAGCAGCAGCAGCTGACGGTGGTACAACAGCAACAGCAGCTGTACCACCAATAGTAGCGATGGTTGATTGGGGTTTATTATACAACCTGGCCAGCTCGGAGACACGCACTCCACTTTCATACTTATCAATGATCTTTTTCTTCATCTCTATAGTAATTCTCACCCTTATTGCTGTAGGGTTGGCACTAGAAGCTTTCTTGGGGCCCATGGTCACTTATTTTCCAGAAAAAATCACCAAAAACACTGTAATAATACGAAATGTTCCGATTGTATGCTTGGATGTTACCGCGGAGGCTGGCTGGTAAACAATGCCACCGGTGGCACATGTGAGGCTGGCTAAGGGCGCACATTGGACGCGTCTCGGACGAAGAGCGGTGAGCGGGTTTTTGGGCGGTATGCGAGGCAAAATTTTTGCGATAAAAGCGAGCGGTATGCGGATTGAACGGTATGCGATGCGTACGGTATGCAGGGGTCCACTGTATATTTATTTATCCTCTTTTTCATAAAATATGTATTACTTATTACCAAATCTCTTTCTACACATAGCTCAATTAAAGACTCCCCATTTACATTTACCCTGGCACCCCAAATTTACCTACTACTCCCTCCATAACATTTTTACCCACTTTAGCATTGAAATCCCCAACCACCATTACTCTCACACTTGATTCAAAACTCCCCATGCATTCACTCAACATTTCCCAAAATCTCTCTATCTCCTCTACACTTCTTTCTTCTCCAGGTGCATACACACTTACTATAACCCACTTTTCACATCCAATCTTTATTTTACTCCACATAATCCTTGAATATATACATTTTGTATCCACTTTGTATCCACTTTAAATAATGAGAGAGTACAGTGTGTTAAAAATATTAAGCTAAACATGTTGTCGTGTAGAAAGAATTTCAATACTTGTGTTATCTTTGTTTTTTTGTCTAGGCTGTAATCTCATCATTATTATCATCCAAAAATGTAATGTAAGTAAGAACACACTGATCATGTTACCATAAATCCCACATTTTATGTAAAGCATAAATATTTATTAATTAATATTCATTTAACACCTGAATGAGATTGAGATTTACTAATGTTTGAGTGTGTATTAACCATCTAATCTATGCTAAGGTAGAAGTGAATAAGTTTCTTCAAGATTTCTTGGTGTGATGAACCAAGTACATAATCCCATTACATATAGAAAAGCATTTGTTATGTATAATGTTCTTCTAACCTCTCATGTTAGAGATGTGAAGTAATGTGTCATATTTTCTATTCAGGAATATATCCAAAAGTTTTATATAGGAAGGGCTTAGGGGTGACAGTCTGGTTGGAAGAGCTAGGGGTTTGTCTTGAAACAGCATTATTATTTTAATTTGTAGGGGCTGAGGGGATTTTGTGGGCTTTAGTTCCCTTGCCCCTCTTCCCACCATCCTCGACACTGCATCTGTTTCTGTTCACATAATGGTTCTCTTTTACCCATAAAACTCCTTTGGATGCTGTTATTCTTAAATGAACAGCAGTCACCATGTGTTTGCTCAGCAGTAAACAGCTACCTGGAAGCTGGGTGTTGGTAATATGTTATGGTTCACATCTTAGTAGTATGGTATATCATAAGTCTTCATCTGTAAAGATGACTTCTTTACAGTGTTAATACTGTGTAAGCTAAAATGTTTCTTTCAGTCAGCATGTATCAAGATAAATATATCTTAAGTTAAAGTGTATGGTTAATGGGAGACTGGTTTGACCTGTCCCCTCATCTGTAAAATTATAAGGAAGGTCATTCTACTACTGACATGCTCATTGAGATATGTTGTATGCTTGAAGTGCCTTCACTGGTCATCATTTAGCCATGGATGTCTTGTTTGATCTATGATTCTTTTTTTTTTTTAATGCTTCAGCCATCTCCTACTGAGGTAGGGTGACCTGACAAAGAAAACACTTTCCTGTGACTTAATCATAAATCACTATCTTGCCAGAATGGCATTGACATCACAGCTCCAGTGACCCTCCAAACCAAAACTTCTTGGATTAACATGTGCATTATAAACATTTACTTGATATGTGGTTTATAGTGCTTTAACCCTTTGACTGTTTTGGTCGTACATATACGTCTTACAAGCCAGTGTTTCGGACGTATATATACATGTACTCAATAATTCTAGCGGCTTCAAATCAAGCAGGAGAAAGCTGGTAGGCCCACATGTGAGAGAATGGGTCTGTGTGGTCAGTGTGCACCACATAAAAAAATCCTGCAGCACACACTGCATAATGAGAAAAAAAAAAAACTCTGACTGTTGTTTTGGATTAAAATGCCGACTTTGAGGTGTATTTTCATATAGTATTTATCGTTGTATTCTCATTTTCATGGTCTCACGAGATAAAATGGAAAACATATTACAGAAATAGAGATGATTTTGATTAGTTTCATGATGAAAACGACCTTGAAATTGAGCTCAAAGTAGCAGAAATGTTCGATTTTTACCAATGTTCAGGAGAAAGCAAATCACACCACACATCCAATACACATCAACTGGGGAGTCTAATATTCTTTCACAAGTGCAATGATATTATTTATACCATTTTTACAATAATGCAGCAGTCTGCATAACAGTAAATTTTGTATTTTTTGTATGAATAAAAAATCAAAATAGAAAGCAATAGTAATATAAGAGGGGCCTAGAGACATGACTAATGAACAGAGGATATGTTATTTTAGTGCCAAGAATGTCTACATTGTTTATTCTGGAACCTGTTTTGAAATTGGCATCTTTTTTAATTTGTGTGAAATTGGCCAAATTGCCAATTTCTGACCACTTTATTGGGTAGCTCAAATTGGTAAATGAGCAGTTTCTTGTACTCAACTGATAGAAAAAATGGAGTTCTAAAGAAATAGCTATGAGTTTGGTCAACTGGAACAACAGAATTGGCCAAAAACAGGGCTCAAAGTCAGTGAAGTCGCCGATGCATATATGTCGCCAAGACCGCTAACTTTGCGGGAGCATAATTCCGTGAGTTTTTGACCAAATTTTGTACTTTTGGTGTCCTTACCATCGGGAAAAGATTCTCTATCATTTCCTAAGAAAAAATAATTTTTTTCCCAAAATTTTGCGACATAGAATGACAGTTTCAGAAAGGGGCTTGCAACAGTCAAAGGGTTAAAAGATATTCAGTTATACCTCCTGTGCTTCATTGATTAAGTAAGTAAGTAAGTAAGTTTATTCAGGTATACACAAATACAGTTACATAAATTATCATACATAGCATGACTCAAGAAATCGTAATGACACGATTGCAAATAAACCATACCCCCGGCCGGGATTGAACCCGCGGTCATAGAGTCTCAAAACTCCAGCCCGTCACGTTAGCCACTAGTCTAGTGGCTAACGCGACGGGCTGGAGTTTTGAGACTCTATGACCGCGGGTTCAATCCCGGCCGGGGGTATGGTTCATACATAGCAGTATATGTGTAGAGAACCTAGGATGCTTTATTTGATATACTATACTCAGGAAGGCATCATTTTACATCATTTATCTTATGGGTAATATAAACAGGAGTTTAATAGATTTTACATGTCTTCATACCCTTTTTGTGTTTGTACAGTTTTGTTGTTTCTGAGCAGTAAGCCATAAATAATGGAGGCTTCTGAAATTTGGTAGGTAATAACTTGCTACAAGACCCCACCTGGGTTTGCATCTCAGTCACATACTGTATGTGTATATCCATCCAAAGATTTTGAAACTATTGGGTAGCTTAACTGTTGTCAGTAATCTGGCCTATATCGCAATCTGGCTGAAAAGCTACATCCCACAGACACATTTCTAGTTATACTTTATTTATTTATTTTTTTTCAACAAACCGGCCGTATCCCACTGAGGCAGGGTGGCCCAAAAAGAAAAACAAAAGTTTCTCTTTTTAAATTTAGTAATTTATACAGGAGAAGGGGTTACTAGCCCCTTGCTCCCGGCATTTTAGTCGCTTCTTACGACACGCATGGCTTACGGAGGAAGAATTCTGTTCCACATCCCCATGGAGAAGTTATACTTTATATTGGAGGTAAATGGTATGGTGATGCCAACAAGATATGGGGGAAAAGGCACGTGTGTACAGTTTGAGACGTTTATTAAGGAAAATGTGTCGCTGCACTTAGCTTATTTAGAACAAAAGAAGTTACTTGTTGTGAAACTCTTCTTTAATAAATGCATTGAACTGTGCACAGGTATCTTTTTTCCACATCTTTACATAAGCTTACTCTCATTGAATGCAGTGAAAAACCATTCAAAGAATTTGTAAGTTATACATATATAAATTTATCATCATATGTAGTTTAATCTATGGTAGCCTTCCCAGACACTCACACAAAGTAATGCATTTGGATGTTGTATCACTATGTAACTGTGTTTGATACCTTGCTGAAGTTTTGATTAATATACTTTTTAAAGGCTGCTTTTTACTTTTGTTCCTTTGTTCACAATTTCAATTAATACAAAGTCTCCTCAGAACATATTTTTAGGTTTCCAGATGTAATTCTTCAGCTTATGAAGGTTTCTCACCCTCGTGTATGTATACGTATTCGTGTACAGTATATTCTGGCCATCCTCCCTTTTTGCTTCAGTGTGACTTGTCAATGGTCTAAAGTAGGACTGAAATGTTTTCATTACTTTCCCTCTATGAATTGTGGGCTATTTGTATATTTCTCACTCACATTAAGAGGATTTTATGTTACTGGAATCACTTTCCTTAGCATATTTTACTGTACTATAATTCACATTACCCTTGCTTGACTCTGCATGATATTATACTGCAAGAGTACTAATTTTTCAGTTTTTCACACATTGATGGTCATCTTTAGAATGGTTGTTAATTCCTGGTCCTATTATGATGTGCTTTAAAACCATTATATGCCCATTGTATATTCCTGGAACTATTTGCCCTGGATCCATTATGTGCCCTAGACCAATTAGTATTTTCTTTTTCAAAATTGTCACCTCTTTTGCTGCCTCCTGCTTTTATTCCTTTAAGATTTTTTTTTTTTTTTTTTGACAGACCTTCAAATAGAAATGACTGTATTTTTCAGAGAATGACCTGGTTTTCTTTTATTAGTGACATTTAAAATGCTCTAATGCTTCATTTTACCTGGTCCTTTAACAGTAGTTGCAGAGTCAGTGAAGATGTTAAAATATTTTTTTTTTTTTTACCATTTTTTTACTAGCTTTACTATGTTTACCATTGTGATACAGGAATTGTAAGGTTTTTTAAATGGTAACTATTATAAACACTGTGTCTCAGGCTTTAGTATATACAATACACTATACAGGTATATATTTTTTCCTTTTATAAAGCACCTTTATCATAAAATATGAATGATAATCATTCCAGTAGTTGCTACTAACATTGTGTATATGGTAATATAATTCTGTATAGAAGAGAATATATATTATCTAGTAACTTGCCTTTACCAACCTCCAAAATTCTGACCATTTTGCTTGATTTTCCTGCTTGGTTGAGTACGAGTGATTGTTTATGTTAGTGTGTAAGAGCTGTGTCTGTCCTAGCATGTGTTGTTGTGACCCTTAGTTGAGACCTTAGATATCCAGCAACTTAATCTTATCATGGAGCTGTTGGGGACACCACCACAGGAGTATCTCAACCGCATCACCTCCGAATCGGTAAGTTAGTCCTCTGCAGCTGCCTCTGCCATCAGCACTGCCCCCACCTCTGTTGTTGATGCCTTGTTGTCTAACCCTTTGGTTGTGCTTCTGTTAGTTAAAAAATGGGTGTATATGGTAGCATGTAATGACTGGGCACTCGCTATTGGTTCGCATGAGTGTAGCAGTTTGTTGTACAACACATTATTTACCTGAAGCAAATATATGTTCATATTCACAACTGAAAATTATTATTGTTTTAGCTTTTGATAATGAATAAACCAACATGTTTTTGATGGTATTTCAGTAACATAAATTAGGAGTACTGTATATGTCCAGAAAGACGAATTGAAAGTTGAAGGAGAGAAAGAGCAGTGTACTGTATGTATGAGTTAATCTTAAAAAAGATGTGCTGTTATCATAAAGGCTGGAGATAGTGCTGCATGAACTGTCTTTCCCTGTTACAAAGTAGAAAAGATTATCATAGAATAGACTGATAGTCATCATTGCAATGAGTTCCACTATTTGGAGTTTATCATGCTAAGTAAATAAGGGGAGCCTAACATATAAAGGTATTTATCAGTTCTTCACATAGATTTTTAAAAGTTCTCTGGAAACTCTTGTTTGGCTGGTTTAGGGATCAGGCTGAAATCTCATTGAATGCAAAGAATGTCCCCAAAATCTTGAAGGCTGGAAAAAGGCAGTTAAAATAGTATTCTTGTTCTATATGTTGTTTTGATGTTTAATACAGTATTGTGCAAATTGTATTTCATTACACAAATAACAGTACAGTGGACCTCCGAGTTTCGTGAGCCTCGCGCTTCATGAATTTCGACTTGCGGCAACTTTTTTTTGTCAAAATAAAGCCTCACGGTTCATGATTTTCCTTGCGATTCATCCGTCGTATGGAACACCTCCATGTGGCCAGGAGCAGCCGGGCGTACACAAAGGCTTCCACACAACATTCAGGAGTCAGTGTGTGGCATTGTTTGTTTGAAGAAAAATACGAAAGTGGTGGTGGTAGAGGTTGGTAGTGGTTGTGATGGTGGTAGAGGGTGGTAGTGGTTGGGATGGTGGTAGGTGGTGGTAGTGATGGTGGTGGAGGGTGGTAGTGATGGTGGTGGAGGGTGGTAGTGGTTGGAATGGTGGTAGTGATTGTGGTGGTGGTAGAGGGTGGTAGTGATGGGGGTAGAGGGTGGTAATGATGGTGGTAGAGGGTAGAGCTGCAAGAGCTCTCTGGACAGGTTTTTTGTGCAACAGGGGTCCAGTGACTTCTCCATCCTCTCCCCTCCTCCCGTCTTCCATACACCAACAAGAGTCTTCAGTAAAGGTAATTGTGATTTTTTTTTTTAACAAGTCAGATTAATTGGATTTACATTATTTCTTATGGGGAAAATGGTTTCGACATTCGTGAATTCCGACTTTCGGCAGACTCTGGAACTGATTAATCACGAAACTTGGGGATCCATTGTATTATGTTTCAGTCAACATTTAAAACTTTTTCAATGCAAGTGAATAAATTATACAAGAGTTCTATATGTTTGAAAGTTTAATCAAGCTCTTGGAAAAATGCTAAAAAAATCATTAAAGAAAAATAGATAAAACTAGCAATTGAAGAGATGAGAAGGCCAATGTCAGATCATGAGTGTTCTGAAGATCACAGCATCTGACAGTGTCTTGAAAAAGGCAAGGCTCAATAGAAGGTAAGAGTCCTATTTAGAATGTTGTGTAGTATAAGGGCCAGTTCATCAAGGCAGCATCTGTGAGGCTAGAAGAAGAATAGATAGTTTTGAGAAAGGACCACTGTATAGAATGGCTATGATCTTTAACATGATCAAACAGGTGTTGTTAATGTTAGCAAGCCAAATGCTTCTTTTGTATTCTTTCTTAGTTGTAACATGATAACAGTCCAAGATGGACTGAAATGTCATTAATTTCCTCTCCAGAGTGTGGCTTGTTATTTGTGAATTGTTCCAGCCATAGTATTGTGACTATTATTCTTTGTGGAGCAATGACTAGAAACTTCCGACAAATTAAACATAAAAGATGTTACACAATGACTGTGATTCCTCTAGTTACAAATAGGTAATTACACATGTGCATTAAAATGGTCACTTCCTTGTGTGTGTGTGTGTGTGTGTGTGTGTGTGTGTGTGTGTGTGTGTGTGTGTGTGTGTGTGTGTGTGTGTGTGTGTGTGTGTGTGTGTGTGTGTGTGTGTGTGTGTGTGTGTGTGTGTGTGTTTGTTTGTTTGTTTTTGAATGGATGGGTGAATGAGAAAGTGAGAAGTCAGAAAAATGAGCAAATCTGAATGAAAAGAAATATGAAAAACTTAGATAAGGCTTCTTTATTTTATAATTCTGGTTGCTTCTACTGTTGGGCTTCTGAAACCACTGTGTGAATTTACACAAGTATATAGGTACCAGTGCTTATAGATTTTAATATTGTATTAAGTAAGCTGTATAGTGTAGGACTTTGGTACATACCTTGAATTTTATTACTGAACTATTGTACAGTACTTGTATTAGAACAGACCAGAATCTTTCGTAGTATTATGGTATTAATGTTAATTAAACCAGTTACACTAACCCAATAAAAAAAATGCCTAGTTTGATTATTTTGTGCTTTTGGAGGATAATTAATGCAAATTGAATTATTATTATATTATTATTTTTTTTTGCACATACAGGTACTTTTTGTATATTTGCACATACCAGTATACTTTTTTGTACAGGTTTCCCTTGCTTTATGTGGTTCACTTTGTGTGAATTTTTAATCTGCAGTGACCCTGTTTCTACTAATAATTTGCTACATGTATATATTTGCTTTTATGCTGTCATCCAAGCCCATCATCGCTTGAATTTTTAAAAATATCTGATAAAAAAAACCACACCTTTGGTGGGGGTTAGAACCCATGATCAGGGAGTCTCAAAACTCCAGACCGTCACATTAACGCGATGGTCTGGAGTTTTGAGACTCTCTGATTGCAGGTTCTTACCCCGCCCATGGTATGGTTTGTTTGCAATCGTGTCATTACGATTTCGTGAGTCAATATCTGATAACCAAGGGGACATTTTAATCTTTGAGGTGGAAGGAAGGAGGGGTAGGGGTTGTCCCAGGAAGAATTTTAAGGGTTAGAATAAAGGATGTTTTGAGTACTAGAGGCCTAAGCATCTAGCAACCATATGTCATCACAAAGTTCCTCTCCTAAGTGCAGGTTATTTGTGAATTATGTGAGTGTATTACATCAGAGTGGATACTAATGATTTTTACAGCTTGTCCTGCCAAGTGTGAGCAAGGTAATGTATTTTTTTTATTATTATTATCACACTGGCCGATTCCCACCAAGGCAGAAAAAGAAAAACTTTCACCATCATTCACTCCATCACTGTCTTGCCAGAAGGGTGCTTTACACTACAGTTTTTAAACTGCAACATTAACACCCCTCCTTCAGAGTGCAGGCACTGTATTTCCCATCTCCAGGACTCAAGTCCGGCCTGCCAGTTTCCCTGAACCCCTTCATAAATGTTACTTTGCTCACACTCCAACAGCACGTCAAGTATTAAAAACCATTTGTCTCCATTCACTCCTATCAAACACGCTCACGCATGCCTGCTGGAAGTCCAAGCCCCTCGCACACGAAACCTCCTTTACCCCCTCCCTCCAACCTTTCCTAGGCCGACCCCTACCCCGCCTTCCTTCCACTACAGACTGATACACTCTTGAAGTCACTCTGTTTCGCTCCATTCTTTCTACATGTCCGAACCACCTCAACAACCCTTCCTCAGCCCTCTGGACAACAGTTTTGGTAATCCCGCACCTCCTCCTAACTTCCAAACTACGAATTCTCTGCATCATATTCACACCACACATTGCCCTCAGACATGACATCTCCACTGCCTCCAGCCTTCTCCTCGCTGCAACATTCATCACCCATGCTTCACACCCATATAAGAGCGTTGGTAAAACTATACTCTCATACATTCCCCTCTTTGCCTCCAAGGACAAAGTTCTTTGTCTCCACAGACTCCTAAGTGCACCACTCACCCTTTTCCCCTCATCAATTCTATGATTCACCTCATCTTTCATAGACCCATCCGCTGACACGTCCACTCCCAACTATCTGAATACGATCACCTCCTCCATACTCTCTCCCTCCAATCTGATATCCAGTCTTTCATCACCTAATCTTTTTGTTATCCTCATAACCTTACTCTTTCCTGTATTCACTTTTAATTTTCTTCTTTTGCACACCCTACCAAATTCATCCACCAATCTCTGCAACTTCTCTTCAGAATCTCCCAAGAGCAAAGTGTCATCAGCAAAGAGCAACTGCGACAACTCCCACTTTATGTGTGATTCTTTATCTTTTAACTCCACGCCTCTTGCCAAGACCCTCGCATTTACTTCTCTTACAACCCCATCTATAAATATATTAAACAACAACGGTGAAATCACACATCCTTGTCTAAGGCCTACTTTTACTGGGAAATAATTTCCCTCTTTCCTACATACTCTAACTTGAGCCTCACTATCCTCGTAAAAACTTTTCACTGCTTTCAGTAACCTACCTCCTACACCATACACCTGCAACATCTGCCACATTGCCCCCCTATCCACCCTGTCATACCCCTTTTCCAAATCCATAAATGCCACAAAGACCTCTTTAGCCTTATCTAAATACTGTTCACTTATATGTTTCACTGTAAACACCTGGTCCACACACCCCCTACCTTTCCTAAAGCCTCCTTGTTCATCTGCTATCCTATTCTCCGTCTTACTCTTTTTTTTTTTTTATCAACAAGTCAGCCGTCTCCCACCGAGGCAGGGTGACCCAAAAGAAGAAAGAAAATCCCCAAAAAGAAAATACTTTCATCATCATTCAACACTTTCACCACACTCACACATTATCACTGCTTTTGCAGAGGTGCTCAGAATACAACAGTCTAGAAGCATATACGTATAGAGATACACAACATATCCCTCCAAACTGCCAATATCCCAAACCCCTCCTTTAAAGTGCAGGCATTGTACTTCCCATTTCCAGGACTCAAGTCCGACTATATGAAAATAACCGGTTTCCCTGAATCCCTTCACTAAATATTACCCTGCTCACACTCCAACACTTTACCAGGTATACTCAACAGACTTATCCCCCTATAATTTTTGCACTCTCTTTTGTCCCCTTTGCCTTTATACAAAGGAACTATGCATGGTCTCTGCCAATCCCTGTATGGAAGAGGGTAATGTATTTATGGAGGGATTAAGGAAAACCTGTTAGCTACACTTAGAGACTTGAAGGTGGGAAGTACAGTAGGAATTTTGCAGTTCAGGGGATCATTTAAAATGTGATGTCTGCACACTTTGGGCAAGACAGCTATTGAATGAATGATGGTGAATGTATTTCTTTTTATGGGTCACTCAACCTTATTAAGAGTCAGCTGATGTTGAAAAGGAGTTTAAATAACCCTATGTATTGTACTGGTTTATACTGACATTCATTAAAAAGAGTGACCAGTAAGAAAACAGTTTTTGGCATGGGAAATCCAGTGATCATAGCTTGAACATCATGTGGTTGATTGTCACTTTAAGTGTCTTGTGCCAGTTAAAAAGAAAATGGGCACCCGGCCTGATGAAATTGGGATGTGGTGACAAAGTCAAGACTTGAGTCGAGGAAGGGCAAGGAGATGTGTTTTCACAGGTTCGTAGTATGTGCACTTAGTCCAGACAAAGGCAGGCTGAATGGTTAGTGATAGAGGGAGAGTAAGATGGGAGAAGGATTGGCGATGGAGGGAGAGTAAGATGGGGGAAGAATTGTGATGGAGGGAGAATAAGATGGGGAAAGATTTGGTGATGGAGGGAGAATAAGATGGGGAAGGATTAATGATGGAGGAAGAGTAAGAGGGGGGAGGATTGGTGATGGAGGAAGAGTAAGATGGGAGAGAATTATAATTGAATTGTGGATATATTTTTTCTCTTTGATTTTTGACCAATTCCATTGTTTTTTTAGTATGTGGATATTTGATCACTATCAGGTATGCCCATAATGTTTTGGTAAAAAAAATGTGGATTCCCCAAATTTTGTACTGTATGGGGACTGTGACTGTATTTTGTATTTTACTTTTTCTTCATTGTTTTTGAACCAAATTGATTTCTTTTGTGCATCTGACATTTGGTACGAGTGTTAATGTAATTTTGTTGGTAAACATTAATCAAGAACTGTGGAATTGGCAAAATCTTGAAAGAATCTGTTTATCATGTTATTTTGGGTTTGCTCTATGCAAAATTGCTTTATGTAAGATGGGCCAGGAACACATCTACCATATAAAGCAAGGGAGACTTGTATTCCGAATGGTGTCCCTTTATCATTCTTATTCTATCTTTTATTCTAATTTTCTTATCTGCCCATTTCCTCTGTCTCTGTATTGTTTATGTAGTACATATTCACTATTTTCCTTAGTTCATCTTCACAAAGTGTTTTTTGCCCATATTGTATCATTTTACCTGGTTTTATAGATAATCAGTCCATGTTCTGATAACTTTTTAATTAACATTCCTTATTTGCATAATTTGACAGTTTTCACTTGCTTGAATATCAGTCAGTTGATTTTATCATACTTTTATTGTTAACCAGATTCTGCCTGTTCATAATTCTCTGTTCTACATTTCTGTACTAATTCTTTTCAGATTTTATTAACAAAATACACAATTATAAACCAGTAACCCTGTTCATTTATGAAATAATTGACTGAGTAAATTTGTGGAAGTTGTAGTTTCTTAGATTAATGATTCATTTTCCTTAAAGGAGTCAACATTTCAAAAGTAATAAAAGTGGTGGTTAAACATTATTACTAGAATGTATATTTTTAGAAATGCTAAATCACTGTATGTATTTATTTAGATTTGTTGAGTAATTAAAAAAATGGCTTTGTAATTAGGTAAAAAGAAGCTGTTGAATGTGATTGTTTTATTTAAGACAATTTTTACACTTTTCATTATTAATATAGCCTCCATAAACCACATTGCTCTATAATTTACCACATTGCAAAACCGTTAGATCTTGGTACGATGGTAAAGTGGTGTACCACACTAGTAACGTGTTCTTGTGTTATATATTTTGATTAGTAATTTGAGAGTATTTGTATTGGTCAACTTGCATTTTATTTTGTTGGGTTACCTTAGCCCTTTTATCAGACATAGACCAGCTGAACAAGATTATGAAGCTGGTGGGAACGCCCAGTAAGGACCTTATTGATAAGCTCTCCAGTGAAGAGGTTAGTTCCTCTTAATGCTGGATACACTAGGCTATAATTGGCCCTTTATGCTGTTTTCACATCACAAGCTTAATAAATTATTGCCTTCTTTATTTCTCATATTCCATTGCTATCCTTACTATATTCTTACTAATATGGGGCAGTAGTTCTTTTTTACCACCATGATCATATATTATATTTATGAAAATATAGCATCACATAAACTGTATATAAAGGGTAGTATATTTTTGTTATTCATTTTTAATATTATTTACTTGTCTAACATTCTTTTTACTCAAGCTTTTGTGGTGTTTGCTACACAGGGCTTCACTGCATCACTGCCAGCATTTACTACTAACCATTAACTTCACTGAATTTTACTTTCATGTATTTAATTCTTCTCTCCTTTTTTATTATAAGTGTTTGCAGTCTTGTGCATATAAAATGCAGTTGAATACTTTTTAGTTATTACATTTGATGGATGATAGTTGTGAGGTTTCACTCCTCACTCCTCCCTCACTTGAACCCTTTCCCCTCCTCACACCAACATTTTTCATCTCTACTCAACACTTTCCCCATCACCCCACACTTCCTCACTCACCCCAACACATTTCACCCCAGCATTTCATTGTTCAGTCAACACTTATCCTCACCTCACCCTAACCTTTCTCATATTACACCCCTAATTTGTTTCTTAAGCACACACACACAGAATAATACCAACAGTATACACCAGACTAGCAGCCATAAGAATGATCATCAGAAATTTGCACAAAGAAATATTTCAGATATCTGTCTACAAAATATGTAAGACCAGATTTTGAGTACGTAGCAACTGTATGCAACCTGCCACTGGCCAAATGCATAACTTAGCTAGAGATAATCAAGTTCTGCATTCTCGGATGCACAGAAAGACACAACTCGGGAAGAAGTTAGATCAAGAAGAGACGTAATCACAACTAATAAATTATTCTGGGGCATAAGGAGGGTAAAAAAAGATATTTATTTGACATGGGAGGGATTACAACCAGAGTATAGTAATGTACATTATGCTGAATCTGAAGTGTAGAGGGAGTAAAGCTGTGTAATGAACATGGAAGCAGTAAGGTAAAAGTCGACTTCATCTAAGGGATCAAAAGTGAATGCTGTAAAATAACCTCAGTTACATTAGCCACTTGGAACTAAATAAATGGGCCTAGGACATTGGCACCTTAATAAATATAATATGGTTACAATGATTCAGAAATGCATGCACCTTTTACAGTATGTTTAGATACCAAGAGATTAAAACTTTGAATGTACAGTGGTACCTCAAGTTTCGAACAGCTCCCAACTCGAACAATTATGTAAGTACAGTATATTTTTGTAAGTGCTTTTGTAAGTGTATTTTTGGGTGTCTGAAATGGACTAACATAATTTACATTATTCCTTATGGGAACAAATTCGTTGGGTATCGGCACTCGAACAGCCTTCTGGAACGAATGAAGTTCGTAACTCGAGGTACCACCGTATATACTGTATTCAGAATCTTATAATTTTTTCCCTTAAGTGAAATTATCTCCTTTCTTTTTGAATATCAGCTTGATTCCTTTCTCAAAATATTTTGGACATTCTGTGATGATTGTAGAAGTTGAACATCACCAGTGTTTACACTTCCCTATCAATTTGAAAAGAAAAAAAAAGAGAATCTCTTTAATAAGATTAATATATACAATTTTAATATAAAAATAATTGCCTTGAAACTCTCCATTTGAGATGTACAGTACATTGTTATTAAACTAACTAAATTAATTTAATATTGGTTTGAGAGTTTTGCTAAATTATGGAGACCTTATGAACTTTTGACATATACATGTATAGTATATCTTTGTTATTAGTCAAGTACTGTGTGTTAACAAGAACCAGAACATTAGCTTCCTACATTTCTTCAGAGCTACTTTATGTTTTTTATGTTATAACATGCAATTTGTTTTTATCCTGCATTGAAAGGATGTCAGTTCTATTAATGAGTTGTCTCACATGATTGGTGAGAACCCCCAATAACTCAAATGCCAGCAAAATCTACCAACAGACTCCTTTCTACTCCTACACCTTAGTGGCATTCTTCGTCACCATTAGTCCACAGCAGTCAGGTGCTGTATAAAAGTACTGTAACATATTATTTTGATGAGCACAAATTACCATATTCCATGTTTAGTATTAGCATGTTAATGTAAGCAAACATTTTTTTAAAATTCAATAAATTTTTTGGGTCTTCTTTTATATTGAGTAAAATTGGATACAACAGCAATGTGTTACTACTCAAATTCAGAAAAAAATCCAGGTTTATGAAATGGCTCAAGTTGCAGTCATTTCTGATATTTAGAATCCTATTTAGTCATTATTTATGTTCATTATCAAAAGTGTCATACCATATCCTTGTAAAATTACTGTACCTAATACATTTCTCCTCACTTCTTCCATACACTTATGTTTATTATGCCTATATTTAATCTTTCATTTTTGCTTGATGTAATCTGTCTTATTTCATGTCAGGGATGATAACCTTTAGTTTTACATACAGTACACGTACAGGTCCGTCATCACAAATCCGGCAGTCAGTTATTCGGTTCCTTCAGTTATTCGGCACTAATTTTGGCTAGCATAATTTCAAATTTCCATGGTCGCCACACCAACCTGCTGGTACTGTTTGGTGGCGCTACTTACTGCATAAGTCATTCTAATTTCTTTTTCTCCATTTATTGTTATAAGCTGCTTACTTTTAGCCCTAGCCATGGTTCCAATGAATAAAAGAAATGCTTTTCGTTGTGTAAAGTACCTACACAGTACATTGTCCATTAAAGATAAGGTGGCTTTGAAGCCACTGTCAGTTGCTATGAGCTCAGTCTCGTGATGCAGGAGAATATGCTTTATTATTATGCTAATATTAACACTACAGTTTATTGCCTATCACAATTGATCTAATATGACATAATAAACAATATAAATAACATAAAACATGTTAAATACTCCAGAATGAATAATATTTGGCATAATACCGAGCAGTTCAACGGAGGTATGAAGAGGATACGAGATACAAGTACCATTCTCTTATCCCTGTCATGGGGCTTATATTATTATATTAGAGAAAACGGAGTGTAGCACAGGGCTAACTGTGATATACACTCATACTGCACCATAAACCTGAAACAAAAGTTATTTTCTCTATATAGATTACCACACATAGCAGCATATGTATAGAGAACCTAGGATAACCCAAAAAAGTCAGACAACGTAATTTATTTCTAGTACCTGGCTTGGGTTAGCCATATATGATTTTTGGTAAATATTCAATTCCCTGCCAGGGTAGAAACATTGGGCGTGTTTCTTTTCACCTGTTGTATATGTTCACCCATCAGTAAATGGGTACCTGGGTGTTAGTCGACTGGTGTGGGTGTTATCCTGGGACACTGACCTAATTTGCTTGAAATACTCTACATAAGAAGCGGCTTTCTATATAGTACGTAGTATGTCACTGATGTCAGCTATGTCTGTATCCCATGTACATGTACGTGTAGTGAATTATTATTATTATTATTATTATTACTGTTATTTTCTCATTTGTTTATTGGGTTATCTTATTGAAACTTGGGCAATGTATGATGGAAAGATACTTCTTAATGTACACCAAAAATCAAAGAAATCAGACCATAAATAGCGGAGTTCACTTCTCAGCCATTAGCGGCCGATTAGCGGTATATTTTTGTATGGTTTTTATGGTTATATTCTCATTTTTTCGGTCTCATTTGATAGAATGGAAGATATATTACAGAAATAGATATGATTTTGATTGCTTTCATGATGAAAAGTACCTTGGAATTGTGCTCACAGTAGCAGAAAAGTTCTATTCTTTAGCGATGCTCAAGGAAACAAATGACGTTACCGTCCAATACCTGTCCGCCTGCCAGTCCAAATTCCAATATGCAGTCAAGAATGAGTTGACTTTTTTTTTTTTTTTTTTTCAACAAGTCGGCCGTCTCCCATCGAGGCAGGGTGACATTATTTATACAATTATTACAATAATGCAGTAGTCTGCATAACAGTAAATCTTCTATTTTTTTGTGTGAATAAAAATTCCAAATGGTAAGCAAGAGTAATATAAGAGGGGCCTGGAGCCATGACTAATGAACAGAGAAAATGTTATTTTAGTGCCAGGAATGTCTGCATTGTCTATTCTGGACCCTATTTTCAAACTGGCATCTGTGAAATTGGCCAAATTGCCAATTTCTGACCACTTTATTGGGTAGTTGAAATAGGTGAATGGGCGGTTTCTTGTACTCAGTCGACAGACTAGAAGTAAGTTTATTCAGGTACTATACATAAATACAGTTACATAGATTATCATACATAGCAGCGTATGTATAGAGAACCTAGGATAACCCAAAAAAGTCAAAGTGACTTATTTCCAGTACCTGGCTTGGGCTTGCCATGATTTTGGGTAAATATTGTTTTTTTCTCAGTTGTTTGTTGGGCTATCTCATTGAAACTTGGGCAATGTATGATGGAAAGATGCTTCTTAACGTACACCAAAAATAAAAAAGATGGACGATAAGTAAGGGAGTTCACTTCTCAGCCATTAGCCACCTCTTTGTGGTATATTTTCGTATGGTTTTTATGGTTGTATTCTCATTTTTTTTGGTCTCATTTGATAGAATGGAAGTTATATTACAAAAATAGATATGATTTTGATTGCTTTCATGATGAAAAGTACCTTGAAATTGAGCTCAAACTAGCGGAAATGTTCGATTTTTGCCGATGTTCAGTGAACTTTGTGTAAGTCAAGTTGGTTAATTTTATTAAGTGTATTCTAACCTAACCACCCTGTAATCCAGCAAACTCAGTAATCCGGCACACTACAGGTCCCTATGATGCCGTATTTGTGATGGAGGACCTGTACTAGGAAAGGCTTTTCTTTCATGACTGCAGTACAGTACATGAAAAGTAAGCAAAACTTGCTCTGTACTTTAAATCCTTTATTCTCTTACATGACCAACTATATATATATATATATATATACTATATATATATATATACAGCCTCTCCTCACTTAGCAACGTACTCGTTTACCAATGCCTCGGACTTCCGACGGGCTCTCTCACCAATATGCATACCTAAATAATGTATATTAGAGTTGATTTTGTCTATTCTGTTTATTACAATATACAGTTCACTACTGTATAAACATTTATAAATATACACAGATATGTTATAAATGGTGCAAAAGTGACATTAAGACAATATCAAAGATGGTTGACACAAACCCACTACCATTATAGTGTGCTCCTCACTTAGCGATGAATTTGTTTACCAACGTGGTCTTAGGAACAGAACTCCATTGTTAAGTGAGGAGAGGCTGTATACATTTTGTCTATGGAAGAAATCGCAATAAAATGTGTGATTGAAAATATATAAAAATACCACAGTGAAAATAGAAAAAAATACATGAACACTTTCATGTGCCTATACACATATCTTCAGAGGAAGTTATGTGTATAAGCACATGAAGGTGCTTGGGTGTTTTTTCTGTTTTCACTCTGGTATTTTTATATATTGTATGTATTGTCAATGTATACAGTTTTACCTCATATTATGTTGTACATGTATTCCAGAGCTATAGCAGCTGGTTTAAGCTCAATTAGGCCATGAACATTTAATTCTGCACAATAGGAATCTTCAGTATGCATCAGCCCACTGATGACATTTGAGAAATGTATATTGCACACTATGCTTGAAATTACCAATAGACATACGACATCGCATAATAGCAAATTTGCATAAAGCGAACCTGCATAACACAAGAGAAATGTGTTGAGCATTGTGTGATTATGTATTTGTAATTACCTATTTGGCTGCAGGGAAGAGGGGGGAGGCAAGGTTGAGCTCCAGCTCTTGGTTTGTGCCTCATGACATTCAGCCAACTGAAGCTATTGGCCCCTGTCATCTATTTTTGAACTTCCTTTTGGAGTCTGCTTTGACTGTGTGCTTGCTTAGCCCATGCCACTTCTTTACCACTCTTATGTTCAATGTTTCCTGACATCTCTGTAGCTTATTTGGGTGTGTTATTTCCAACCATGTAATGTTGATCTTGTTACATCCCTGATAAAGTCAACTTTATTTCTCTAAAGAATGGCTTACAGTTGGTACAGAAAAGGTGATATTATTGACATACTTTATAGAAAGTCCCTGGTTATGCAGAGCATTTTGGGCAGCCTTAAAATTACTTATAACTACTTATAACATTGTTTCCACTTGAATCTTTGCAAGAATAATTTGTTAGTCTTTAGTAAAAAAGTTGGCTATAAACATTTGTGGAGGTTATTTATGTTGGCCAAATACAAATGCAGATACAAATCTAAACTGAAGGACCAAAGAATGTATAGCATCTTGGCCAAATCTTAGCCTGCTCTATACTACTTGATTAATTCATAATAAAAATCACAATAAGAAATAATTGTTAAGTTTAACAAAACGAGCACTACTGATTACTTAAATTACAATACAAATATGATGAGACAGTATATGCTTCTAATATACAGCCTGTCTTTGTCTTATTTGTATATGCCCTGTATTGTATTTTGTATGTTATGCTCATATCCCTTCTTCACTCCTCCAGTGACTTAAAGCCTAGTTCCAACATTTTTTATTCATAGTGCAACTTTATCTCTGAATTCAGGCACTAGTCTTGATGCACTCATATTTTCTTTAAACTTGCACTGCATGTTTTACTCAGGCATAGTTGCACATATAGGATAAAGTGTACTATGAGTCTGTTGGTTCCTGAATATGACTTTTGTGTTTATTTATGGGTTTACACAGTATTTTAAATATATAGATGTTCCTTGTTTTATGCATTAGATGCATTCCAGGCTCTTGGCAGTAGTGCTAAGTTCAGTCACCCTCTCAACACCTTCCTCCTCATGATGAGAATCTACAGTATGCTTTGCAAACTGATTTAGTTACAAACAGTGACTGTACATTGCACATACAGAATTGCTAATAAAAATGGGACATATCATAATAGTGAATTCACATGAAGAGAGGGAAATCTATACTAGTGAAATGTCACATGTATAAATCAGAAAATCGACATTTTGAAAATAAGCAAGAAATAAAACTTAATCTTTTGATCACTACTTTCATATACTCTGTACCTTAGGGTAATACATTGACAAAGAAATTTTAGTACACTGAAAAGCGTATTTTTAAAACAGAAGGGGTGTTGGGTTTGGTGCAGTGTTCCCTGACAAAAATTCAATGTATGTCAAAGGCCCTAAAATCTGGAACACCCTCCCTGAATACTCTAGAACTGCAGACACATTCATCACCTTCAAAACTACCATTAGAAAACATCTTATCTCCCTGATACACCCCGTCAACTAATTACATGACTACCACCTGGTAGTTCACACTTACACTCGCTCGCCCACTTGACCATAAACACAGAAATATCAATCTTAATCTTAAAATAATGAATCCTAACTAGTCATAAGTTGGCCTGTGATACTCCAATACTGAAACTACATATGTATTATGCGAAAACAAAAGCATTCACATTGCTAAACTCACAAACTAGTATTTAGTCACTTAGCCATAATACCAACTTACCACATAATTTGTAATATTTTAAAGTTAAGAATTAATCTAAGTCTGCCCAAAATGCCTAGCCATGCTAGGTGTTCTAGTGGCCCCCTCTGTAATTAGTATTTTAAAACATGTAAACCACACAATATCCAAATTCTGTAAACTCAGTATTGTAATCCTTATAGAGAATAAATAAATTTGAAATTTGAAATTTGACAATGTTGTCCAGGGTTATTTGTTAGACTCGGCTAGTATTTTTACCGCTTAGTTTATGCCATCCTTATGACACTTTTCCATATTACATGTATGTCTCCCTCGACGTTTGTGATCATTTCGGATTCCCTCAATGCTTTACAGACCATTAAACAATTTGATTCCCCTCATCCACCGGTCCTTCGTATTCAACTTTGGTTGCACCATGTGGCTAGCAAAAACAGACGTCGTTTTCTGTTAGGTCCCTGGACACGTTGATGTGTGGGGGCAATGAACAGGCAAATGCTGCTGCGCGGTCAACTGTGCATGGTCTTCCAGTTTCCTGTAGAGGTATTCCGTTAAGGGATTATTTTACAGTCATCACTGCCCATCTTCATGGTCGTTGGCAACAACAGTGGTCAGACATTCACCATAACAAATTGTAATCCATTAACCCTTTGACTGTTTTGGGCATATATATACAGTGGTCCCTCGTTTTTCGTAATTAATCCGTTCCTGGAGCCGTTACTATAAACGAAATTTACGATTTGCGAATCAATTTTCCCCATAAGAAATAATGTAAATACAATTAATCCGTTCCTGACACCCAGAAGTATTAAAACAAAAAAAAATTTTACATGAAATATACATATAGTACATAAACAATACAATGGGAAATGATGAATGAAACATTAACAGCATAACACTTACCTTTATTGGAGATTCTTCTTAGTGTATGGGAGACTGAAGGAGGAGAGAGATAGGATTGTTTACAGTTTGGAAGGGGAATCCCCTTCCAGCAACACCTCAGGTACCAATTGCTTCTCTTCTCTGTTTCTTAATGCCACTAGGACCACCTTGAGAGTCACTCTAGTCCTGTCTCGCAAAGTAACTGTGGAGAGAGCTCTGTTTCTGGCATCACTTTAACACTTCCCGAAAATGGCCCAAGACTTTGTCGCTGTACATATTTCTCACCTTCTTTACCACAGGCTTGGCACTAGGAGCTTTCTTTGGAGCCATGGTAGCTTATTTAGTAATTACAAGCACTACAATGAGTGGAACATTATGAAATATTTCATAGGAGCACTTGAGGGGACCTTCACTCACTGGTAAACAATGCCAGACTGGCTGGGTAGGGAGGCCGCCCCGGCTCACACCGTGCGTACGCGTCCAGGATGAACTACTATTCGCGAGTCAACCTATGAAAAGCGAGTCCATGTTTATTAGAAAATACCCCTATGATTGGCGAAATTTACGATTGCCGAGAACTATGAAAAGCAAGGGACCACTGTATATGTCTTAAGAGCCAGTGTTTTGGACGTATACATGTATAGTATACAGTGGACCCCCGCATACCATACGCATCGCATACCGTACAATCCGCATACCGGTCGCTTTGATCGCAAAAATTTTGCCTCGCATACCGCCCAAAAACCCGCTCACCGCCCTTCGTCCGAGACGCGTCCAATGTGCGGCCTGAGCCAGCCTCATATGTTCCGCCGGTGGCATTGTTTACCAGCCAGCCTCCGCGGTAACATCCAAGCATACAATCGGAATATTTCGTATTATTACAGTGTTTTCGGTGCTTTATCTGGAAAATAAGTGACCATGGGCCCCAAGAAAGCTTCTAGTTCCAACCCTACAGCAATAAGGGTGAGAATTCCAATAGAGATGAAGAAAGAGATCATTGATAAGTATGAAAGTGGAGTGCGTGTCGCCGACCTGGTCAGGTTGTACAAGAAACCCAAATCAACCATCTCTACTATTGTGGGCAACAGAAAGGCAATCAAGGAAGCTGTTCTTGCCAAAGGTTTAACTGTGTTTTCGAAACAGAGATCGCAAGTGATGGAAGATGTTGAGAGACTCTTATTGGTGTGGATAAATGAAAAACAGCTAGCAGGAGATAGCGTCTCTCAAGCGATCATAAGCGAAAAGGCTAGGAAGTTGCATGAGGATTTAATTAAAAAAATGCCTGCAACTAGTGATGATGTGAGTGAATTTAAGGCCAGCAAAGGTTGGTTTGAGAGATTTAAGAAGCGTAGTGGCATACATAGTGTGATAAGGCATGGTGAGGCTGCCAGTTCGGACCACAAAGCAGCTGAAAAATATGTGCAGGAATTCAAGGAGTACATAGAAAGTGAAGGACTGAAACCTGAACAAGTGTTTAATTGTGATGAAACAGGCCTGTTTTGGAAGAAAATGCCAAGCAGGACCTACATTACTCAGGAGGAAAAGGCACTCCCAGGACATAAGCCTATGAAAGACAGGCTTACTTTGTTGATGTGTTCCAATGCTACTGGTGATTGCAAAGTGAAGCCTTTATTAGTGTATCACTCTGAAACTCCCAGACCGTTCAGGCAAAAGAATGTCCTCAAGGAGAATTTGTGTGTGCTGTGGAGGGCAAACAGTAAGGCATGGGTCACTAGGGACTTTTTCTATGACTGGTTACACCATGCATTTGCCCCCAATGTGAAAGATTACCTAACTGAAAAGAAATTAGAACTTAAGTGCCTCCTGGTGTTAGACAATGCCCCTGGTCATCCTACAGACGTGGCAGAGCGACTTTATGGGGACATGAAATTCATTAAGGTGAAGTTTTTGCCTCCTAATACCACTCCTCTCCTGCAGCCCATGGACCAGCAGGTTATTGCAAACTTCAAAAAACTGTACACAAAAGCTCTGTTTGAAAGGTGCTTTGTAGTGACCTCAGAAACTCAACTGACTCTAAGAGACTTTTGGAGAGATCACTTTAATATCCTCAATTGTGTAAACCTTATAGGTAAGGCTTGGGAGGGAGTGACTAAGAAGACCTTGAACTCTGCTTGGAAGAAACTGTGGCCAGAATGTGTAGACAAAAGGGATTTTGAAGGGTTTGAGGCTAACCCTGAGAGGATTATGCCAGTTGAGGAATCCATTGTGGCATTGGGAAAGTCCTTAGGGTTGGAGGTTAGTGGGGATGTGGAAGAGTTGGTGGAGGAGGACAATGAAGAACTAACCACTGATGAGCTGATAGATCAACTTCAACAGCAAGAGGCCAGACCTGAGGAAACTGGTTCAGAGGAGGGGAGAGAGAAATTGAAGAAGTTGCCTACTACAAAGATTAACCCTTTCAGGGTCCGTCCCGTAGATCTACGGCTTTATGGTGAGTGTCCAAACCGTAGATCTACGCCATGAGCTCAGCTCACTCTGATAAACTGTGAGTGGTACATTTGGGCCTAGATATGAGAGAATACATCTATGTGGTATGTGTGCACCACATAAAACAGATCCTGCAGCACACTGTGTATAATGAGAGAAAAAAACTGAAATCATGATTTTTCGATTAAAACAGCAACTTTGCAGTGTTTTTTCGTATGTTTTTTATAGTTGTATTTGCGATTTCTTGGTCTCATTTGATAGAATGGAAGACATATTACAGAAATAGAGATGATTTTGATTGGTTTTAGCACTGGAAATGGCTTGAAACTGAGCTCAAAGTAGCGGAAATGTTAAATTTTTGCCGATATTCAAGAGTAAACAAACGACCTCACACGTCTAATACTCGCCAGCTGGTGAGTCTAATATACATTCACAAATATGGTGATGATATTTATACAATTATTACAGTATTGCATAGCAGTAAATCTTCTATTTTTTGGTGTGAATAAAAATTCATTATGTGAATAAAAAATCAAAATGGAATTTATTTGTAAAGCCTCAAAACATGACTAATGAACAGAGGAAATGTTAGTTTAGTGCCAGGAATGCCTACATTGTTTATTCTGGACCCTATTTTGAAATTGGAATATTTTGAACTTTGTGTTAAATTGGCCAAATTAACAATTTCCGATCACTTTATTTTGTAGTTGAAACAGTTGACTTGGCGATTTCTTGTGCTCAATCGATAGAATAGAAGTAATACTAGTGAAATAGCTAAGAATTTGGTTGATTGGAATAATGTAATTGGCCTAAAATGGGAGTCAAAGTCGGCAAAATCGCCGATTCGTAAATATCGCTGACACATCAAAATTCGCGAGAGCATAATTTCGTCAATTTTCCACCAAATTTCGTACTTTTTGTTTTATTACCTTCACAAAAAGATTCTCTACGATTTCATAAGAAAAAATAACAAGTTTTTTTTTTTGAAAATTCTTGGACACTGGTGCGTGACTCCAGATTTGGGCCTTGGACCCTGAAAGGGTTAAGGAAATCTGTGCAAAGTGGCTTGAAGTGCAAACCTTCATGGATGAAAATCACCCTCACACAGCTATTGCAAGCCGTGCTGGTGATTATTACACTGACAATGTTGTGAAACACTTTAGGGAAGTCATAAAGGAACGATAGGTACAGGCCACTATGGACAGATATGTTGTGCGAAAGAAGTCCAGTGACTCTGAAGCTGGTCCTAGTGGCATTAAAAGAAGAAGGGAAGTAACCCCAGAAAAGGACTCGACACCTCAAGTCTTAATGGAAGGGGATTCCCCTTCTAAACACTAACACTCTCTCTTCCCTCCTCCCATCCCATCAATCATCACCAGATCTTCAATAAAAGTAAGTGTCATGTAATTGTGCATGCCTTTTTCAGTTTGTGTGTATTAAAATTAACATTTCATGTGGTAAAAAAATTTTTTTTTCATACTTTTGGGTGTCTTGCACGGATTAATTTGATTTCCATTATTTCTTATGGGGAAAATTCATTCGCATACCGAACATTTCGCATAACAACCAGCCCTCTTGCACAGATTAAGGTCGCTATGCGGGGGTCCACTGTACTCAATAATTCTAGCGGCTTCAAATCAAGCAGGAGAAAGCTGGTAGGTCCACATGTGAGAGAATGGGTCTGTGTGGTCAGTGTGCACTGTATAAAATAAAACCTGCAGCACACAGTGCATAATGAGACAAAAAATTCCGACTGTGTTTTTGATTAAAACACCGACTTTGAGGTGTATTTTCGTATAGTATTTATGGTTGTATTCTCTTTTTCTTGGTCTCATTTGATAGAATGGAAACCATATTAGAGAAATAGAGATAACTTTGATTAGTTTCACAATGAAAACAACCTTGAAATTGAGCTCAAAGTAGCAGAAATGTTCGATTTTTACCAATGTTCAGGAGTAAGCAAATCACACCACACGTCAACTTGGGAGTCTGATATTCTTTCACTAGTGCACTGATATTATTTATACCATTTTTACAATAATGCAGTAGTCTGCATAACAATAAACCACCTATTTTTTGTGTGAATAAAAAATCAAAATAGAAAGCAAAGAGGAGCCTTGAGACATGACTAATGAACAGAGGATATGTTATTTTAGTGCCAAGAATGTCTGCATTGTTTATTCTGGACCCTATTTTGAAATTGGCATGTTTTTTAATTTGCATGAAATTGCCCAATTTGCCGATTTCTGACCACTTTATTGGGTAGTTGAAATCGGTAAATGAGCAGTTTCTTGTACTCAGTTGATAGAAAAAATGGAGTTCTAAAGAAATAGCTATAAGTTTGGTCGACTGGAACAATGGAATTGGCCGAAAATAGGGCTCAAAGTTGGCAAAATCGCCAATGCGTATATATCACCGAGATCGCTAACTTCGCGGGAGCGTAATTCCGTAAGTTTTCGATTGAATTTCATACTTTTGGTGTCATTACCATCGGGAAAAGATTCTCTATCATTTCATAAGAAAAAATATTTTTTTTCCCAAAAATTTTTCGACATAGATTGACAGTTTCAAAAAGAGGCTTGCGACAGTCAAAGGGTTAAACTGCTTTTGGGTTTGTGTCCATCTTCTTACCACTGTTGGCATACTCGGGAAACTGTGCTCTCCCATCTCCATATAGGCCATACTTGCCTTACCCATGGGTATCTCATAGAATGGCACCCTATTCCTCTCTGAGATTTGTCGGGTCCCTATTTTCGTTCTTCCCTTTTTGCAGACGGCCCTGCCTTTGACTTACGATTACATTTTGACTTTTTGTCAGCAACTGCTTTACTATACGAACTTTAACACAGCCCCTAGCGTCCCTTCCAGCCCTTTTCTCTCCTCACCTCTGATCCCCTCTCTACCTAGCTGTTTACAGTCCCGACACTATTTTCTGCCCCACAGCCCTGCATGACCCTTGTCACTTTAGCTCTTTATTTGATTATAATAATTAAAACAGAAGTACAGTCACATGACCTGATTACCTTGTTTCATCAGCCTTCTCAAGAATTGTACCTGTTGATGCTCTTGTAGTGGTGTCAAGACTCTACTTTCTCTATGACATAAAAATTTAGGATGGCTTCTATCATATCGGATTCAATTACTTTTCTTTCATCATTGCAATTTGTGTTGTGATTATTTCGGTAACAAGAGTCTGGTTTACTGGTATGAAGGCTAGGGTAGGGAACAGATTCCATACATGTAATATGGAAAACTTGAGGAAATAAAAGCTAGATTGGACTATAAAACAAATTCCAACTGCACAATGGAGCAGGCAACATATGTGAAGGACTTGGGAGTGATAATGTCAGAAGATCTTGCTTTCAAAGATCACAACAATCTCATTATCACATCTGCTAGGAAAATGATAAGATGAATAATGAGAACCTTCAAAACAAGGGATGCCAAGTCAATGATGATTCTCTTTAAGTCGCTTGTTCTCTAAGCTGGAATACTGCTGTACACTAATGGCTTCTTTCAAGGCAGGAGAAATTGTAAATCTGGAGAATATACTGAGAACTTTCACCGCACTTGTAAATATGTACAGTCAAGCACCTCAAATATTGGGAACATTTGAAATCCTTAGACCCATACTCCTTTGAATACAGGCCTGGTCATGGACTGGACTGCAGGGGTGTTAGACTCCCAGAACACCCTCCAGGTAGGTAGACACTCCTGCCTGACCTTTTCTTATTCCTTCTTTAGCTCATCCCACCCTGCAGTGCTGTATGACCATTTCAGGTTTAGCATTTAAGTTTGATTATATTATTATTACTCAGTAATAAGAATTTGGCAGACTAAAATGTGATTTTTTTTATCTCATTACATCAGTCTGCATATTTAATATTCATGAATTAGGCAGATATTATGTCTAATATTTTTGTATAGTGTACATTATAATTATGCAGACTTAGCTGATCAGATGTTTTGTTCTATAGCTCTTCTCAAGTGAAAAGAGAGTGCTTCCTGGTAAGTGTACCTTTGTGAAGTTGCAAGAGTAACAAATGTCTGTTACTGTAATCATTATTGGGTGGGAAGAATTGTTTCAGAGTGCTACTGTAAATCCTCTTGTTAATACTACAGCAAAATAATTTAGTTAACCAAGGTCTTCAGCTCACCTGGTTTGAATAAACAACAGGCAATGTTATATTGTTTATTTTTTCAAATACCATCCAGGCTATTTGGTGTCAGGGAATATCTGTACATTGCTATAAGTTCATGTCATTGAACAGGATTTGTTAAGTAGACTAGGGAAAAATGGCTGTTTTCTTTACATACATCTGCCCTTCAAGGTAAGTATTGTTGTGTATGGATGCTAATTTTTCAGTCCATATAAACTACTCTATATAATATTTTTTTTGTGTAACTGCAGTTGAGAAGTAACATTCAAAATTAAATACCATGTGGAAGGCTTTCATTGTATGCTCTATTCCATTTTGGAAGAACTTTTTCAGTCCCATTTACCACAAAATTCACTATATAAGAGAGCTGACTGTACCTGTACTTTCTGTTTTTCTTTTGCTGTCACTGATTCCATTCTTCCTTATTTTCACTTATATTTGTTTCTTATGCAGAGTCATTACAGTGGAACCCTGAGTTTCGGCCGTAATCCGTTCCAGGAGCTAGGCCTAAACTCGAAACGGCCGATAGGCGAAGCAGTATTTCCCACAAGAAATAATGTAAATAAAATTAATCTGTTCCAGACCCCCAAAACTATCCACAAAAAATGCATTTTTTAAAGAATAACTATAGTTTTACATACACACAACACAGATAAATACATATATGTATAGTATACAATAGATAAATTAAAATTTAAATAAACATTTAAAATAACATTTACTTACCTTTATTGAAGAGACTTGCTGGCATCTACAAGATGCCACCACAGAACAAAAGAGTTAGCCTGTCTTTCATAGGCTTGTGTCCTGGCAGGGTCTTTTCCTCCTGAGTAATGTAGGTCCTCTTTGGCATTTTCTTTCAAAATAGGCCTGTTTCGTCACAATTGAACACTTGTTGGGATTTGAATTTTTCAGTCTCTACCTACCCCTTAAATTCATGCACAAATTTTTCAGCTGCCTGGCTGGCAGGTTGCCTGGCTGGCTGGATGCCTGGCTGGCTGGATGCCTGGCTGGCTAGATGCCTGGCTGGCTGGATGCCTGGCTGGCTGGATGCCTGGCTGGCTGGATGCCTGGTTGACTGGCAGCCTGGCTGGCTGGATGCCTGGCTGCCTGGCTGCCTGACTGGCTGGCTGGCAGGATGAGCATGCAGGGTAATGTTCACTTAAGGATAAACAATGCTACACTGGCTCACGACGCCTGCACAGGGAGGCACACAAGCGCATACAAGCGGACAGGTCTGGTACACTGGCCGAAACTTGGGATAATGGCCGAAACACGGGACAGAATTTGGCTGAAAAAAGCAGTCGAAACTTGAAGCAGCCAATACTCAGGGCGGCCGAAACTCAGGGTTCCACTGTACCTTCTATTGGTTTCCTGTATCAGCTATAGTAGGGGTTAATCCAATACTGAATCTAGATTTGTTAAATGCATTTCTTAATTTTTCCAAAATATAAAATGAAGTGGTGTTGCAGACTATTTCATTCTGTATTCATTAAAAGCTCCAAAGTAGAAATCTAGAGATATGCCAAACAGTTTATTAGGTAATGGCAAAGAAACTCTTGGTGGCGGCTGAACTATGAGCTATTTGCAGATGGAAAAAATTATTTGCATAAAAGAATGAGGGTTTCCTATTCTTAATGTACTAGAAACTAATATCCCATTAATCAGATAGAACATAAATAAAAATGAAAAGCTGGAGGTGAGGAATGGCAGTTTTGTGCAGTATAAAGTGCAGTGAATCATAAAGATTGTAATAAGGAATTTATAAAATTTTAATGAGGAAAATCTCATTTTTGGCAATCCTCCTTCTTGCATAGTAATATAATATAGAAAACTAGGGCCAATTAGTCTGTTGTTTTAATACTGATGTCATTCTAGTTATTACAACATGTTAGTGAAGAAAAATTAACTTTTAGTATAGTACTGTATGTATATGTTACAATCTCTTTTGTTTTTACTAATGTGGCTTTTAGGGTGTCTTTTTCGTTAGGCTTACATGTGTCGAGGTCACTAATTGGCTTTTCAGTGCCTTTAATTCTGATGCTCTGCTCCTTCTAACACATAATGTAGCAGCCTTAACCTGGCTTCTCAGACATTGACCAACTAACGCGCATCCTTGTCATCGCTGGAACGCCTGATGAAGAAACACTCGCTAAAATCACCAGTGATGAGGTAACTAGTCGGTAGTAAAGTAGTCTCAAATAATCGTTTTCTGATTTTCACGAAAGAATTAACCAGGGAATAACATCAGTAATAAGGGGAAAAGGTCTATGCTAATTATGGGAGGTAAAAACTTTATTCAGCTTATCGTGCTACATTATTTAAATAATTTTATTTTACATTGTAGTGTTTAAAATATTCAAGTACATAAATATTGTCCAGTTGAATATAAGCTACTACAGACGAGAGGAAACCTTGCTATAAGAAATGCAATTTTTAAGACCAAGACCTTGTAGTCTGAAAGTTATTTGAAAACCTTGTTTTCCACTGTCTTTCTTCAAAATACAGTACTGTATAGTATGTACTTTAAGTGGAGATAGATCTCTAGGAGTCTACACCTGCATATCTGGACCCTGATGGAATTGGTTGGACATGGACATTATGGCATAAGGAGATCTTTTATTATTTTTATTATTATTATGACATTTCGTATACAAGAGGCTTGATAAAGTCTCTTGTAGGTGAAATTTTCTTATAATAAATGTCCTTCTGCTATACATGCTTTTTCTTACCATTTATCTGCTTAGTCATTCTCCAACTCTGCTAGGATTAAATATAATTAGGCAATTTTTTCTTTCTAGACAGTACTATGCCAGTAGAATATTTAAAATGTAAGTCAATAACTGTCGTGTGGCAAAATGATACGTGTGGCTGATATGTATTCTTTGAATGTAAAATTGATATAGGCATTATAACAGCATACAAAGTTAAATAAAATAAACAAAGAGCATGTTCAAATCTTGTTAATCTGTTTGTTTTATCTGGACTCACTACTATTGAACATTGACATAGTGTAATTTTAAGTAGTATACTACAAATACTGTACCAACTTTTGTACGGTATTCTTTCTCTAATTGTTCAGGCATTCAATTGGAACCTATTTATATCAGCTTTAAATTTGTTTTAATAATTTTATACTGTGTTAAGCTGAAAGTTGAATCCATAGGAGTCATTTAGTTCTGCAAGGTCGACATCAACCATAGGAATGTAAAAGTACAGAAGATTAGCATAAATTAAAACAAGAAATTCAAATTGGCACAGTGAATCAGCTGGTAATGGTCAAAATTATAAGTTATTAAGAGATATTAAGTGGAATAAAGTTTCTACCGAAGTTATGCATTTACCAAACAAGAGATCATAATGTTCTTCATAACAGCAATGTTGGTTTTGATCATTTTATGGATTTTTAACAAATAACATTACCATAGATCTTGCTTGTGAAACCATCTTCATTTATGTCAAGTGTCAGATAGATAGGGTACATCAGTTTACATTCTCTAAAATTACAATGCACAGTTATGTACTTACAGTATGAGACTATATTTTTTTATTCTTTTATAAAACAGGTTCAAACTTAGGGAGATATACTGCACATGAGTGACATTACATTGACATATTAGACATACAGAATATAGTTAATTTTAAATATATTTTAATGATTTTTACCTATCTTTTTCCAACCTTTGTCAAGGTATTATGGTGTCTTCCACGTTACTTTTGATTCCTGTCATCTTGGTCTTTGTTGTTCCTTCCCCATTGACTAATTCTTGTTCTTCCTAAGTCTTCCGTTATTATTCTATATGTACTGTACTTTTTATACTCTTAAAATTTTCTTCCTGTATACCTTTTACCTCAAATCATTGTTTCTATTCTATTCTAATAATCAAAACTAAGCACTAAAACATTCTGTTCTGAAAGTTCTGTCTAGTATTAACAGTTATAGTATATTGAAGGGAAACCTGTCATTGTATCCTTTTTATAATTTTTTTTTAGTTGCCTCTTGTGTGCGGTTTGGAAGAAGGTACGGAAGTTGTGTGGCAAGTACGCTCCGGACCCAGCTCCTGTTTTGCTGGTTGCTTGTGTTAGTGATGCGGAACCTCTTGAAGTTGCCACGGAAATCAGGAACTATTTTGTCTGTCTCCCCCAAGGGCTTCACCTCTGCCCCTCGTTTCTCGCTTCTAAGTTTGCCAGGGAGCAGTCGCCCTTGGATTTCTCTTCTAATGGGATGGAGCCATACCTTTTACTCTTTTAGAGCTAGAGTCCACACTTTGTTTGTCGGTTATCAGCATTTGGGCCCAATGATATTCATATCTGTATGCTACAGCATCTGTATTCTACAGCCCTTACAGTCCTTTTACATCTTTTCAATCTTGTTTGGAAGTGAGGGGGGTCTCCCTCATCAATGGAAATCTGCCATTGTACTACCATTTCACAAACCAGGCACTTCGGGGCTTGATATCTCTCACTATCGTCCCATTGCTCTGACCAGTGTAGTCTGCAAGGTGATGGAACGATTGGTGAATAGACGTCTGATATGGTATTTGGAGACTCAAAATAGTCTTTCTCCTCACCAATATGGCTTTCGCAGGGGCCACTCTACTTTGGACGCCTTTCTCCAATTAGATACGTATGTGCGAAATGCCTTTGCTAATAACCACTCTGTCCTAGCAGTCTTTTTTGATCTCGAGAAGGCATATGACACCACCTGGAGGTATAACATCTTAACCCAGGCCCACTCCTTAGGCCTCCGTGATAATCTACCGACTTTCCTTGCTGCTTTCTTAACTGAAAGACATTTTCGTGTCCACATTGGCGCCTC
Organism: Cherax quadricarinatus; assembly: GCF_038502225.1. NCBI lineage: Eukaryota > Metazoa > Arthropoda > Malacostraca > Decapoda > Parastacidae > Cherax > Cherax quadricarinatus. Next base: position 29,691,835 of record NC_091310.1, on the reverse strand, counting down.
GCTCTCCTCAGACTTTGTTCAGGCCGAGGGAGTCCCACAGGGTTGTTTCCTTAGCACTACCCTTTTTCTCTTGGCTATAAATGTCCTACCTTCTGTTCTTCCATTGCATGTTTGGCCGTCACTATGTGGATGACTTTGCTATAGCTTAAGCAGGCGCTGACTGTCAACTGGTAGTGGCCTCCCTTCAGGATGTGATTGACAGTGTTTCCCATTGGGCCATTTCTCATAGCTTGAAATTTTCTAGTGCAAAAAGCTATTTCATTACCTTCACTAGACATCCTCTTCCAGATATTCCATTGCATATACACGGCTCACATATCCCAGTGTAATACGATCAAGTTTCATGGCCTTCTATTTGATCACTGGTTGACATGGAAACATTACATTTCCTCTTTGAAAGTATCTTGACATGGTCGCCTGAATCTCCTTAAAATTCTTGCACATCATTCATGGGGAGCAGATCGCCAGATTCTCTTCCATTTGCATTCCACCCTAGCCTTGTACAAGCTGGATTATTGTGACCAAGTCTATTCTCCAGCTTCTATAACTCTTTCTAAGTTAGATCCCCTTCATCATAAGAGTCTACGTTTATGCCTTGGTGCATTTTGTTCATCCCCTGTTGAAAGGCTCTTTGCTGACGTGAATGACCCTTCCTTAGCCAGTTGTCGTGATGCTCATTGCCTTTGTTACTTTGTCCACTTTCATGACCTTCGTGTTCCTTCTATATATAGGTTGGCCTCAGATGTTAGTAGGAGCCTGTTATTTGTTCGGCACCCCTGCTTACACTGACCATTTGCTCTTCATCTTCACTCTGGTCTTCTCTCCAGTGGCCTCCCTTGTACGTTCATGTAGCATCTGCCTTTTCCCTTCCCCCTTGGGAGGTTCCCTACTGCCATGCGCCAAAGCTCTCCTACTTATGGCTGCTTCTCGCTCTCTTTTTCTTGATCACTTCTATTCGCATGCTCATGTCATCACTGTTTATACAGATGGTTCTAAATCTTCTGACGGTGTTGGGTTTGCGGCAGTGTTCCCTAATGATGTTGTCCGGGGTCATTTGTTAGACTCGGCTAGTATTTTTACCACCGAGTTGTATGCCATCCTCATAGGGCTTCTCCATATTACATATATGTCTTCTTCAACATTTGTGATCATTTCAGATTCCCTCAGTGCTTTACAGGCCATTAAACAGTTTGATTCCCTTCATCCATTGGTCCTTCATACAATGGAACCCCGAGTTTTGTCCGCCCTGAGTATCGTACGCTTCGAGTTTAGAACCATCTTATCGGCTAAAATTTGTCCTGACTTTCACACTGTGCCTTGTGTTTCATCCCACGTACCAGATCTGTCCACCTGCCCGTGCCTGCGCCCCTACCCACGCAGCCATCATGAGTCAGTCTGGCTTTGTTTCTCCTCAAGTGAACATTACATTGTATACTAAGCATTTAAAGTGCCGTAGAACAATAAAATGCATATACAGTACACTCATTACTTACCTTAAAATATATGTAGTCTTAATGGTCTTAATATAGGGTGCAAGGTGAATAGTAAGGTAGGTAGGTATCAGAGTGTGGTAGGTATGTAACCCCCATCTGGCTATCCCACTCACACATTATATACTAGGCCTTTAAAGTGCCCTAGAGCGATAAAATAGCATATACAGTACACTCATTACTTTTTCTTTTTTTTTTCAACAAGTCGGTCGTCTCCCACCGAGGCAGGGTGACCCAAAAAAGAAAGAAAATCCCCAAAAAGAAAATACTTTCATCATCATTCAACACTTTCACCACACTCACACATTATCACTGCTTTTGCAGAGGTGCCCAGAATACAACAGTTTAGAAGCATATACAGGAGGGCCCCACTTATACGGCGGGTTAGGTTCCAGGCTACCGCCATAAAGCGGAAACCGCCGTAAAGTGGAACACCCTTTTTTTCCACTTACAAATGCATACAAACACTAGATAACAAGTTTACACTAACATATATTATGTTAGCAATAGAACCAGGCATCAAAAAACAATAAAAAAGTACAATACACACATAGTGCACTCATTACTTACCTTAAAATATTTATAGTCTTAATCTAGGGTGAGACAAGTAGTATTTATTGTAAGAAATCAAGTGTGGTATGTATGGTAGTCAGCCAGGCTACCATACCAGGCCACCCCACCCACACATACTATTCTATGATATTTAAGCATCCCAGAGCGATAAAATGTATATACAGTTCACTCATTACTTACCTTAAAATATAGGGTGAGATGAGTAGTATTTATTGTAAAATGTCAAGTGTGGTATGTATGGTAGTCAGCCAGGCTACCATACCAGGCCAACCCACCCACACATACTATTCTATGATATTTAAGCATCCCAGAGCGATAAAATGTATATACAGTTCACTCATTACTTACCTTAAAATATAGGGTGAGATGAGTAGTATTTATTGTAAAAAATCAAGTGTGGTATGTATGGTAGTCAGCCAGGCTACCATACCAGAGAGAAAGAATGAGTGCATGAGAGAGGACAGGCGCAGAGTTATGTAAACAAACCAGGCGAAGGTAAGTTTTGTAAACAGTGTACACGTCTGGTTTGTGTACAAGTTACATTGTGTACAGGTTGTCTTTACATTGATACGGTAGAATAAATAAAGAAGAACACTCCCATTCTCATGTAACATCATTTTGAGAAGAAATGATGCTCTGAGTGAAGGCAATGGAAGTAAGTCACTCTGACTTTTTTGGGTTATCCTAGGTTCTCTACACATATGTTGTTATGTATTTATGTTATGTATCGTGTTTATTATATAATTTTGAAAAAAATATCACGGATGGATTAATGAAAATGTGTATATTAACGTAATATACAACATTTAATGATACACCGAGCTCAGACAGCATAAACAAACAAACTGAACAGGTTGTGGACGATCACTCGGTCAGGCGAAATAGACGGTATTAATACGTGTCCAGTTTTAGTTCATTCATGTACATTTGTAAGAGTTTGTGAAACTTTTACCTTATAATATTTTTATTATTATTATAATAATTAAATCACGAAACAAATACTCTTACACTGTGTACAAGTTAGTACAGAATTATAGCTATAAAGTGAAGGCATACGAAAGGAATATTTTTCTACAGTTATCCCTAGTAACAGGTGACGGGCTAGAGAAAACGTAATTCTTCCGACACTTCTACAAACCGTTTGGTAAACATCTCATATATATTTGTATAAATTTTTATACTGTGGGTGCAAGTATCATGTTTGTGTGTTACATAATGTGTTTCTTATATAATTTTGAAAAAAATATCATAGATAGATTAAGGGAAATGTCTATATTAACGTAATATGCGACATTAATGCGCCCAAGAGATTATTATTATTACTATTATTATTATTATTATTATTATTATTGCATCAAGAGTAGAGAGACTCTTAGTGATTTTAATGTGTACCTACATGCCAGCACAGTGTGTAAGTTTATTTAGGTACAGGTGTACACAAGTTTAATTATCAAGTACAATACATATAAAATATACAATAACTTTAAAACACTTGAAATTTTGGAAAGTTTCCAGACATAATAAGGAGATGTGCTCAGGGAGAATGTAAACAAACTCGGTGGGCCGCTGTGACCGTATTAGAAAGACAGGTGGGGGGAGCCGTATAGCGAGTTTTGGTCATAATTTGAAATGTCCGTATTAGCGGAACGCCGTAAAGCGGGGCCCTCCTATACGTATAAAGATAAACAGCATATCCCTCCAAACTGCCAATATCCCAAACCACTCCTTTAAAGTGCAGGCATTGTACTTCCCATTTCCAGGACTCAAGTCCGACTATATGAAAATAACCAGTTTCCCTGAATCCCTTCACTAAATATTACCCTGCTCACACTCCAACAGATCGTCAGGTCCCAAGTATCATTCGTCTCCATTCACTCCTATTTAACACGCTCATGCACGCTTGCTGGAAGTCCAAGCCCCTCGCCCACAATTACTTACCTTAAAATATTTGTAGTCTTAATGTAGAGTGAGAGGTGAGTAAATAAGATGAGTACATGAGTACATAAGAGTGTTGAAGGTTCTGCTGAGTTTTGTAAACAAACCAGTTGTTGTTGTTGTTGCAGTTCGGACACGAATGGTTTATGTTCACTCCGTTAAGCCGACTAGAAAAAATCTCATATTTTTGTTATTATTGTGTTATTATTATCATTATTAATATGGCATCTTCAAGACTAATAACACAGTCGTAGTGATTTTAATGTGTTCCTACACGCCAGCACAGGCGCACAGTGACAAATTGTAGCACTAAGAGTAGCATTAAGAGTGTAGCAATTAAGCAATAGGAAAAAGACAAAACGAAATAAACTCCTGACGTCTGAAGGAGGAACCACCGTCCTCCCCTGCCGCCACATACGTAATGGCATACATATTTTATTCATTCTAGAGTGTATATCCGATTTTTATGTTATTTATATTGTTTATGTCATATTAGATGAATTGTAATACAGTGGACCCTCGACCAATGATATTAGTCCGTTCCTGAGAGCTCATCGTTAATTGAAATTATCGTTAGTCGAGTTAATTTTCCCCATAAGAAATAATGGAAATCAAATTAATCCGTGCAAGACACCCAAAAGTATTAAAAAAAAATTTTTACCACATGAAATATTAATTTTAATACACACAAACTGAAGAAGACATGTACAATTACATGACACTTACCTTTATTGAAGATCTGGTGATGATTGATGGGATGGGAGGAGGGGAGACTGTGGATGGTGTTAGTGTTTAGAAGGGGAATCCCCTTCCATTAGGACTTGAGATGTCAAGTCCTTTTCCGGGGTTACTTCCCTTCTTTTAATGCCACTAGGACCAGCTTGAGAGTCACTGGACCTCTGTTGCACAACATATCTGTCCATAGAGGCCTGTACCTCCCATTCCTTTATGACATTCCTAAAGTGTTTCACAACATTGTCAGTGTCACAATTAAACACTTGTTCAGGTTTCAATTCTTCACTGTCTATGTACTCCTTGAATTCCTGCACATATTTTTCAGCTGCTTTTTGGTCCAAACTGGCAGCCTCACCATGCCTTATCACACTATGTATGCCACTACGATTCTTAAATCTCTCAAACCAACCTTTGCTGGCCTTAAATCCACTCACATCACCACTAGTTGCAGGCATTTTTTCTAATTAAATCCTTATGCAACTTCCTAGCCTTTTCACATATGATCGCTTGAGAGATGCTATCTCCTGCTATCTGTTTTTCGTTTATCCACACCAGTAACAGTCTCTCAACATCTTCTTTCACTTGCGATCTCAGTTTCGAAAACATAGTTGCACCTTTAGCAAGAACAGCTTCCTTGATTGCCGTTTTCTTGGCCACAATAGTAGCGATGGTTGATTGGAGTTTTGTGTACAACCTGGCCAGCTCGGAGACACACACTCCACTTTCATACTTAGCAATGATCTCTTTCTTCATATCCATAGTAATTCTCACCCTTTTTGCTGTAGGGTTGGCACTAGAAGCTTTCTTGGGGCCCATGGTGACTTATTTTGCAGGTGCAATCACTAAAAATGCTGTGATAATATGAAATGTTCCGATTGTATGTTTGGATGGGACCGCGGTGGCTGGTTGGCTTGTAAACACTGGCCACAAGTGGACGCATCTCAGACGGAACGAATTGTGTTGGTTGAGTTTTTTAGCGCTAGTCGAGGCAAAAATTTTTGCATTAAAATGTATCGCTAGTCGGATTTAACATTAGACGATGCCATCATTGGTCGAGGGTCCACTGTAGATAAATAAGCCGTAGAGTTGATGATAGCGTCATATTGAAGTAGTAGTATTTTGTCATGCCTCCTGACAGCAGGAACGGATTAATTGGATTTACATTATTTCTTATGGGAAATATTGCTTCAACTTTAGGACGAATCGGCTTTAGTCCTAGTTCCTGGAACGGATTCAGGACAAAACTCGGGGTTCCACTATATTCAACTTTGGTTGCGCTGTGTGGCTAGCAAAAAACAAAGACGTCATTTTCTGTTGAGTCCCTGGACATGTTGATGTGCAGGGCAATGAACAGGTAGATGCTGCTGTGCAGTCAGCGGTACATAATCTTCCAGTTTTCTATAGAGGTATTCCATTCAGGGATTATTTTACAGTCATCTCTGCCAGTCTTTATGACCGTTAGCAACAGCAGTGGCCGGACATGCACCATAACAAACTGCACTCTATTAAACCACTTTTAGGTTTGTGGCCATCTTCTTACCACCGTTGCCATTCTTGGGAGACTGCACTCTCCCATCTCCGCATCGGCCATACTCGCCTTACCCATGGGCATCTCATGGAATGACACCCTAGTCCTCTCTGTGAGGTTTGTCAGGTCCCTATTTCGGTTCTTCACTTTCTTGTGGATTGTCCAGTTTACCAGCAAGCTCGCCTGATTTACCTCCACTGATGCCGCTGCCCTACTGTTCTTACCTTATCTTCCCTTCTTGCAGACAGCCGTGCCTTTGACTTACGATCACTTTTTTACTTTTTGTCAGCAACTGCTTTACTATACAAACTTTGACACACAAACCCTAGCGTTCCTTCTAGAACTTTTCTTCCCTCACTTCTGATCCCCTCTCCACCTAGCTGTTTATAGCCCCGGCACTATTTTCTGCCATGCAGTGCTGCATAACCCATGTCGGTTTAGTGCGTTATTTATTTATAATAATAATTTGATTGCCTCCATAGACTGTATTGATTTTCATCAATTTATGGTGTTGTGGTATTTATTAGACACATTATTACTTACCCTTATTGCTTTAATTTACTCCTAATGCTCTAATTTTTTTTTTTTTTTTTTTTGCCTGCTATGGAAACAGCATAAATTATTGTATCTGGAAGATGGATCTGATGTATCCTGCCTCACTGTATCATACCTCTCTTGAGGCACTCATTATTTTGTTATTATTTGTGTGTGTTTGTACGTTTCATAACATGTACTGTAACTTTAAAGAAATTCATGTGTATTTTCCATTTTTTGTATCATTGCTGCACTAGTGCTGTGATTATTCAGGATATTTTGAATGTCCCACTGCATTGCACAAAGTTGAGTTATGATTATAACTCAACTCATTTCCAAATCTGTAAGGATCATCCAGCACTACATGACAGAGGTGAAAAAAGATGTTGAAGGGCTGACATTGGCATGCATGATTGAAACAAATAACTTTTAAATCCTACTAAATAATGTCATGGTGTCAATGAACAACATTGAAATCTGGGTCTGATAAAGTACATGGAGTGAACTCTGGCAGCAATACTGCCATATCATGGCAGTATTGCTGCCATGATATCGAAAACTGAAGACAATTTATGGCATTCAAGACCGTCCTGGTTGCTTGGAATCTGAGAGCTATTATATGACGAATACTGAATATGAATCTTCGTTTGAATCAGAGTAATAGCTTTTGATTGTTTTTGTTAAATTTTCATAATTAAAGAACTTAACAATCCTGGCATGTTTTGGCAGTGAACTAAATACACAACTCATACAGCTCACTCCCTAGCTTTGTAAACTCGAAGTATTCACCACATGGCTAATAGTAACTTGGGAAAAAATCAAGTACTGTATGTACAATGCTCTCTTCATATTATCATAATTTATTGCTCATGTCTTGTGTGAATAGAATATGTTGAGACCATTAGAAATAAATTACATATAAAATGTCATGGGTAGGCTTCAGGATGTACATGTTTATGGAGGGGCAACAGATATATCAGCTCATTATCTAGTTGTAGCCAGTTACAGTAAGAGGTAGATGGGACAAAAGGAAAAATGGCAGCAGTAAGTAAGGGAGAGGTGAAATTTTATATACTAAGGGAGGAGGAAGTTAGGGTGAGATATAAGCAGTTTTGAGCAGAAAGGTGGGATAGTGCAAGTATGGGTAGTGGGGTGGTTGAAGTGGGATGGGATAGTTTGAAAAATGCAGTATTAGAATGTGGGGCAGAAGTTTGTGGCTATAGGAGGGTGGGTGCAGGAGGAAAGAGGAGTGATTGGTGGAATGATGAGGTACAGGGTGCGATAAAAGAGAAAAAGGTAGCTTTTAAGGTGTCCCGTAGCTCGATCGCTAGCGCACTTGACTCACACTCTGAGGTCTGGAGATCAAATCTCCTCTGGTACGGCTGGAAAATATTAGGGATGTGTTTCCATAAGACACCTGCTGTCCCTGTTCTTGTTCACCCATCAGTTTAAAATGGGTACCTGGGTGTTAGTCGACTAATGTGAGTCGCATCTTGGGACAAAAACTGGCCTAATTTGCCCTAAATGCTCAGCATAATGAGGGGCTTTCTGTATAGTAATATGTCGTTGATGTCACCTAGGCCTGCATACCATGTACATGTACTTGTAGTAAAAAAAATTAAGATTATTATGAGAGGTTTTTACAAAGCAGAAGTGATATAAGAAGAGCAGAGTATATGGAGAGTAAAAGAAAGGTGAAGAGTGGTGAGAGAGTGCAAAAGGAGAACAAATGATAGAGTGGGAGAGGCACTATCAAGAAATTTTGCTGAGAACAAGAAAAAAAATTTGGAGTGAGATAAACAAGTTATGAAAGCCTGGGGAATGAATGGATTTGTCAGTTAAAAACAGAGTAGGGGAGTTAGCAGACAGGGAGCTGGAGGTATTAGGTATATGGCAGGAATATTTTGAGGAACTCTTAAATGTCGATGAAGAAAGGGAGGCAGTAATTTCATCTCTGGCCAGGGAGGTATAACATCTTTTAGAAGAGCAGGATGTGAGTGTGGGGGAGGTGCATGAGGCATTATGTAGAATGAAGGGGGGTAAAGCAGTTGGAACTGATGGGATCATGACAGAAATGTTAAAAGCATGGGGAGATATAGTGTTGGAGTAGTTGGTATATTTGTTTAATAAATGTATGAAAGAAGGGAAGGTACCTAGGGATTGGCAGAGATTGTGTATAATTCCTTTACATAAAGGGAAAGGGAACAAAAGAGATTGTAAAAATTGATAGGGGAGTAAGTTTACTGAGTATACCAAGTAATGTGTATGGTAGGGTTATTGAAAGAATTAGAGGTAAAACAGAGAGTAGGATTGCAGATGAGCAAAGAGGCTTTAGAGTGGGTAGGGGATGTGTAGATCAGGTGTTTACATTGAAGCATATATGTGAACAGTATGTAAAGGTAGGGAAGTTTTCATTGCATTTATGGATTTAGGAAAGCATGTGAAAGAGTGGATAGGGGGAGCAATGTGGCAAATGCTGCAAGTGTATGGAATATGTAGTAAGGTACTAAATGCTCTAAAGAGTTTTTATGAGGATAGTGAGGCTCATGTTAGGGTGTGTAGGAGAGAGGGAGATTACTTCCCAGTAAAAGTAGGTCTTAGGGATGTGTAATGTCACTATGGTTGTTTAAGATATTTATAGATGGGGTGAGATTAAATTATGGGGAATCAAATACAAAATAGGAGTTGACACAGTTACTTTTTGCTGATGATACTGTGCTTTTGGGGGATTCTAAAGAAAAAATTGCGAAGGTTAGTGGACGAGTTTGGGAGGGTGTGTAAAGGTAGAAAATTGAAAGTGAATATAGATAAGAGTAAGGTGATGAAGGTGTCAAACAATTTAGATAATGAAAAATTGGGTATCACATTAGAGGGAGGGAGTATGGAAGAAGTGAATGTTTTCAGATGTTTGGGAGTTGACTTGTCAGCGGATGAGTTTATGAAGAACAAGGTAAACTATAGAATTGATGAAGGAAAAAAGGTGAGTCGTGCATTGAAGTATCTGTGAAGACAAAGAACGTTATTCATGGAGGCAAAGATGGGAATGTACAAGAGTATAGTGGTACCAACACTCTTGTATGGGTGTGAAGCATGGGTTGTAAATGCTGCAGTGAGGAAGCAGCCGGAGGCAGTGAAGATCTTGTGTCTAAGAGCAATGTTTTATTTTATTTTTTTATTATCACACTGGCCGATTCCCACCAAGGCAGGGTGGCCCGAAAAAGAAAAACTTTCACCATCATTTACTCCATCACTGTCTTGCCAGAAGGGTGCTTTACACTACAGTTTTTAAACTGCAACATTAACACCCCTCCTTCAGAGTGCAGGCACTGTACTTCCCATCTCCAGGACTCAAGTCCGGCCTGCCGGTTTCCCTGAACCCCTTCATAAATGTTACTTTGCTCACACTCCAACAGCACGTCAAGTATTAAAAACCATTTGTCTCCATTCACTCCTATCAAACACGCTCACGCATGCCTGCTGGAAGTCCAAGCCCCTCGCACACAAAACCTTCTTTACCCCCTCCCTCCAACCTTTCCTAGGCCGACCCCTACCCCGCCTTCCTTCCACTACAGACTGATACACTCTTAAAGTCACTCTGTTTTGCTCCATTCTCTCTACATGTCCAAACCACCTCAACAACCCTTCCTCAGCCATCTGGACAACAGTTTTGGTAATCCCGCACCTCCTCCTAACTTCCAAACTACGAATTCTCTGCATTATATTCACACCACACATTGCCCTCAGACATGACATCTCCACTGCCTCCAGCCTTCTCCTCGCTGCAACATTCATCACCCATGCTTCACACCCATATAAGAGCGTTGGTAAAACTATACTCTCATACATTCCCCTCTTTGCCTCCTAGGACAAAGTTCTTTGTCTCCACAGACTCCTAAGTGCACCACTCACCCTTTTCCCCTCATCAATTCTATGATTCACCTCATCTTTCATAGACCCATCCGCTGACACGTCCACTCCCAAATATCTGAATACATTCACCTCCTCCATACTCTCTCCCTCCAATCTGATATCTAATCTTTCATCACCTAATCTTTTTGTTATCCTCATAACCTTACTCTTTCCTGTATTCACTTCTAATTTTCTTATTTTGCACACCCTACCAAATTCATCCACCAATCTCTGCAACTTCTCTTCAGAATCTCCCAAGAGCACAGTGTCATCAGCAAAGAGCAACTGTGACAACTCCCACTTTATGTATGATTCTTTATCTTTTAACTCCACACCTCTTACCAAGACCCTCGCATTTACTTCTCTTACAACCCCATCTATAAATATATTAAACAACCATGGTGACATCACACATCCTTGTCTAAGGCCTACTTTTACTGGGAAATAATTTCCCTCTTTCCTACATACTCTAACTTGAGCCTCACTATCCTCGTAAAAACTCTTCACTGCTTTCAGTAACCTTCCTCCTACACCATACACCTGCAACATCTGCCACATTGCCCCCCTATCCACCCTGTCATACGCCTTTTCCAAATCCATAAATGCCACAAAGACCTCTTTAGCCTTATCTAAATACTGTTCACTTATATGTTTCACTGTAAACACCTGGTCCACACACCCCCTACCTTTCCTAAAGCCTCCTTTTTCATCTGCTATCCTATTCTCCGTCTTACTCTTAATTCTTTCAATAATAACTCTACCATACACTTTACCAGGTATACTCAACAGACTTATCCCCCTATAATTTTTGCACTCTCTTTTGTCCCCTTTGCCTTTATACAAAGGAACTATGCACGCTCTCTGCCAATCCCTAGGTACCTTACCCTCTTCCATACATTTATTAAATAATTGCACCAACCACTCCAAAACTATATCCCCACCTGCTTTTAACATTTCTATCTTTATTCCATCAATCCCGGCTGCCTTACCCCCTTTCATTCTACCTACTGCCTCACGAACTTCCCCCACACTCACAACTGGCTCTTCCTCACTCCTACAAGATGTTATTCCTCCTTGCCCTATACTCGAAATCACTGCTTCCCTATCTTCATCAACATTTAACAATTCCTCAAAATATTCCCTCTATCTTCCCAATACCTCTAATTCTCCATTTAATAACTCTCCTCTCCTATTTTTAACTGACAAATCCATTTGTTCTCTAGGCTTCCTTAACTTGTTAATCTCACTCCAAAACTTTTTCTTATTTTCAACAAAATTTGTTGATAACATCTCACCCACTCTCTCATTTGCTCTCTTTTTACATTGCTTCACCACTCTCTTAACCTCTCTCTCTTTCTCCATATACTCTTCGCTCCTTGCATCACTTCTACTTCGTAAAAACTTCTCGTATGCTAACTTTTTCTCCCTTACTACTCTCTTTACATCATCATTCCACCAATCGCTCCTCTTCCCTCCCGCACCCACTTTCCTGTAACCACAAACTTCTGCTGAACACTCTAACATTACATTTTTAAACCTACCCCATACCTCTTCGACCCCATTGCCTGTGCTCTCATTAGCCCATCTATCCTCCAATAGCTGTTTATATCTTACCCTAGCTGCCTCCTCTTTTAGTTTATAAACCTTCACCTCTCTCTTCCCTGATGCTTCTATTCTCCTTGTATCCCATCTACCTTTTACTCTCAGTGTAGCTACAACTAGAAAGTGATCTGATATATCTGTGGCCCCTCTATAAACATGTACATCCTGAAGTCTACTCAACAGTCTTTTATCTACCAATACATAATCCAACAAAGAGCAGTGTGTGGTGTAAATATTATGCAGAGAATTTGTAGTGTGGAAATTAGGAGGAGGTGTGGAGTTACTGAAAGTATTAGTCAGAGTGCTGTTGAGGTGGTTTGGTTATTTAGAGAGAATGGAACAAAGTAGAATGACTTGGAGAGCATATAAGTCTATTGGGGAAGGAAGGCAGGGTAGGGGTCATCCCCAATAAGATTGGAGGGATGGGGTAAAGGAGGTTTTGTAGGCATATGCTTGGACTTCCACCAAGCGTGCTTGAGTGTTAGGAGTGAATGGAGACGAATGATTTTTGGGACGTGACGAGCTGTTGGAGTGTGAGCAGGGTAATATTTTGTGAAGGGATTCAGGGAAACTGGTTAGCCGGACTCGAGTCCTAGAAATGGGAAGTACAATGCCTGCATTTTAAAGGAGGGGTTTAGGATATTGGCAGTTTGGAGGGACATCTAAACTGTCATATCTGAGTGCCTCTGCAAAGACAGTGATTATGTATGAGTGATGGTGAAAGTGTTAAATGATGGTGAAAGTTCTTTCTTTTTGGGTCACCCTGCCTCGGCGAGAAATGGCTGACATGTTAAAAAAAAAAATTCATGTGCAGATATACTGTCGGAAGCTTTATAACTAGTTTTGTACTTAAAAAAAAAAACAAATCATTATAGGATGTTAGGGAGATTTTTACACATTTTTTCCTTTCCAGCTACACACTGATAGTCCACACATAATTTGATTTTTTTTTTCTCTGCTTGCTGGATTTATTGAGGTTATAATATACTTTGTAGTTATAATGTAGTGCAATACTCTATAGTACTCGATAACGGGTACGACTTTTATTCGCAAGAACGTGCTAGACATGATGACTCTTTAAGGATGCGTGATAATACAGTGGACCCCCGCATAGCGATATTAATCCGTGCAAGAGAGCTCATTGTTATGTGAAATTATCGTTATGCGAATGAATTTTCCCCATAAGAAATAATGGAAATCAAATTAATCCGTGCAAGACACCCCAAAGTATGAAAAAAAAAATTTTTTACCACATGAAATATTAATTTTAATACACACAAACTGAAAAAGGCATGCACAATTACATGACACTTACTTTTATTGAAGATCTGGTGATGATTGATGGGATGGGAGGAGGAGAGAGTGTTAGTGTTTAGAAGGGGAATCCCCTTCCATTAAGACTTGAGGTGTCAAGTCCTTTTCTGGGGTTACTTCCCTTCTTCTTTTAATGCCACTAGGACCAGCTTCAGAGTCACTGGAGTTCTGTCACACAACATATCTGTCCATAGTGGCCTGTACCTCTCGTTCCTTTATGACTTCCCTAAAGTGTTTCACAACATTGTCAGTGTAATAGTCACCAGCACGGCTTGCAATAGCTGTGTGAGGGTGATTTTCATCCATGAAGGTTTGCACTTCAAGCCACTTTGCACAGATTTCCTTAATCTTTGTAGTAGGCAATTTCTTCAATTTCTCTCTCCCCTCCTTCGAACCAGTTTCCTCAGGTCTGGCCTCTTGCTGTTGAAGTTGATCTATCAGCTCATCAGTGGTTAGTTCTTCATTGTCCTTCTCCACCAACTCTTCCACATCATTCCCACTAACCTCCAACCCCAAGGACTTTCCCAATGCCATAATGGATTCCTCAACTGGCATAGGATTCTCAGGGTTAGCCTGAAACCCTTCAAAATCCCTTTGGTCTACACATTCTGGCCACAGTTTCTTCCAAGCAGAGTTCAAGGTCCTCTTAGTCACTCCCTCCCAAGCCTTACCTATAAGGTTTACACAATTGAGGATATTAAAGTGATCTCTCCAAAAGTCTCTTAGAGTCAGTTGAGTTTCTGAGGTCACTACAAAGCACCTTTCAAACAGAGCTTTTGTGTACAGTTTTTTGAAGTTTGCAATAACCTGCTGGTCCATGGGCTGCAGGAGAGGAGTGGTATTAGGAGGCAAAAACTTCTTCTTAATGAATTTCATGTCCCCATAAAGTCGCTCTGCCACGTCTGTAGGATGACCAGGGGCATTGTCTAACACCAGGAGGCACTTAAGTTCTAATTTCTTTTCAGTTAGGTAATCTTTCACATTGGGGGCAAATGCATGGTGTAACCAGTCATAGAAAAAGTCCCTAGTGACCCATGCCTTACTGTTTGCCCTCCACAGCACACACAAATTTTCCTTGAGGACATTCTTTTGCCTGAACGGTCTGGGAGTTTCAGAGTGATACACTAATAAAGGCTTCACTTTGCAATCACCAGTAGCATTGGAACACATCAACAGAGTAAGCCTGTCTTTCATAGGCTTATGTCCTGGGAGTGCCTTTTCCTCCTGAGTAATGTAGGTCCTGCTTGGCATTTTCTTCCAAAACAGGCCTGTTTCATCACAATTAAACACTTGTTCAGGTTTCAGTCCTTCAGTTTCTATGTACTCCTGCACATATTTTTCAGCTGCTTTGTGGTCCGAACTGGCAGCCTCACCATGCCTTATCACACTATGTATGCCACTACGCCTCTTAAATCTCTCAAACCAACCTTTGCTGGCCTTAAATTCACTCACATCATCACTAGTTGCAGGCATTTTTTTAATTAAATCCTGATGCAACTTCCTAGCCTTTTCACTTATGATCACTTGAGAGATGCTATCTTCTGCTATCTGTTTCTCATTTATCCACACCAATAAGAGTCTCTCAACATCTTCCATCACTTGCGATCTCTGTTTCGAAAACACAGTTAAACCTTTGGCAAGAACAGCTTCCTTGATTGCCTTTTTGTTGCCCACAATAGTAGCGATGGTTGATTGGGGTTTACTATAGAACCTGGCCAGCTCGGAGACACGCACTCCACTTTCATACTTATCAATGATCTCTTTCTTCATCTCTATAGTACAGTGGACCCCGCATAGCGACTTTAATCCGTGCAAGAGGGCTCATTGTTATGCGAAATGATCGGTATGCGAATGAATTTTCCCCATAAGAAATAATGGAAATCAAATTAATCCGTGCATGACACCCAAAAGTATGAAAAAAAAATTTTTACCACATGAAATATACATTTTCCTACACACAAAGAGAAGGATACATGCACAATAGTAGAGTAGTACATGCACAATATATATTGTGCATGTACTACTCTACTAAATGAAGAATAAATGACACTTACCTTTATTGAAGATGCAGCAATGACTGATGAGACACTGTGTCCTGGGAGTGCCTTTTCCTCCTGAGTACTGTAGGTCCTGTTTGGCATTTTCTCCCAGAACAGGCCTTATCACACTGTGTATGCCACTACGATTCTTAAATCTCTCAAACCAACCTTTGCTGGCTTTAAATTCACCAATATGAGCACTAGTTCCAGGCATTTTTCCCTGTTCACCTGGGTGTTAGTCGACTGGTGTGGGTTGCATCCTGGGAGACAAGATTAAGGACCCCAATGGAAATAAGTTAGACAGTCTTCGATGACACTGACTTTTTTGGGTTATCCTGGGTGGCAAATCCTCTGGGGTTAATTGTTTCTTGGTATTCTCAATAAGCCACACCAACAACAGTGCTACAGCAGCAGCAGCAGCAGCTGACAGTGCTACACGAGCAGCAGACGATGCTACAGCAGCAGCAGACGGTATTACAGCAGCAGCTGATGGTGGTACAGCAGCAGCAGCAGCTGACAGTGCTACAGCAGCAGCAGACGATGTTACAGCAGCAGCAGACGGTACTACAGCAGCAGCAGAGCGGTACAGTGGTACAGCAGCAGCAGCTGACGGTGGTACAACAGCAGCAGCAGCTGACAGTGCTACAGCAGCAGCAGACGATGCTACAGCAGCAGCAGACGATGCTACAACAGCAGCAGACGGTACTACAGCAGCAGCAGCAGCTGACGGTGGTACAACAGCAGCAGCAGCTGACAGTGCTACAGCAGCAGCAGACGATGCTACAGCAGCAGCAGACAATGCTACAGCAGCAGCAGACGGTATTACAGCAGCAGCAGCAGCTGTACCACCAATAGTAGCAATGGTTGATTGGGGTTTATTATACAACCTGGCCAGCTCGGAGACACGCACTCCACTTTCATACTTATCAATGATATTTTTCTTCATCTCTATAGTAATTCTCACCCTTATTGCTGTAGGGTTGGCACTAGAAGCTTTCTTGGGGCCCATGGTCACTTATTTTGCAGATAAAATCACCAAAAACACTGTAATAATACGAAATGTTCCGATTGTATGCTTGGATGTTACCGCGGAGGCTGGCTGGTAAACAATGCCACTGGCGGCACATATGAGGCTGGCTAAGGCCGCACATTGGACACGTCTCGGACGAAGAGCGGTGAACGGGTTTTTGAGAGGTATGCAAGGCAAAATTTTTGCGATAAAAGCGAGCGGTATGCGGATTGAACGTTATGTGATGCGTACGGTATGCGGGGGTCCACTGTAATTATCACCCTTATTGCTGTAGGATTGGCACTAGAAGCTTTCTTGGGGCCCATGGTCACTTATTTTGCAGATAAAATCACCAGAAACACTGTAATAATACGAAATGTTCCGATTGTATGCTTGGATGTTACCGCGGAGGCTGGCTGGTAAACAATGCCACCGGCGGAACATGTGAGGCTGGCTAATGGCGCACATTAGACACGTCTCGGACGAACAGCGTTGAGCGGGTTTTTTAGCGGTATGCGAGGCAAAATCTTGGCGATAAAATGTAGCGCTATGCGGATTTAACGTTATGTGATGCCAACGGTATGCGGGGGTCCACTGTACTCGCTTTAATGAGGTACAGTATTAGTATCATTACTACAACAATAAATTACCAGCTGATTTTATTGAAATGTTTTTATGATTGAAAGTTATAAAGTGACCTTAAATACAAAATACTGATTCTGATCTAAGGCAGCGCCGTTAGAAATTTATATATTTTTTTCCTTGTATTTAAAATGCACAGTGTCATTTTTAACTAGTGTATTTTGGCATAGAGAACACAAATCATACAGCCTACTCTTCAATGTGGATCTAGAAATATATTCATTATATATCTGACAGTAACCAGGTTAAGAACATATATAAACCTGTACTTTGGCAATAATATCACAAGAAACAGGTATCTTAACCCTTTGACTGTTGCAACCCCTAATCCTGAGGTGTCTCCTGGTGTCACAAAATTTCAAAAAAAAGAAAAAAATTATTTTTTTTTTCTTATGAAATGATAGAGAATCTTTTCCCGATTGTCATGACACCAAAAAAACAAAATTTGATGGAAAACTGATGGAATTACGCTCTCACAAAGTTAGCGACCACGGCGATATTTATAAATCGGCGATTTCGCCCACTTTGAGCCCTATTGTCGGCTAATTCCATTGTTCCAGTCGACCAAACTCATAGCTATTTCTTTAGAACTCCATTTTTTCTATCGATTGAGTACAAGAAACTGACCATTTACTGATTTCAACTACCCAATAATGTGGTCAAATTTGCAATTTGGCCAATTTCACGAAAATTAAAAAGTATGACAATTTCAAAATAAGGTCCAGAATGAACAATGCAGACATTCCTGGCTATAAAATAACATTTTCTTTGTTCATCAGTCATGTCTCCAGGCCCTTCTGATATTACTCTTGCATTCTATTTTGAATTTTTATTCAAACAAAAAATAGAATATTTACTGTTATGCAGACTACTGCAATACTGTAATAATTGTTTAAGTAATGCCAACCCATTCATGACTGCATATCAGAATGGCTAGTTGGACATTTATTGGACAATGACATCATTTGTTTACTTTTCACAATCGGCAAAAATCAAACATTTCCCCTACTTTGGGCTCCATTTCCAGGTTCTTTTTATAGTAAAACCAGTCAAAATCGCCTCTATTTCTATAATATGTTTTCCATTCTATCAAATGAGACCAAGAAAACGTGAATATGACCATAAATACTATACAAAAATAGACCACAAGTAGGCATTTTAATTAAAAAAAAAAAAACGGTCGGAGTTTTTTTTTCTCATGCACTGCGTGCTCCAGGATTTTTTTTATATGGTGCACACTGACCACACAGACCCATTCTCTCACATGTGGGCCTACCAGCTTTCTCCTGCTTGATTTGAAGCCTCTAGAATTTATGAGTACATGTATATATACATCAAACACGGTACCTCGTAAGATGTATATATACGACCGAAACAGTCAAAGGGTTAATATGCAAAGTAACCAGTAAAAAATAGTGAAATTCCAAGCATTTTCGTGATTACACACATTATCAAGAAACAGTGAGGTAATGTAAGAAATCATGAAAGCACTTGGAATTTCACTATTATTCACTGTGGTTGTTTTGCGTGCCTGTACTGTACATGCCATGTCCTTGCTGCCAGAAAAATTTATTTCACTAAATATCATTCATATTTAATTAACTTTTGAATCTTGGTGTGTACAGCACTGTTTGATGAATGAAGCGAAAATATAATCACGTTTTCCAGAGAAGGTTTTTTGCAAAACTTTGCTAATTATTTTTGTCTTTTGACTACTGTACATGTATTTATGTTTGTGCCTGTGGAAGAACCAAGAGCATTCAAAGCATTGGTAATCCTACTGTTTTAATATAGTACAGTAATTGTAATGTACATACTTTTAAAAATGGAATTTGAACAAATGTAAGAGGGAGAGGCATGTATAAGGTGAAACCGAACTGTATTTTTTAACCCTTTCAGGATCCATGCTGTAGATCTACGGCTTTGAGTTGAGGGTTCAAACCGTAGATCTACGCCATGAGCTCAGCTCACTCTGATAAGCTGTGAGCGGTAAATTTGGGTCTAGATATGAGAGAATACATCTATGTGGTATGTGTGCACCACATATAACAAATCCTGCAGCACACAGCATAATGAGAGAAACAAAACTGAGTCCGTAATTTTCGATTAAAACAGCGACTTTGCAGTATTTTTTCGTATGGTTTTTATAGTTGTATTTGTGATTTCTTGGTCTCATTTGATAGAATGAAAGATATATTACAGAAATAGAGATGATTTTGATTGATTTTAGTACTGGAAATGGCTTGAAACTGAGCTCAAAGTAGAGGAAATGTTAAATTTTTGCCAATATTCAAGAGTAAACAAATAACCTCACACGTCTAATACACACCAGCTGGTGGGTCTAATATACATTCACAAATGTGGTGATATTATTTATACAATTATTACAATATTGCATAACGGTAAATATTCTATTTTTTGGCTTGAATAAAAATTCATTATGTGAATAAAAAATCAAAATGGAATTCATTTGTAAAGCCTCAAAATGTAACTAATGAACAGAGGAAATGTTAGTTTATTGCCAGGAATGCCTGCATTGTTTATTCTACAGTGGACCCCCGAGTTTCGTGATTAATCCATTCCAGAGAGTCTGCCGAATGTCTTAATTGCCGAATGGCGAAACCATTTTCCCCATAAGAAATAATGGAAATAAAATTAATCCGTTCCCGGCACCCAAAAATATTAAAATAATTTTTTTTTTTCAAATTAAATAAAGATTTACATAATGAAAACAATGAGAAATCAAGTATATACATATAAAAAATAATAATAACATTACACTTACCTTTACTGAAGACTTCTTGGTGGATGGAAGACAGGAGGAGGGGATAGGAGGAAGGTGTACACTATTGTTTGGAAGGAGAATCTCCTTCCATTAGGACTTCAGGTATGAAGTCCTTATCTGGGGTTACTTTCCTTCTTTGTTTTTTAAAGACACTGGGAACAACTTGAGAGTCACTGGACCCCTGTTGCACAAAATATCTATCCAGAGAGCTCTGTTTCTGGCATTTCTTTAAGATTTGTCTGAAGTGGGACACAACACTGTCATTGTACATGTTGCCAATATGGCCTGTAACAGCTTTGTTAGGGTGAAGTTCATCCATAAATGTTTGCACTTCAGTCCACTTTGCACAAATGTCCTTAATCTTGGAAGAAGGCACCTTCCTCCATCTCTCTTCCTCCTCCTCTGCAGCAATTTCCTGAGCTGTGATCTCTTGCTGTTGCAGATGAAGCTCTTGCAGCTCTTCAGTGGCTAGCTCTTCCCTGTGGTCCTCCACCAACTCTTCCACATCCTCGCCACTTACCTCCAACCCCAGGGGCTTCCCCAATGCCACAATAGATTCCACAACTGGTATAGGCTCCTTAGGGTCAGCCCCAAACCCTTCAAAATCCCTCTCTTGTACACATTCTGGCCACAATTTTCTCCAAGCAGAATTCAAAGTTCTGCAAGTCACTCCTTCCCAAGTCTTACCTATAAGGTTTATGCAAATGAGGATATTGAAGTGATCTTTCCAGAACTCTCTTAGGGTCAATTCAGTGTCTGAGGTCACTTCAAAGCACTTTTGAAACACTGCTTTGGTGTACAGTTTTTTGAAGTTTGAAATGACCTGCTGGTCCATGGGCTGGACGAGAGGAGTTGTATTAGGGGGCAAGAACTTCACCGTGATGAAACTAAACTCCTCCACTATTTGCTCTTCCAAGTCTGGAGGATGAGCAGGAGCATTGTCCATTACCAGGAGGCACTTGAGTGGCAATTTATTTTCCAGGAGGTATTTCTTCACACTGGGGCCAAACACTTCATTAAACCAGTCAAGGAAAATTCCCCTTGTGACCCATGCCTTATTGTTAGCCTTCCACATCACACACAAATTACTCTTGGCGACACTGTTTTTCTTGAACACTCTGGGATTTCAGAGTGATACACCAGTAAAGGCTTCACTTTGCAATCCCCACTAGCATTACTACAAAACATGAGAGTAAGCCTGTCCTTCATAGGCTTGTGTCCTGGGAGTGCCGTTTCCTCCTGCGTGATGTAGGTCCTCTTTGGCATTTTCTTCCAAAAGAGGCCTGTTTCATCACAATTAAACACTTGTTGGTGTTTGAATTCTCCAGTGTCTACGCACTCCTTAAACTCCTGTACAAACTTCTCAGCTGCTTTTTTGTCAGAACTGGCAGCCTCACAATGCTTTATCGCACTGTGAATGCCACTACGCTTCTTAAATCTCTCGAACCAACCTTTGCTGGCCTTGAACTCACAAGCATCACTACTTGTTGCAGGCATTTTCTTTACGAGATCGTCATGCAACTGCCTTGCCTTTTCACATATTATCGACTGCATAATACTATCTCCTGCTAACTGTTTTTGGGTAATCCACACGAACAATAACCTTTCCAATTCTTCGAGGATTTGTGATCTCTTTTTTTGTCAGCATATCTACCCCTTTTGCAACAACAGCACACTTTATTTCCTTTCCCTTCGCCACGATCGAAGTGATGGTTGAATGGGGTTTGCCATACATCCTGGCAAGTTCTGTAACACGCACTCTGCTCTCATATTTTTCAATGATTTCCTTCTTGAATTTGATCGTGTTCCTCGCTTTCTTTACCAAAGGGCTTGCACTAGCTTTCCTTGCCCATGGTGACTTATTTAGCAGTTGCAAGCACACAAAAAAAGGATTATTATGAAATGTATTGTTGTATGAACCTGCAGGGTGATGGTCACATGCTGGTAAACAATGGCACACTGAGTGTGAATGGTGCAGGAGACTGGCTTTGTGTGCGCGGTGACAGGCGGATGGGTGCTGGACAGTCACCGAATCACGAGTCCAATCATGAACCGCGAGGCTAAATTTTGCCGAAAGTCGAACTTCACGAAAGTCGATGCCGACGAAACTCGGGGGTTCACTGTACAGTGGACCCTCGACCAGCGATACATTTTAACGCAAAATTTTTGCCTCAACTAGCGCTAAAAAACTCAACCAACACTATTCGTTCCGTCTGAGACGCGTCCACTTCTGGCCAGTGTTTACAAGCCAGCCAGCCACCGCGGTCGCTTCCAAGCATACAATCGGAACATTTCATATTATCACAGCCTTTTTAGTGATTGCACCTGCAAAATAAGTCACCATGGGCCCCAAGAAAGCTTCTAGTGCCAACCCTACAGCAAAAAGGGTGAGAATTACTATGGATATGAAGAAAGAGATCATTGCTAAGTATGAAAGTGGAGTGCGTGTCTCCGAGCTGGCCAGGTTGTACACAAAACCCCAATCAACCATCGCTACTATTGTGGCCAAGAAAACGGCAATCAAGGAAGCTGTTCTTGCCAAAGGTGCAACTATGTTTTCGAAACTGAGATCGCAAGTACTCGAAGATGTTGAGAGACTGTAATTGGTGTGGATAAACGAAAAACAGATAGCAGGAGATAGCATCTCTCAAGCGATCATATGTGAAAAGGCTAGGAAGTTGCATGACGATTTAATTAAAAAAATGCCAGCAACTAGTGGTGATGTGAGTGAATTTAAGGCCAGCAAAGGTTGGTTTGAGAGATTTAAAGGGAAGGGAAGTAACCCCGGAAAAGGACTTGCCACCTCAAGTCCTAATGGAAGGGGATTCCCCTTCTAAACACTAAGACCATCAACACACTCCCCTCCTCCCATCCCATCAATCATCACCAGATCTTCAATAAAGGTAAGTGTCATGTAACTGTGCATGTCTTCTTCAGTTTGTGTGTATTAAAATTAATATTTCATGTGGTAAAAACAATTTTTTTTTCATACTTTGGGGTGTCCTACACAGATTAATTTGATTTCCATTATTTCTTATGGGGAAAATTAACTTGACTAACGATAATTTTGACTAACGATGAGCTCTCAGGAACGGATTAATAGCGTTAGTCGAGGGTCCACTGTATTTTGAAATTGGAATATTTTGACTTTGCGTTAAATTGGCCAAATTATCATTTTCCGATCACTTTACAGTGGACCCCCGCATAACGATGGCATCACATAGCGATTATTTCGCATACCGCTTACTTTAATTGCAAAAATTTTGCCTCACATACCGCTTAAAAACCCGCTTACCGATTTTCGTCCGAGACGCGTCCAATGTGCGGCCTGAGCCACGCTCACATGTTCCGCCGGTGGCATTGTTTACCAGCCAGCCTCCGCGGTAACATCCAAGCATACAATCGGAATATTTCGTATTATTACAGTGTTTTCGGTGCTTTTTCTGGAAAATAAGTGACCATGGGCCCCAAGAAAGCTTCTAGTGCCAACCCTACAGCAATAAGGGTGAGAATTACAATAGAGATGAAGAAAAAGATCATTGATAAGTATGAAAGTGGAGTGCATGTCTCTGAGCTGGCCAGGTTGTATAATAAACCCCAATCAACCATCGCTACTATTGGTGGTACAGCTGCTGCTGCTGCTGCTGCACTGTCAGCTGCTGCTGCTGCTGTAGCACCGTTGTTGGTGTGGCTTATTGAGAATACCAAGAAACAATTAACCCCAGAGGATTTGCCACCCAGGATAACCCAAAAAAGTCAGTGTCATCGAAGACTGTCTAACTTATTTCCATTGGGGTCCTTAATCTTGTCTCCCAGGATGCAACCCACACAAGTCGACTAACACCCAGGTGAACAGGGAAAAATGCCTGGAACTAGTGCTCATATTGGTGAATTTAAAGCCAGCAAAGGTTGGTTTGAGAGATTTAAGAATCGTAGTGGCATACACAGTGTGATAAGGCCTGTTCTGGGAGAAAATGCCAAACAGGACCTACAGTACTCAGGAGGAAAAGGCACTCCCAGGACACAGTGTCTCATCAGTCATTGCTGCATCTTCAATAAAGGTAAGTGTCATTTATTCTTCATTTAGTAGACTAGTACATGCACAATATATACTGTGCATGTACTACTCTACTATTGTGCATGTATCCTTCTCTTTGTGTGTGGGAAAATGTATATTTCATGTGGTAAAATTTTTTTTTTCATACTTTTGGGTGTCTTGCACGGATTAATTTGATTTCCATTATTTCTTATGGGGAAAATTCATTCACATAGCGATTATTTCGCATAACAATTACCCCTCTTGCACGGATTAAAATCGTTAACCGGGGGTCCACTGTATTTTGTAGTTGAAACAGTTGACATGGCGATTTCTTGTGCTCAATCGATAGAATAGAAGTAATACTAGTGAAATAGCTAAGAATTTGGTCGACTGGAATAATGTAATTGGCCTAAAATGGGAGTCAGAGTCGGCAAAATCGCCGATGCGTAAATATTGCTGACACATACAAAATTCGCGAGAGCACAATTTCGTCAATTTTCCATCAAATTTCGTACTTTTTGTTTTATTACCTCCAGAAAAAGATTTTCTACCATTTCATAAGCAAAAAAAAATTTTTTTTTAATATTCTTGGACCCTGGTGCACACTTTGCAATTTGGCCTGTGGATCCTGAAAGGGTTAAATACTATTATGTAATTTAAAGTTGGGAATGAGAAATGGAATTGGCAGTGCATTATCAAGAAACCATCATGAGGAACTCTTCTACTTTTATGGTAATCCAGAGCAGAAAAGATCAGACAGTAGTTCTGTGTTTTCGTGGTAGTTAGTGAATGATCTATCATAGTGCTTGTTTTATTATTATTACAGTCAAAACTAAGCACTAAACCTCAGTGCTTGTAGGGCAACATAACACATCATCTTATTTTTTTTTTTCATAAAACAGCAATCTCCCACTGAGGCTGGGTGACCCAAAAAAGAAGAAATGTTAAAGTTTTTCTTCTTTTTACATTTAGTAATTTTTACAGAAGGTGGTTACTAGCTCCTTGTTCTTGGCATTTTAGTCACCCCTTATGACACACATGGCTTACAGAGGAAGGATTCTTCAACACTTCCCCATGGAGTTGTTACACTTTATCAACATAAAACTTTTTGAATCCTCATCGTCTTTCACCTCATCAACTATTTCCCACTAAAGTACAGTATCCTTATATATTGGTAAAATTTATCCTGAATAATTTAATCACTAGTTTGACTTTTCACTACTTACCTAAGGCTGAAATTGCTTATAACTTTTGTCTTCTTATAATTAGGCATTCTTACTTTATCTACAGAAATTCAAATTTTGGTTACTAAAAACACAATGGTACTATGATATATTGTATGTCCTTTGATTATAGTGCCATTAAAAGCAGAAATTAGAAGATAAACTTTTATTGGGATAATGTTTCACAATCTCAATAAAAGCTTGTTTCACAACTTGTCTTTATTTTCATATTTGTCAGCAGATATGCCATTTCATTTATTTTGGCTCCCTAGTTCTTTATAATTTGTTAAAAAGTAGATTTACCATAGACTTTAACATTAATTATCACTGTGTACCTCAATATATATTATATTCATATATGATAATTGCTTGATAATCTTAAAATAGTTTTAGCATATTATTATTGTATATTATTTTTATATATTGTCTTGTTTATCATATGAATTATTGACAACTTTATTTTGTAATATAGCAGCTGTAATAAAAATATAGGTGTAGATCATCCAAGATTGGCCAGGTATTTTGCAAATCTTAGGATAAATTTTCCTTTTGTTTTATTATAAATGTATGTGCTACTCAGATCTAAAACCAGCAATTGCATAGTGTATCTGGTACACGTTCATGAGTGATCACATTTACAGGCACGAAATTACATCCGTTCACTACCACAGATGAGGAAGAAAGACTTCCGGCAAGTTTTCAGGGGAGCCAATCCACTCGGTCAGTATCAAATTGAGATTTGTTGTGTTATTAACATGTAAAAGAAACTTTTTGTTGCATTTATGGATTACGAAAAGGATAGGATAGGGTGGATAGATGAGCATTATGGCAGATATTGTGAATGTATGAAATAGGTGGTAGGTGACTTAACCCTTTGAGGGTTTCGGCCGTACTAGTACGGCTTACGACCCAGGGTTTTTGACGTACTAGTACGCCTAAATTCTAGCGCCCTCAAATCTAGTGGGAGAAAGCTGGTAGGCCTACATATGAAAGAATGGGTCTATGTGGTCAGTGTGCACAGTATAAAAAAAATCCTGCAGCACACAGTGCATAATGAGAAAAAAAAAAACTTTGACCGTTTTTTTGGAATAAAACAGTGACTTTGCACTGTATTTTCGTATGGTATTTATTGTTGTATTCTAGTTTTCTTGGTCTCATTTTATAGAATAGAAGACATATTACAGAAATTGAGATGATTTTGACTGGTTTTACAATGAAAAGTACCTTGAAATTGAGCTCAAAGTAGCAGAAATGTTCGATTTTTACCAAAGTTCAAAAGTAAACAAATCATGCCAAGGTTCCAATACACGTCAACTGGTGAGTCTAATATTCTTTCACAAGTGCGCCAATATTATTTATACCATTTTTTACACTAATGCAGTAGTCTGCATAACAGTAAATCTTCTATTTTTTGTGAGAATAAAAATTCAAAGTGGAAAGCAAAAGAATATAAGAGGGGCGTTGAGATGTGACTAATGAACAGAGAAAATGTCATTTTAGTGCCAGGAATGTCTTTCTTGTTTATTCTGGACCCTATTCGGAAATTGGTATCTTTTGAAATTTGTGTGAAATTGGCAAAATTGCTAAATTCTGACCACTGTACTGGATAGTTGAAATTGATAAATGGGTGGTTTCTTGCACTCATTCGATAGAAAAAATGGAGTTCTAGCGAAATATTCATGTTTTTTGTCGACTAGTGAAGTGGAATTGGCCAAAAATGGGGCTCAAATTGGGCAAAATCGCCGATGCGTAAACATTGCTGAGACCGCTAACTTCGCGAGAGCATAATTCTGTAAGTTTTCCATCAAATTTCAAACTTTTGGTGTTATTATGATCAGGAAAAGATTCTCTATCTTTTCATAAGAGAAAATATTATTTTTTATTTTAAATTTGGCCGACCCTGAGAACGAGTCTCGGAGAGGGCCTCTCGACCCTCAAAGGGTTAAAGCAGTATGTGGATAGCAAGGCATAGGCTAGGGTATATAGGAGAGAGGGAGATTGTTTTCCAGTAAAAGTAGGCATTAGATAGAGATGTGTGATGTCACCATGGTTGTTTAAGATAATTATAGATGGGGTTGTAAAAAAGTAAATGATAAGGTGTTTAGGAGAGGTGTAGAATGGAAAGGAGTACAGAGTTACTTTTTACCAATGGCAGTTGTTTTAGAAGATTCTGAAGAGTAGTTGCGAAGGTTGGTCAAGGGATTTGGAAGGGCATGTAAAAGAAAGAAATTAAAATTAACCATGATAAAGAGCAAGATGATAAGATTGTCAAAAAATATAGGCAATGATCAGGTATCAGATTAAAGGGCGTGTGGAGGAACTAAATGTGTTCAGGCAGTATTTGAGAATAGACCTGTTGGCAGATGGTTCTACGAGAGATGAGATGAACCATAGAATTAATGACTGGAAAAAGGTGGGTGCTGCATTGAGGCTTCTGTGGAGACAGAAAATATCATCCAGGAAGGCAAAAAGGGTAATGTACCAGAGTATAATGATACAAACACTGTTGTGTAGGTGTGAAGCATGTATTTTGAATGTTGCAGTGAGGATGTTTTAGTCAGTAGAGATTTCATGTTTGAGGGCAAAGAATTCGTAGTTTGGAGATTTGGAAACTACACACCTCCTAAAGTATTATTCATAGGACTGAGGAGGGGTTGTTAAGGTGGTCTGGACATTTAGAAAGGATGGAGAAAGTAGGATGAATAAAAGGGCATATAAACCTGTAGTGGAAGGAAGGAGGGGCAGGGGTCATCCTAGGAAAGGTTGGGAAGGAGGGAATAAAGAGGTCTTGAGTGCTAGAGGCTTGAACATCTAACAGCTTGTGTGACCATGTTAGATACTACTGGGAGGGGGTAGTGGTTTTTGAGTTGATGTGCTGGTGGAATGTGAGCAAGGTAATGTTTATGAAAGGATTTGGGAAAACCAGTTGGCTGGACTTGACTTAGCTGCACTCTGAAAGAAGGATGGGGATGTTGCAGCTTGGAGGGGCATCTCAACAGTGATGTTGATTCCTTCTGGCAAGACAGTGATTGAATGAGTGGCAGTGAAAGTGTTTTCTTCTTTGTCAGGTCATTCTACCTAAGTGGAAGGTTAATGTTAAAAAAAAAAAAAATACAAAATAGGAGTATTTTTCAGCTCTGAAAGCTGAATCATTTTTGACTCTGCTGTACTAGCTTCTGCATACTGCTGATTGTAACCAAAAAATTATCTCTACAGCTGTAGATTTGCTGGAGAAGATGCTAGAGCTTGATAGTGAGCGCCGGGTAACAGCAGTACAGGCACTGGCACATCCATACGTGGCCCAGTATGCAGACCCGACTGATGAACCTGACAGTGAGCCTTATGATCAGAGCTTTGAGGACATGGAATTGCCAACAGAGAAGTGGAAAGGTGGGTTTACTCTTGGTTCATATATGATATAGATAATTAACCTTTTAATTTACAGTTGTTTTTCTTACATATTGAAAGAACCTATTTTTATAATTAGAACTACAAAAAGAAAATGAAAGCTCATGTATCAGTAACATAGGTGTAAATGCATATAGCCGTAGTCATGTTTTTCAGTTTATTTATACTGAATTATAATTATTCCTTTTTATTATCATCCTTTAAAAATAGGTGCATTTCAAAAAGTTTTGGTCCTTTGAACTTATGGAGATGCATAGTAGGCCATAGCCAGAATTGCCAAATTTCCTAAGGGTCAATTAGTACTACTGTAGATAGATAGGAATGTGTGAAGGCTTAGAGTGGTAGTGGTTAGTGGAGGTTAGTTCAAGCATAAAACTGAAGTAAAAGTTGGTGCAATACGTTACTTTTTATTACAAAATCAAAGAGCGAGTCTGTGGCAACAGGAAGTAAGAGAGAGGTGAAAGTTTATAAAGTATGGGAGGAAGAAGTTAGGGTGAGATATAAGCAGCTGTTGATAGAAAGGTGGGCTAGTGAGAGTATAGTGTGTGGGTTGAAGAGGGATGGGACAGTTTTAAAAAGGCATTGTTAGAATGTGGAGCAGAAGTTTGTGGTTACAGTAGGTTGGGTGCAGGAGGAAAGAAGAGTGATTGGTGGAATGATAAGGTAAAGGGTTTGATAAAAGAGAAAAAGGTTGCCAATGAGAGGTTTTTGCATAGCAGAAGTGATATAAGAAGGGTGGAGTATATGGAGAGTAAAAAAGAGGTGAAGAGAGTGGTGAGGGAGTGCAAAAGAAGAACAAATGATAGAGTGGGTGAGGCACTGTCAACAAATTTTGCCGAGAATAAGAACAAATTTTGGAGCGAGATAAATAGGTTAAGAAGGCCTAGGGAACAAATGGATTTGATAGTTAAAAACAGAATAGGGGAATTAGTAGATGGTGAGTTGGAGGTATAAGGAAGATGGCGGGAATATTTTGAGGAACTGTTAAATGTTCATGAAGAGAGGGAGGCAGTAATTTCATGCATTGGCCAGGGAGGTATAACATTTTTCAAGAGTGAAGAAAAGCAGGATGTGAGTGTGGGAGAGGTGTGTGAGGCATTAGGTCAAATGAAAGGAGGTAAAGCAACTAGAACTGATGGGATCATGACAGAAATGTTAAAACCGGGGGGGACACAGTTTTGGAGTGGTTGGTACTTTTGTTCAATAAATATATGAAGGAGGGAAAGGTACCTAAGGATTGGAAGAAAGCATGTATAATTCCTTTATATAAAAGGAGGGTAGACAAAGGAGATTGTAAAAATTATAGGGGAATAAGTTTACTGAGTATATACCAGGTAAAGTGTATGGTAGGGTTATTATTGAAAAAAATAGAGGCAAGATAAAGAGCAGGATTGCAGATGAACAAAGAGGCTTTAGAGTGGGTTGAGGATGTGTAGATCAGGTGTTTACATTGAAACATGTAAGTGAACAATATTTAGATATAGGTGGGGAAGTTTTCATTGCATTTATGGATTTATAAAAGACATATGATTATGTATGAGTGATGGTAAAAGTGTTGAATGATGATGAAAGTATTTTCTTTTTGGGGATTTTTTTTTATTTTGGGTCACCCTGCCTCGGTGGGAGACGACTGACTTATTAAAAAAAAAAAGATAGGGTGGATAGGGGAGCAATGTGGCAGATGTTCCAAGTGTATTATGGAATAGGTATTAGGTTACTAAATGCTGTAAAGAGTTTTTATGAGGATAGTGAGGCTCAGGTTTGGTTGTGTAGGAAAGAAGATTACTTTCCAGTAAAAATAGGCCTTAGGCAGGGATGTGTAAGGTTACCATGGTTGTTAACCCCTTCAGGGTCCAAGGCCAAAATCTGAAGTGGTGCCCCAGTGTCCAAGACTTTAAAAAAAAGAAATTTGTTATTTTTTCTTATGAAATGGTAGAGAATCCTTTTGTGGAGGTAATAAAACAAAAAGTATGAAATTTGATGGAAAATTGACGAAATTATGCTCTCGCAAATTTTGATGTGTCAGCGATATTTACGAATCTGCGATTTTGCCGACTTTGACTCCCATTTTAGGCCAATTACATTATTCCAGTCAACCAAATTCTTAGCTATTTCACTAGTATTACTTCTATTCAATCGATTGAGCACAAGAAATCGCCAAGTCAACTGTTTCAACTACAAAATAATGTGATTGGAAATTGGTAATTTGGCCAATTTAACACAAAGTTCAAAATATTCCAATTTCAAAATAGGGTCCAGAATAAATAATGTAGGTATTCCTGGGACTAAACTAACATTTCCTCTGTTCATTAGTTATGTTTTGAGGCTTTACAAATAAATTCCAATTTGATTTCTTATTCACATAATGAATTTTTATTCACACCAAAAAATAGAAGATTTACCGTTATTTATACAATTATTACAATTTTGCATATCATCACCACATTTGTAAATGTATATTAGACCCACCAGCTCATGTGTATTAGACGTGTGAGGTCGTTTGTTTACTCTTGAACATCGGCAAAATTTTAACATTTCCGCTACTTTGAGCTCAGTTTCAAGCCATTTCCAGTGCTAAAACCAATCAAAATCATCTCTATTTCTGTAATATGTTTTCCATTCTATCAAATGAGACCAAGAAATCGCAAATACAACTATAAAAAACATATGAAAAAACACTGTTTTAATCGAAAATCAGGGTCTCAGTTTTTTTTCTCTCATTATACACAATGTGCTGCAGGATTTGTTTTATGTGGTGCACACATACCACATAGATGTATTCTCTCATATCTAGGCCCAAATGTACCACTCACAGTTTATCAGAGTGAGCTGAGCTCATGACGTAGATCTACGGGACGGACCCTGAAAGGGTTAAACATATTTATAGATGGAGTTATAAATGAAATAAATGCTAGTGTGTTGGGGAGGGGGTGGGATTAAATTAAGGGGAATCAAATAAAAAATGGGAGTTGACACAGTTACTTTTTGCTGATACTGTGCTTTTGGGAGATTCTAAAGAGAAGTTGCAAAGGTTAGTGGATGAGTGTGGGAGGGTGTGTAAAGGTAGAAAGTTGAAAGTGAACATAGATAATAGTAAGGTGATGAGGGTATCAAATGAGTTAGGTAAAGAAGAATTGGATATCACATTGTAGGGAAGGAAGGAGTATGGAAGAAAAGAATGTGTTCAGATATTTGGGAGTAGATTTGTCAGCAGATGGGTTTATGAAGGATGAGGTTAATCAAAGAATTGACAAAGGATGAGTGGTGCATTGAGGTGTCTGCAGAGACAAAAAAAAACATTATCCATGGAGGGAAAGAAGGGAATGTACGAGAGTATAGTGGTACCATCACTCTTATATGGATGGAAAGCATGGATTGTGAATGCTGCAATGAGAAAGAGGCTGGAGGCACTGGGGATGTTGTGTCAAAGGGCAGTGTGTGGTGTAAATATTATGCAGAGAATTCATAGTGTGGAAATTATGAGGAGGTATGGAGTTACTAAAAGTATTGTTCAGAGGGCTGAAGATGGTTTACTGAGGTGGTTTAGTCATGACCCAGAAAAGATGAAATGCTTTCGTCATCATTCACTATCACTGCTTTGCCAGAGGCATGCTGACATTGCAGTTCAAAAACTGCAACACACCTCCACCTCGCTTGCAGTGTAAGCACTGTACCTCTTATCTCAAGGACTGAAGTCAAGCTAACCAGTTTCCCTGAATCCCTTCATCAATGTTATTTTGCTCACACTTCAACAGCACAATTATAAAATCATTTGCCTCCACTCCTAACATGCTCTCACATGCTTGCTGGAAGTCTAAGCCCCTTACACGCAAAAGCTTCTTTACCCACCCCTTTCCATCCAACCTTTCCTAGGGTGACCCCTCCCGTGTCTTCCCTCCACTACAGATTTATACACCCCTCAAATCATCCTATTTTGTTCCATCTTCTCTAATCTCCAAACTGCGGATTCTCTGCATAATCACATCGCACATTGCCCTCAGGCATGACATTTCCACTGCCTCCAGCCTCCTCCTTGCTGCAATATTCACCACATTCCTCTCTTTGCTTCCATGGATAGTCTTTGTCACTGCACTCTCTTCAGTGCACCACTTGCCTTTTTTCCTCTCATCAATTCAGTGGCTCACCTCATCTTTTATAGACTATCTGCTGACAAGTCAGCTCCCAAATATCTGAACACATTCATTTCCTCCATACTCCCTCTAATCTGATGTCCAATTTTCATTACCTAATTTTTTTTGTTATTCTCATCTTGTTCTTTCCTATGCTCATTTTTAATTTCCTTCTTTTACACACCCTCCCAGATTTGTCCACCAACCTTGCAACTTTTCAGAATCTCCAAGAAGCAGTGTCATCACCTTTCAATCCAACACCTCTTCTCAACACCCGAGCATTCGCTTCTCTTACCCATTACAATACTGTGTTATTTTCCTTCATTTGCCTTTCAGGTGTAAAGTAATTGAGGTTATTGTGAGCTATGAATCCAGTAATCATAAGTTCATTATTATAATAATCAAAAAGAAGTGCTAAACCACAAGAATCATGAGTTCAGATCTCCCTGAGGATGGTAGTGTTGGTTTCTAATTCAGTTTGATTTGAGTAATCATAACTCCTAGACTTTTTTCCCTCAGGGAGGTTCCTAGATGCTAGATGTTCCAAGGAATTGTCCTTCCCCTCATTGAATTGAACCTGATTGCCTCCTATTCTCCAGGCACTACATGACCCTCTGAGGGTTTAGTGCTTCCACCTAAATATTTTAATAATCCATAGGCTTACAAAATTGCAGCCAGCTTACTCTTAAAGGTGGTACCTTGATGCTGGTGACAAGCTCTTCTCGGAAATAGTTATCGTGTTTCTCAGGCGAGACTCATTTGTCTCCCATTCACAGGCACTGTATGACCCTTGTGGGTTCATTGCTTCTGCATGATTATTATTATTATAATCAAAAAGAAGCGCTAAGCCACAAGGGCTATACAGCGCTTCTGCATGATGATGATAATAAT
The DNA here is from genome assembly GCF_038502225.1 of Cherax quadricarinatus. NCBI lineage: Eukaryota > Metazoa > Arthropoda > Malacostraca > Decapoda > Parastacidae > Cherax > Cherax quadricarinatus. The sequence goes on along the minus strand of NC_091310.1, from coordinate 29,658,049 downwards.
AATACTCTTTCTATTATGACTAATTCACTGACATTACCACTTGTTAAATTAGCCCCTTGACTGTCACAACCCCAAATCCTGAGGCAAAAGCCCCCCCCCCCTCCCTCCACACAAAAAAAATATTTTTTCTTATGAAATGATAGAAAATCTTTTCCCGATTGTAAAGACACCAAAAGAACGAAATTTGGAAAAGTGATGGAATTACGCTCTCGCGAAGTTAATGACCTTGGGGATTTCGCCCACTTTGAGCCCTATTGTCAGCTCATTCCATTGTTCCAGTCGACCAAACTCATAGCTATTTCTTTAGAACTCCATTTTTTCTATCGATTGAGTACAAGAAACTGCCCATTTACTGATTTCAACTACCCAATAACGTGGTCAAATTTGCAATTTGGCCAATTTCACGAAAATTAAAAAAAAAAAAATACGACAATTTCAAAATAGGGTCCAGAATGAACAATGCAGACATTCCTGGCTCTAAAATAACATTCTTTGTTCATCAGTCATGTCTCCAGGCCCCTCTGATATTACTCTTGCTTTCTATTTTGAATTTTTATTCAAACAAAAAATAGAAGATTTACTGTTATGCAGACTACTGCAATATTGTAATAATTGTATAAATAATGTCAACCCATTCATGACTGCATATTAGAATGGCTACTTGGACATTTATTGGAAAATTACATTTGTTTACTTTTGAACATAGGCAAAAATCAAACTTTTCCCCTACTTTGAGCTTCATTTCCAGGTTTTTTTTTATAGTAAAACCAATCAAAGTCACCTTTATTTCTACATTGTTTTCCATTCTATCAAACGAGACCAAGAAAACGATAATACAACCATAAATACTGTATGAAAATAGACCACAAAGTCGGCATTTTAATTAAAGAAAATGATCGGAGTTTTTTTTTTCTCATTATGCACTGCGTGCTGCAGAATTTTTTTCGTATGGTGCACACTGACTACATAGACCTATTCTCTCACATGTGGGCCTACCAGCTTTCTCCTGCTTGATTTGAAGCCGCTAGAATTTATGAGTATACGTACATACGTCAAACACGGTTCGTAAGACGTATTTATACGACTGAAACAGTCAAAGGGTTAATCATTTATTTGTTAAATTAATAAGATAGTAGTAATATAAAATGATGAGTAACTGATGCAGAAGTATGACTTATTCTGAAGATTTTTCAGTAAACCTTTTTCAGATGATAATAGGGGAAATGAATAAAAAAAAAAAGTTTTGCAACCTTGCTTCTTAGTTAAAAGATAAGAATTTGTGATTGATATGTTAATGCTAGTGCTGGCAGCAGCAAACTGTAGAAGAATGGACAACTGGGATTATGCTGTGCTTTGCTGTATAGCCCTTGTGGCTTAGCGCTTCTTTTTGATAATAATAATAATATGCTGTGCTTTCATTGCAACTGTTACCAAGGAGAAATTTTAGCATCTGAATGCTTTCCACAGCATAAAGCTATTTACATATACCATGGACCCTCGGTTTTCGCGAATTTTGGTGATTGGCAACTTTTTTCATCAAAATATAGCCTTGGTTTTCGTGATTTCCCTTGGATTTCGGCAGTCGTATGGAACATGTCCCAGTGGCTGCGTGCACACAAAGCCTCCCACAGATGCATTCAGTCAGTCTGGCATCGTTTCTTGGCGATTGAGCATCACTCCCCGCGTTCATACAAAACATTTCGTAATCACTGATTTTGGGCTTGCAACGACTAAATAAGCCACCATGGGTCCAAAGAAAGCTCCTAGTGCCAGCTCTTTGGCAAAGGTGAGAAACATGATAGACTTAAAGAAAAGAAATGGAATAATATGAAAGTGGCATGTGTGGGGCTGAGCTTGCCAGGATGTCCAAGAGACACGTTGTGGAATGTATTGTGGCATTGGGGAATTCCATGGGGTAGGATGTGGAAGAGTTGGTGGAGAACCACAGTGAAGAGCTGCAAGACCTTCATCCGCAACAGCAACAGAACACAGCTGAGGGAAGGAGGTGCCTTCTTCAAAGATTAAAGACATTTGTGGAGGAACATCACCCTAACAAAGCTGTTGCAGGCAGTGTCTGTGCCATGTTCAGTGACAATGCCTTGTCATTGAACTTTTCATTTGCTAGGATGTACTTCCTAGTAAATGAAAAGATGACTCAATTAGCAATGTATTTTTTTTGAAATATTCAGAGAATTGCAAAGAACTGCATGCTACAGCAAAGTTTATAAATCCCCTTTTTTCCTGTTACATTTATTGTCATTTAACCTCTTCAAGGGGGCTCCTTGGCGTGGTGAAGAGGCTCTTGGTCTGAGGAATTAGACCTGTCGGTCTTCTTCCTCAGACCGAACCTAATTACCCCCCAATCTCCCCTCCCCTATCCCATCCTCCCCTTTTTCCTTTCCTCCTCCTCCTCCCCACCCCTCCCTCTTTTCGGCCTTTGGGATTTCTCCCACAGGCGCGCTAGTTCCTAGGTAGGGGAAAGGATACCGGGGTCCATCCCATTCCGTTGAGGTTCTTGGCGGTGGCGTAGTTTGCCGTGGAATCTGGATCGCCTGGGGATGTCCCGATCCCTCTCCGGTATCCCGGAGTAGCTTTGGGTGTCTTTCGGGCGACGGGTGTATCTCTGGAAGCCACCTTTCGGATTCCGGGGGTGGTGGCCGAAGGAGGTATGCTTTGTGGCGGATATCCGGCCGCCCTCTCTTTTGTCCACCGAGGTAGCTCGGCAGATGTGAGGTTGCTATCCCGGATTGTTAGTTTACTAGCATGATGGGTAGGGTATGGCACGGGTTCCATGCTGCATCTGCGCTACTTGCGGTGCTGAGGTCCTCTTGGGCGCGGAGGGAGATTTCTGGCCCTTTCATTCCTCCTAGGAACTATCCCTCCCCGGTCCCCCTTTTTTTTATTCTTTTTTTATTTTTATTTTCTTTCTTTTTGCTTTTAAGAAAAAAGAAAGAAGAAAAGAAGTAACCTAACCATGGCAGCCCTAGTCCATGAACCTCCTACCCCCGGGCCCCTTCTTGATACCGCACCCAGTTCTGACCCCGCCTCGTCTTTGGACCACTCTTCAGACACTCCTCGTGCCTCTGTACCTCTTGCCAGTGCTGTTTCCTCACCCGCTTCAGGTACTGAGGCCTCGACTGACTCCTTCGATTTATCGGACCTTCGCTCTCCTCTGACTATGCTTCCGGCCTCTCCCTCTACGGTGCGGCAATTTTCAAATCGCCAACCCTTTCCACGTCGGACCAACTCTGGTCCCACGCCTAAACGCCAACGACAATTACCTGCTCATGATACTTCTCCACCTTCTCGTTCTTCTCAGAAACGATCGACACGTCCTTCACTACCTTTCCACGCTCAGTTTCAGACTGAACAATGGACTAAATTCTTCACTTTACGACCGACTTCCTCTACTGCCTATCTTTCTGACCACAGTATTGGCAAGGCACTCCTACGCCATGTTGGTAAAGATATTTCTTTTCATGCTCTTAAGAGCGGTACGCGCATCATCACCGTACAGAATGCTACCCAGGCTCATGAGCTCTCTCATCTTTCCCATATCGATACTGTTCCTGTCACTCTTGAAAAACATCATTCCCTCAATTCTTGTAGTGGTACCGTCATTCTGCCCCATACCATAGTTCAACAAAATTTCCATACATGTGGCACTGACATTCTTGAACAGCTGGAACTCCAAGATCTCCCAATCCTCAAGGTAGACACTTACGTTCTTCCTGCCCGCGGGCGGAGACGATACCCTAGCAATGTGGCTCGTTTAACTTTTGACAGCCGAGAACTCCCATCCTCAGTTTATATAGCAGGACATCGGTTACAAGTCCGAAAGGTGATCCCTACACCGCAACAGTGTAGAAATTGCTGGAGATTTGGCCATCCAGCGAAATATTGCAGATCTATCGCCGAATGCCCAGTCTGTGGTGCCGATGACCATTCTCATACGTCTTGCAATCGATCTCCCTCTTGCCTTAACTGTCATGAGGCTCACCCTTCGTACTCTCGCCGTTGTCAAGTCTATTTAAACGAGCGGGAAATCCATTACCTCAAAGAGACAGAAGGTCTCCCTTATGCCATGGCAGTTTCTCATCTCCGCCTCCAAGGGAGACTCCCACGTGTTTCTTATTCCCGTGTTTCAAAACGTCCCCCCACTTCTGGTATCCCATCTTCTACACCCACCTCTGTGGTTACCTCTCCCATAGTCACTCCTGTATCTAATCCTTTTGCTGTCCTCGGCTCAGACGTCCCTACTTCAACGCCTCAGTCTGATCTCGCTTCTTCGTGTTCTCTCTCACAAGCCTCAGTAGCGATGAGATCTCGTATGACACCTCCTCCCAATCATCCCTCTACTTCTCAAAAGTCAAAAAAAGGTCCGTTAACACCTCCTACCCATCTTCCACCTCCTCATTTTACCCTCCCTGTCTCTGTCCCTGGTTCTCCCCCTCTCACTGGCTCTGTTACAAGTGTAGAAGTTCACCCTCCTCCTCGTACTGTACCTTCCTCCCCTGTTCCCTCCCAGGTTTCTTCCTCTTCTGCCACCTCCCAGGTTTCTGCCTCTTCTATCCCCTTCCACGCTTCTCCAGTTCCCTCCACCCTTTCGCCCCCCCCTACCTTGGTACAGTCCAATACAGTTCCAATCTTTACTCATCCTCCTCCTACCATTTCCAATATTGTCTCCCATATGACGTCTCTGAATTCCGAAACACTTGAAGCAATCTCTGAATATATTGCAGAGACCAAACCATCAATGGATACTGATGCACCGTTCCTTCGCTGCTTGAACGTTTTCCACTGCCTCCGCATGTGGACTTTTCTAACCCCTCTAGTCCGTAGGAACCCTTACCTGCAGATTTCAAGTATCTTTATCATTGCCAACCATGGCCTATTTACAGTGGAATATACGCGGCCTCAGGGGTAATCGGAGTGAGCTTCAGATGTTACTCTCCCAGTTTGCCCCTGTTGGTGTTTGCTTACAGGAACCAAAATTACACTCTGCTGTTATCTCTCCCATCTCAGGCTATAATTTATTGTATTCTTCAGATCCTTTTCCTGATGGGACCTTTAATGAAAGTGCCTTTCTTCTACGCACTGATATTCCGTACCATCAGCTATTTGTTCATACTTCGCTGCATTACACAGCAGCCCGTATCCACTTGCATAGGTGGTATACGCTCTGTTCTTTATATCTCTCTCCTTCTCGGGCATTATCTATTCCGGATATTGCCTTTCTTGTTTCGTCATTACCGCCACCGATTCTGTTACTTGGTGATTTTATTGCCCACCATTTCCTCTGGGGGGGGGGGTCTCACTGTGATTCCCGTGGAATTCAGTTAGAGGCTTTTCTTGCCACCCACCCCCTCCATGTTTTAAATACAGGTACGCACACCCATTTTGATCCTCGGACTCATACTCTCTCTTGCATCGATCTCTCAGTCTGCTCTTCCTCCACCGCATTAGACTTCACTTGGTCTGTTCTTCCGGACTTACATGACAGCGATCATTTCCCAATCATTCTTACTTCCCCTTCATATTCACCACCTCTTCGCATCCCACGCTGGCAATTTAATCGGGCAAATTGGAACCTTTACTCACACCTAACTGTTTTTAGAGAGGTTCCTTCTTCGTCCTCCATCGATGAGCTTTTACACCTCTTCTCGTCCTCCGTTTTAACCGCAGCTTCTCATTCTATACCCCAAACTTCGGGCAGGCATTCTCAGAAATGCGTGCCTTGGTGGTCTCCTGCTTGTGCTCTTGCAGTACATTTGAAACGCGCTGCATGGGGCAGGTACCGGTACAATAGAACCACAGAGAGACTCCTTGATTTTAAACAGAAGCGTGCGCTCGCTCGCCGTGTCATCCGTGACGCTAAACGCACTTGCTGACGAGATTATGTCTCCACCATCACCTCTGCTTCCTCTTTGAGTGCAGTCTGGAAAAAAGTACGAAAACTGAGTGGTAAATATTCTCCTGACCCGGCTCCTGTTCTGCGGGTTGCCGGTGTTGATATAGCAAACCCACTAGATGTTGCCAATGAAATTGGCAATCATCTGGTCCGTATTTCTCAGGGACTCCATCTATGCCCCTCATTTCTTTCCTCAAAGTCTGCCAGAGAGTTAGCACCCTTGGACTTTACTTCTCTCAGAGAAGAACAGTATAATGTGCCTTTTACACTTCAAGAACTGGAGGCAACACTCTCAGCTTGCCGATCATCGGCAGCTGGGCCCGACGACATTCATATTCGTATGCTACAACATTTACATCAGTCAGCCCTTGCAGTCCTATTACGCCTTTACAATCTTATTTGGTCACAAGGAGTTCTTCCACAGCTGTGGAAATCCGCCATTGTTCTCCCTTTCCGCAAACCAGGCACTACGGGACATGAAACCTCCCACTATCGTCCCATTGCTCTTACCAGTGCAGTTTGCAAAGTAATGGAACGCCTAGTAAATAGACGTTTAGTGTGGTATTTAGAGACACATAACAGTCTCTCCACTCGTCAATATGGCTTTCGTAAGGGACGTTCTACCATGGACCCCTTACTATGCTTGGATACGTATGTTCGTAATGCCTTTGCGAATAACCACTCAGTTATTGCCATATTTTTTGACCTTGAGAAGGCATATGACACAACTTGGAGGTATAATATTTTAGCCCAAGCCCACTCCTTAGGCCTTCGAGGCAATCTACCATCCTTCCTTAAGAACTTTTTAACTGACAGGCATTTCTGTGTTCGGGTTAATAATGTGCTCTCCCCGGACTTTATCCAAGCTGAAGGTGTCCCCCAGGGATGTGTTCTGAGAACAACACTTTTTCTCCTTGCTATTAATGATTTGGCCTCTAGTCTTCCATCAAATATTTGGTCATCACTCTATGTTGATGACTTCGCTATTGCCTGTGCAGGCGCTGACTGTCACCTCATTACAGTTTCTCTCCAACATGCAGTCGACCGTGTTTCCAATTGGGCCACCACACGTGGGTTTAAATTTTCCAGCACTAAAACCCACCAAATTACTTTCACTAGACGCTCTGTTATCTCCGATCATCCTTTGTACCTCTGTGGCTCCCGTATCCCTGAACGTGATACAGTCAAGTTTCTGGGCCTCCTCTTTGATCGTAGGTTATCCTGGAAACCTCACATTACCTCTCTGAAGGCAACTTGTCACAGCCGGCTGAACCTTCTTAAAACCCTTGCTCATCTTTCATGGGGAGCTGATCGTCGAACCCTCCTCTGCCTACATTCCACCCTTATTTTATCGAAACTTGATTATGGTGACCAGATCTATTCAGCGGCATCTCCTGCTACTCTCTCTAGCCTTAACCCCATTCATCACCAAGGATTACGTTTATGCCTTGGTGCTTTTCGCTCTTCCCCTGTCGAGAGCCTCTATACAGAAGTGAACGTTCCATCCTTATCCGATCGCCGTGATGCCCACTGCCTGCGCTACTATGTACGCTCTCATGATCTCCGCAATCCTTCCATTTATAGAATGGTCACTGATATTAGTAGACATTCTTTATTTGTTCGCCGCCCCTGTTTACTCCGTCCCTTCTCTCTTCGCCTTCATTCACTCTTGTCTTCTCTTCAACTACCACCTTTCTATGTACATGTAGCATCTCACTTTTCCCTACCCCCCTGGGAAGTTCCAGCTGTTCGAGTCTGTTCTTTCTCCCTCCCTTGCTCGAAAGCCCAACTGTATACGGTCGCTTCCCGCTCTCTTTTTCTTGACCACTTTCACTCTCATTCTCATGCCATTGCTGTGTACACAGATGGCTCTAAGTCTTCTGACGGCGTAGGATTCGCAGCAGTGTTTCCGGACAGCGTCGTACAAGGGCATTTACTATCTTCGGCTAGTATTTTTACTGCTGAATTGTATGCCATCCTTACAGCACTTATCCGTATTGCATCTATGCCTGTGTCATCATTGGTGGTTGTCTCAGACTCCCTTAGTGCTTTACAGGCTATACAAAAATTTGATACACCTCACCCCTTAGTCCTCCGTATCCAACTTTGGCTACGCCGCATCTTTACCAAGCATAAAGATATTGTTTTTTGTTGGGTCCCTGGTCATGTTGACGTACAGGGCAATGAACAGGCAGACACTGCTGCGCGGTCAGCAGTACATGACCTACCAGTTTCTTATTAAGGTATTCCATTTATGGACTATTTTGCTGCAATATCTTCCCACCTTCACACCCGTTGGCAACAACGTTGGTCTACTATGCTCGGCAACAAACTTCAATCTATTAAACCGAGTATAGGTTACTGGCCGTCTTCTTATCACCAGTGTAGAGGTTGGGAGACTGCTCTCTCCTGTCTTCGCATTGGCCATACTCGTCTTACTCATGGATATCTCATGGAGAGGCGTCCTGCTCCTCTCTGTGAGAACTGCCAAGCTCCATTATCAGTCAGCCACATTCTGTTGGACTGCCCACTTTATCAACGAGCACGCAGAATTTACCTCTGTCGTCGTCTTCGCTCCGCTACTCTCTCTTTACCTTCCCTTCTCACTGATGGACCCACCTTTCATCCGGACTCTCTCATTGACTTTTTGACAACAACTGACTTACTTCACAAATTCTGATACCTTCAGCCCTTTCTACTTCAATCTCTTGCTACCCTCTACCCCCGTACTATCCCCTGCCCCGCTGTTTTCTGTAACCTGCTGATCATCCCTCCTCCCTTCTGCCATCCAATACCCTCGCTTCCTTCCCTACCCTGCAGCGCTGTATAGCCCTTGTGGCTTAGCGCTTCTTTTTGATTATAGTAATAATAATATTGTCATTTAATAATAATAATGGAAGATAAAAATATTATTATAATCCAGGGGGAAGCGCGAAACCCATAGGATTATACAGCGCCTGTGGGGGGGATGTGGAAAGCATTCAGGGTTAATTCAGGGAACTGGAGTGCAGATCCAATTCCCTAGATCAAGAGCCAGTCACCAGCATCAAGGAACCTTCCTTGAGGGGTTTTTATCTTCCAGAACGTGGTGAAGAGGCTCTTGGTCTGAGGAATTAGCCCTGTCGGTCTTCTTCCTCAGACCAAACCTAATTACCCCCCATTCTCCCCTCCCCTATCCCATCCTCCCCTTTTTCCATTCCTCCTCCTCCTCCCCACCCCTCCCTTTTGCCCTTCCTCTTTTTGGCCTTTGGGATTTCTCCCACAGGCCCGCTAGTTCCTAGGTAGGGGAAAGGACACCGGGGTCCATCCCATTCCGTTGAGGTTCTTGGCGGTGGCGTAGTTTGCCGTGGAATCTGGATTGCCTGGGGATGTCCCGATCCCTCTCCGGTATCCCGGAGTAGCTTTGGGTGTCTTTCGGGCGACGGGTGTATCTCTGTTAGCCACCTTTTGGATTCCGGGGGTGGTGGCCGAAGGAGGTATGCTTTGTGGCGGATATCCAGCCACCCTCTCTTTTGTCCACCGAGGTAGCTCGGCAGATGTGAGGTTGCTATCCCGGATTGCTGGTTTACTGGCATGAAGGGTAGGGTATGGCACGGGTTCCATGCTGCATCTGCGCTACTAGCGGTGCTGAGGTCCTCTTGGGCGCAGAGGGAGATTTCCGGCCCTTTCATTCCTCCTGGGAACTATTCCTCCCCGCTCCCCCCTTTTTTATTCTTTTTTTTATTTTTCTTTTCTTTTCTTTCTTTTTTTTCTTAAAAACAAAAAGCAAAGGAGTAACCTAACCATGGAGAACCCAATCCAAGAACCCACTACCCCCGGGCCCCTTCTTGATACCGCACCCCATTCTGACCCTGCCTTGTGTTTAGACCACTCTTCGGACACTCCTGATGCCCCTGTACCTCTTGCTGGTGCTGTTTCCTCACCCGCTTCAGGTACCGGGGCTTCGACTGACTCCTTCGATTTGTCTGACCTCCGCTCTCCTTTGACTATGCTTCCGGCTTCTCCCTCTATGGTACGGCAATTTTCGAATCGCCCGCCCGTTTCACGCCGGACCAACTCCGGTCCTACTCCTAAACGCCAACGTCAATCTCCTGATGATGCTCCTTCGTTACCTTCCCATTCTACTCGGAAAAGACCAACACGTCAAGCACTCCCTCTCCACGCTCAGTTTCGGACCACACAATGGACTAAATTCTTTACTTTAAGACCGACTTCTTCTTCTGCCTACCTTTCTGACCATAGTATTGGCAAAGCGCTCCTGCATCATGTTGGTAGAGATATTTCATTTCATGCTCTCAAGAGCGGTACGCGCATCGTCACTGTCCAAAATGCTACCCAAGCTCATGATCTTTCTCTCCTTTCGAATATCGATACTACTCCTATCACTATTGAAAAACATCTTTCTCTCAATTCTTGTAGTGGTACTGTCATTCTGCCCCATACCATAGTCCAACAGAATTTCCAGTCATGTGGCAATGACATTTTTGAACAGCTGGAACTCCAGGATCTCCCAATCCTCAAAGTAGACACTTATGTCCTTCCTGCCCGGGGGCGGAGACGTTACCCTTGCAATGTGGCTCGTTTAACTTTTGACAGCCGAGAACTCCCGTCCTCTGTATATGTCGCGGGACATCGGTTACAAGTTCGAAAGGTGATACCTACACCGCAACAATGTAGAAATTGCTGGTGTTTTGGTCACCCAGCGAAATATTGCAGATCTATGGCCGAATGCCCAGTCTTTGGTGCCGACGACCATTCTAATACATCTTGCAGTCAACCTCCATCTTGCCTTAATTGTAATGAAGCTCACCCTTCGTACTCCCGCCATTGCCAGGTCTACTTAAATGAACGTGAAATCCGTTGCCTCAAAGAGGCAGGTCTCCCTTATGCTATGGCAGTTACTCATCTCCACCTTCAAGGGAGACTACCCCGTGTTTCTTATTCTCGTGTTTCCAAACATCCCCCCACTTCTGGGGTCCCATCTTCTGCAGCCTCCTCTGTTACCCCTCCCATAGCCACTCCGGCATCTAATCCTTTTGCTGTCCTTGGCTCTGACGTCCTGACTACAACTCGGTCTGTTCTCACATCTTCGCGTCCTTCCTCACAAGCGCCAGTATCGACAAGACCTTGTACGACACCTAATACCAATCGCCCCTCTACTTTTCAGAAGTCCAAAAAATCCACATTGCTCAAATCTTCTTTGCCCCTTCCTTCCCTTCTTCCACCTCCACACTTTACCTTTCCAGTCTCTGTACCTAGTTCTTCCCCTCTCTCTGGCTCTATTACAAGTGTGGAGATTCACCCTCCTCCTCGTACTATGCCTTCCACCCCCGTCCTCTCCCAAGTTTCTCCCTCTTCTGCCACCTCCCAGGTTTCTGCCTCTTCTGTCCCCCCCCACACTTCATCTCCAGTCCCTTACACTCTTCCCTCCCCCTCTACTTTGGTACAGTCCATTACTGTCCCAATCTTTACTCACCCTCCTCCTCCTATCTCCAATATGGTCTCCCATACATCTTTGAATTCAGAAACACTTGAAACCATTTCAGAATATATTGCAGAGACTAAACCTTCAATGGACACTGATTCACTTCCTGTTCCTTCTCTTCCCTCTCCTCCATCTTCACAACCCCATTCTTCGCAACGCTCCGTTCCTTCGCTACTTGAATGTCTTCCAATGCCACCACACGTTGACTTTTCTAACCCCTCTAGTCCGTAGGTGCCTTTACCTACAGATTCCTGGTATTTTCTTCATCGCCAATCATGGCCTATTTACAGTGGAATATCTGCGGCCTCAGGGGTAATCGGGGTGAGCTTCAGATGTTGCTTTCCAGGTTTTCCCCTGTTGGTGCTTGCTTACAAGAACCAAAATTACACTCGGCTGTCTTCCAACCTATCTCAGGCTATAATTTATTGTATTCTTCGGATCCTTTCTCAGATGGGACCTTTAATGAAAGTGCCCTTCTTCTACGCAATGATATTCCGTACTGTCAACTATTTGTCCATACCTCGCTGCATTACACTGCAGCCCGTATCCACTTGAATAAGTGGTTTACAATATGTTCTTTATATCTCTCTCCTTCTTGAGCATTTTCTATCCCAGACTTTGCCTTTCTTGTTTCATCCTTACCACCACCACTTCTGTTACTTGGTGATTTTAATGCCCACCATTTCCTCTGGGGGGGGGGTCTCATTGTGACTCACGTGGCATTCAGTTGGAGGCTTTTCTCGCCTCTCACCCCCTCCATGTTTTAAATACGGGTACTCCCACCCATTTTGATCCTCGTACTCATACTCTCTCTTGCATCGATCTATCAGTCTGCTCTTCCTCCACTGCACTAGACTTCACCTGGTCTGTTCTACCAGACTTACATGACAGCGATCATTTTCCGATCATTCTTACTTCTTCCTATTCACCACCTTTCCGTAGCCCTCGCTGGCAATTTGATCGGGCAAATTGGGATCTTTACTCACACCTCACTGCTTTTAGTGAGGTTCCTTCTTCATCCTCCATTGATGAGCTCCTACACATCTTCTCGACGTCAGTTTATACCGCAGCTTCTCATTCTATACCCCAAACCTCAGGCAGGCATTCTCAGAAGTGCGTGCCTTGGTGGTCTCCTGCTTGTGCTCGTGCAGTACGTTTGAAACGTGCTGCATGGGGCAGGTACCGGTACAATAGAACCACTGAGAGACTTCTTGATTTTAAGCAGAAGCGTGCGATCGCTCGCCATGTCATCCGTGAAGCTAAACGCACTTGTTGGCGAGACTATGTTTCCACCATCACCTCTGCTTCTTCTATGAGTGCAGTCTGGAAAAAAGTGAGGAAATTGAGTGGTAAATACTCTCCTGACCCGGCTCCTGTTTTACGGGTCGCTGGTGTTGATGTAGCAAACCCTCTCGACGTTGCCATTGAACTTGGCACACATCTGGTCCGTATTTCCCGAGGGCTCCATCTATGCCCCTCGTTTCTTTCCTCAAATTCTGCCAGAGAGTTAGTACCCTTGGACTTTTCTTCTCTCAGAGAAGAACAGTATAATGTGCCTTTTACATTTCAAGAACTGGAGGCAACGCTCTCAGCTTGCCGATCATCGGCAGCTGGGCCTGATGACATTCATATTCGTATGTTACAACATTTACGTCGGTCAGCCCTTGTAGTCCTCTTACACCTCTTCAATCTTATTTGGGCACAAGGAGTTCTTCCCCAGCTGTGGAAATCTGCCATTGTTCTCCCTTTCTGCAAACCGGGTACTACAGGACATGATGGCTCCCACTATCGTCCCATCGCCCTTACTAGTGCAGTTTGCAAAGTGATGGAACGTCTCGTAAATCGACATTTAAAGAGACACACAACAGTCTCTCCACTCGTCAATATGGCTTTCGTAAGGGTCGTTCTACCATAGACCCCTTACTACGCTTGGATACGTATGTTCGTAATGCCTTTGCGAATAATCACTCAGTTATTGCCATGTTTTTTGACCTTGAGAAGGCATATGACACAAGTTGGAGGTATAATATTTTGGCCCAGGCCCATTCCTTAGGCCTCCGAGGCAATCTACCATCCTTCCTTAAGAACTTTTTAACTGACAGACATTTCCGTGTTCAAGTCAATAATGTTCTTTCCCCGGACTTCGTCCAAGCTGAAGGTGTCCCTCAGGGGTGTGTTCTAAGCACAACACTTTTTCTCCTTGCTATAAATGATTTGGCCTCTGTTCTTCCACCCAATATTTGGTCATCACTATGTTGATGACTTCGCTATTGCTTGTGCAGGCGCTGACTGTCATCTTATTGCAGTTTCTCTCCAGCATGCGGTCGACCGTGTTTCCACTTGGGCCACCACGCATGGGTTTAAATTTTCAAGTACCAAAACTCGCCAAATTACTTTCACTAGACGCTCTGTTGTCTCCGATCATCCTTTGTATCTCCATGGCTCCCGTATCCCCAAACGTGATACAGTCAGGTTTCTAGGCCTTCTCTTTGACCTTAGGTTATCCTGGAAACCTCACATTACCTCTCTGAAGGCAACTTGTCACAGCCGGCTAAACCTTAAAACCCTTGCTCATCTTTCCTGGGGAGCTGATCGTCGAACTCTGCTTCGCCTACATTCAGCCCTCGTTTTATCGAAACTCGATTATGGTGACCAGATTTATTCAGCGGCCTCTCCTGCTACTCTCTCTAGCCTTAACTCTATCCATCACCAAGGATTACGTTTGTGCCTTGGTGCTTTTCGCTCTTCCCCTGTTGAGAGCCTCTATACAGAAGCGAAGGTTCCATCCTTGTCTGATCGCCATGATGCCCATTGCCTTCGCTACTATGTACGCTCTCACGATCTACACAATCCTTCCATTTATAGAATGGTCACCGATATTAGTAGACATTCTTTATTCATTCGCCGCCCCTGTTTGCTCTGTCCCTTTTCTCTTCGCCTACATTCACTCGTCTTCCCTTCAGTTACCACCTTTATATGTTCATGTAGCATCTCACTTTTCCCTACCCCCCTGGGAAGTTCCAGCTGTTCGGGTCTGTTCTTTCTCACTCCCTTGCTCGAAAGCTCAACTGCCTACGGTGGCTTCCCGCTCTCTTTTTCTTGACCACTTCCACTCCCATTCTCATGCCACCGCTGTGTACACAGATGGCTGTAAGTCTTTAGATGGCGTCGGATTCGCAGCAGTGTTTCCGGACAGCGTCGTGCGGGGGCATTTACTATCTTCAGCTAGCATTTTTACTGCTGAATTGTATGCCATTCTTGCAGCACTTATTCGTATCGCATCTATGCCTGTGTCATCATTTGTAGTAGTCTCAGACTCCCTTAGTGCTCTACAGGCTATACGAAAATTTGATACATCTCATCCCCTCGTTCTCCGTATTCAACTTTGGCTACGCCGTATCTCTACCAAACAAAGATATTGATTTTTGTTGGGTCCCTGGTCATGTCGACATACAGGGCAATGAACAGGCAGACACTGCTGCGCGGTCAGCAGTACATGACCTACCAATTTCCTATCGAGGTGTTCCATTTCTGGACTATTTTGTTGCAATAGCTACCCACCTTCGCACCCGTTGGCAACAACGTTGGTCAACTCTGCTCGGTAACAAACTTCATTCTATTAAACCGAGCATAGGTTACTGGCCGTCTTCTTGTCATCAGTGCCGAGGTTGGGAGACCACTCTCTCCCGCCTTCGCATTGGCCACACTCGTCTTACTCATGGGTATCTCATGGAGAGGCACCCTGTTCCTCTCTGTGAGCAGTGTCAAGTTCCAGTATCGATTAGCCACATTCTGTTAGACTGCCCTCTCTATCAACGAGCACGCAGAATTTACCTCCGTCGTCGTCTTCGTTCTACTACTCTCTCTTTACCTTCCCTTCTTGCTGATGGACCCTCCTTTAATCCTGACTCTCTCATTGACTTCTTGACAACGACTGATTTACTCCACAAACTCTGATGATACTTTTCGCACTCCCCTCAGCCCTTTCTAGTTCAGTCTTTTGCTGCCCTTTACCCTTTCACCATCCACTACCCCGCTGTTATCCGTAACCTATTACTCATCCATCTCCCTTTTGCCACCTGATGCCCTTGCTTCCTTCCTGCCCTGCAGCGCTGTATAGTCCTTGTGGCTTAACGCTTCTTTCCCAGTTTGCCCCTGTTGGTGTTTGCTTACAGGAACCAAAATTATACTCTGCTGTTATTTCTCACATCTCAGGCTATAATTTATTGTATTCTTCAGATCCTTTTCCTGATGGGACCTTTAATGAAAGTGCCCTTCTTCTCCGCACTGATATTCCGTACCATCAGCTATTTGTTCATACTTCACTGCATTACACAGCAGCCCGTATCCACTTACATAGGTGGTATACGCTCTGTTCTTTATATCTCTCTCCTTCTCGGGCATTATCTATTCCGGATTTTGCCTTCCTTGTTTCGTCATTACCGCCACCGATTCTGTTACTTGGTGATTTTAATGCCCACCATTTCCTCTGGGGGGGGGGGGGTCTCACTGTGATTCCCGTGGAATTCAGTTAGAGGCTTTTCTTGCCACCCACCCCCTCCATGTTTTAAATACAGGTACTCACACCCATTTTGATCCTCTGACTCATACTCTCTCTTGCATCGATCTCTCAGTTTGCTCTTCCTCCGCCGCATTAGACTTCACTTGGTCTGTTCTCCCGGACTTACATGACAGTGATCATTTCCCAATCATTCTTACTTCCCCTTCATATTCGCCACCTCTTCGCACCCCACGCTGGCAATTTAATCGGGCAAATTGGAACCTTTACTCACACCTAACTGTTTTTAAAGAGGTTCCTTCTTCGTCCTCCATCGATGAGCTTTTACACCTCTTCTCGTCCTCCGTTTTCACCGCAGCTTCTCATTCTATACCCCAAACTTCGGGCAGGCATTCTCAGAAATGTGTGCCTTGGTGGTCTCCTGCTTGTGCTCGTGCAATACGTTTGAAACACGCTGCATGGGGCAGGTACCGGTACAATAGAACCACAGAGCGACTCCTTGATTTTAAACAGAAGCGTGCGATCGCTCGCCGTGTCATCCGTGATGCTAAACGCACTTGCTGGCGAGATTATGTCTCCACCATCACCTCTGCTTCCTCTATGAGTGCAGTCTGGAAAAAAGTACGAAAACTGAGTGGTAAATATTCTCCTGACCCAGCTCCTGTTCTGCGGGTTGCCGGTGTTGATATAGCAAACCCACTAGATGTTGCCAATGAAATTGGCAATCATCTGGTCCGTATTTCTCAGGGACTCCATCTATGCCCCTCATTTCTTTCCTCAAAGTCTGCCAGAGAGTTAGCACCCTTGGACTTTTCTTCTCTCAGAGAAGAACAGTATAATGTGCCTTTTACACTTCAAGAACTGGAGGCAACACTCAGCTTGTCGATCATCGGCAGCTGGGCCCGACGACATTCATATTCGTATGCTACAACATTTACATCAGTCAGCCCTTGCAGTCCTATTACGCCTTTACAATCTTATTTGGTCACAAGGAGTTCTTCCACAGCTGTGGAAATCCGCCATTGTTCTCCCTTTCCGCAAACCAGGCACTACGGGACATGAAACCTCCCACTATCGTCCCATTGCTCTTACCAGTGCAGTTTGCAAAGTAATGGAACGCCTAGTAAATAGACGTTTAGTGTGGTATTTAGAGACACAACAGTCTCTCCACTCGTCAATATGGCTTTCGTAAGGGACGTTCTACCATAGACCCCTTACTACGCTTGGATACGTATGTTCGTAATGCCTTTGCGAATAACCACTCAGTTATTGCCATATTTTTTGACCTTGAGAAAGCATATGACACAACTTGGAGGTATAATATTTTAGCCCAAGCCCACTCCTTAGGCCTTCGAGGCAATCTACCATCCTTCCTTAAGAACTTTTTAACTGACAGGCATTTCCGTGTTCGGGTTAATAATGTGCTCTCCCCGGACTTTATCCAAGCTGAAGGTGTCCTCCAGGGATGTGTTCTGAGCACAACACTTTTTCTCCTTGCTATTAATGATTTGGCCTCTAGTCTTCCATCAAATATTTGGTCATCACTCTATGTTGATGACTTTGCTATTGCCTGTGCAGGCGCTGACTGTCACCTCATTACAGTTTCTCTCCAACATGCAGTCGACCGTGTTTCCAATTGGGCCACCACACGTGGGTTTAAATTTTCCAGCACTAAAACCCACCAAATCACTTTCACTAGACGCTCTGTCATCTCCGATCATCCTTTGTACCTCTATGGCTCCCGTATCCCTGAACGTGATAGTCAAGTTTCTGGGCCTCCTCTTTGATCGTAGGTTATCCTGGAAACCTCACATTACCTCTCTGAAGGCAACTTGTCACAGCCGGCTGAACCTTCTTAAAACCCTTGCTCATCTTTCGTGGGGAGCTGATCGTCGAACCCTCCTTCGCCTACATTCCACCCTTATTTTATCGAAACTTGATTATGGTGACCAGATCTATTCAGCGGCATCTCCTGCTACTCTCTCTAGCCTTAACCCCATTCATCACCAAGGATTACGTTTATGCCTTGGTGCTTTCCGCTCTTCCCCTGTCGAGAGCCTCTATGCAGAAGCGAACGTTCCATCCTTATCCGATCGCCGTGATGCCCATTGCCTGCGCTACTATGTACGCTCTCATGATCTCCGCAATCCTTCCATTTATAGAATGGTCACTGATATTAGTAGACATTCTTTATTTGTTCGCCGCCCGTTTACTCCGTCCCTTCTCTCTTCGCCTTCATTCGCTCTTGTCTTCTCTTCAACTACCACCTGTCTATGTACATGTAGCATCTCACTTTTCCCTACCCCCCTGGGAAGTTCCAGCTGTTCGAGTCTGTTCTTTCTCCCTCCCTTGCTCGAAAGCCCAACTGTATACGGTCGCTTCCCGCTCTCTTTTTCTTGACCACTTTCACTCTCATTCTCATGCCATTGCTGTGTACACAGATGGCTCTAAGTCTTCTGACGGCGTAGGATTCGCAGCAGTGTTTCCGGACAGCGTCGTACAAGGGCATTTACTATCTTCGGCTAGTATTTTTACTGCTGAATTATATGCCATCCTTACAGCACTTATCCGTATTGCATCTATGGCTGTGTTATCATTTGTGGTTGTCTCAGACTCCCTTAGTGCTTTACAGGCTATACAAACATTTGATACACCTCACCCCTTAGTCCTCCGTATCCAACTTTGGCTACGCCGCATCTTTACCAAGCATAAAGATATTGTTTTTTGTTGGGTCCCTGGTCATGTTGACGTACAGGGCAATGAACAGGCAGACACTGCTGCGCGGTCAGCAGTACATGACCTACCAGTTTCTTATAGAGGTATTCCATTTACGGACTATTTTGCTGCAATATCTTCCCACCTTCACACCCGTTGGCAACAACGTTGGTCTACTATGCTCGGCAACAAACTTCAGTCTATTAAACCGAGTATAGGTTACTGGCCGTCTTCTTATCACCAGTGTCGAGGTTGGGAGACTACTCTCTCCCGTCTTCGCATTGGCCATACTCGTCTTACTCATGGATATCTCATGGAGAGGCGTCTTGCTCCTCTCTGTGAGAATTGCCAAGCTCCATTATCAGTCAGCCACATTCTGTTGGACTGCCTACTTTATCAACGAGCACGCAGAATTTACCTCTGTCGTCGTCTTCGCTCCGCTGCTCTCTCTTTACCTTCCCTTCTCGCTGATGGACCCACCTTTCATCCGGACTCTCTCATTGACTTTTTGACAACGACTGACTTACTTCACAAATTCTGATACCTTCAGCCCTTTCTACTTCAATCTCTTGCTACCTTCTACCCCCGTACTATCCCCTGCCCCGCTGTTTTCTGTAACCTGCTGATCATCCCCCCTCCCTTCTGCCATCCAATTCCCTTGCTTCCTTCCCTACCCTGCAGCGCTGTATAGCCCTTGTGGCTTAGCGCTTCTTTTTGATTATAATAATAATAATTAACGCTTCTTTTTGATAATAATAATAATCTTCCAGAACTGAAAGGTTAAATAATGAAATTTATTTCTTCCCATAGAACTGGTGTACAAAGAGGTGACTAACTTCACACCAAAGCCTACGGTAATTGCCGAGGAGGCAGAGAGAGCCCAGTCTGCAGCCAATTGAGGGATATAAGTGGGTAGGAAGAACAAGCTCTTTCTTAACATGCAAGGAATGTTTACATAATGTTTAAGGTTCATTATACCCATGAATGTTGGGGGAAATTACCGGTAGGTAATTCCACAGGATCATTCTCAGGAGAGTATGAATAAAAAAAAATATTTTGAGGGTGTATATAAGAACCACTTGCTAAGATTCTCTGTATACTACTTTGGTACTTTATTAATAATAAGTAGAATAACTGAAGTGTCAAAGCATACTTAGAAAATTCAGTATTCAATTTTATCATGGACCTCAAAGATGCAGCTTGAGAGGAGACTAGGAAAGTTTTGTCACTGAGTGTATTAATAACTTTCCAAGTTTTCAATGTGATTCAGATTTTTGGTACACTGCTCCAATTTAAGACAATCATAAGATAACACATTTTGGTTAAGGGAGAGGCAAGGTAAAATAAAAATTGTGAATTCACATTTTTTTTTTTTTTTTTTAGTTAGTAAAAAAATAAATGAATACTGACTTTACTCTCCCTATTTTTTATTAACCATGGTTGGGGTGAAGTGTGGTATTGTACTGCCAGTCATATATGTACGTACAAAGAAATAACCAATATCCATCAGTGATGGTTGCCTTTTCTCATGTTCTCTATTGCAATACATGCATCTTAATTTACACACTACACTCCAGGCTTTTGATACTTCAAAGTTCACATCTACTTTATTTTAGTTTGTTGTGTTGAAGAAATACAGGGTTTTTAAATGTAGCTAACATTATGAATGCATTAAGTTACAAACTTATAAAACTTGAATGTGTTGTGTGCTATGACTATTAGTATGATGTGATGCAATGTACTGGGTGTGTTTTACTAGCCATGTATTATGGTGAATCAGGTTGCGGTGCCTACAGGAATGTAATAAATGATGTACAACTTAATAAGTTAAGTTTTATGCTTTATGTATCAGAGACTTACAGTTGTGTAATGTATTTGAGGTATTAGAGCTCACAATATTGTAATAACCACTACTCTCCCTGCTAGGATTTTGCCCCCTGAAACGTGTTTACTCAACACATTTCATTGCACTGCCACGTTTATTCTATCTACTTGCTCTAAGGCTCTATAATGCAGATTACTTTTGGTTTAGTTGATCCTGAATGGTCCACACAGGTTTATGGCATCTGTAAATACTTTTATCATAGTTTAAATGCTGCATCAACTATCTCCTCCTCTTACACACTCCAACTATCCACTGCTGAACTGAATAATTCTTACGGATTTAGATTATTATTATAATCAAAAAGAAGCACTAAGCCACAAGGGCTATACAGCGCTGTTACGGATTTAGAGCCCTTCAAGGAAATGCCTTAATGATGAGCTAATATTTCACTTAGGGTAAGTACTAATCCTACAGGGATCATTTAGTGCCTGAGAAATGAGTCATTTAGGTTTGATCCAAAGAAAGGAAGGAAAAGGGGGACTATCATCATAACTAAGCGCTAAACCCGTTACTTGAGAGGAA
The DNA here is from genome assembly GCF_038502225.1 of Cherax quadricarinatus. Lineage (NCBI taxonomy): Eukaryota > Metazoa > Arthropoda > Malacostraca > Decapoda > Parastacidae > Cherax > Cherax quadricarinatus. The sequence goes on along the minus strand of NC_091310.1, from coordinate 29,637,012 downwards.
TGCTAGCAAAAGGCTCTTAATTCAAGAAATTTAGGTACACTCCTGTGATTAAGCTTAATTACAGTTAACTATTATTCCCCAAGCAATATGCAACCACTTAGGAATTTAGTATTCCCCCGTTATTATTTCTACAAGTTTAGCACTGTTAGTACAGGTACGATGCCAATTTTCCAGCAATGGATGGTCTGGCACCTCTTAACCTGGACAAATTGTGAGACTTTATTTTGCCAGATTAGTTTACTGGGTGGCCACAGGTGGCATGGTGTGTAGTGCATCCACTTTGTTTACACCACAGTTGTTAGTGGTTATCCATCAGTTGTGCAAGTCTTGGCATATTTTGCTAATAACTAACTTCTCAATAGCTACGACTAATTGTCAAATAAATTAATCAAGGAGCTAAAACAATGTTACTTTTTGACAGTATTTGATGTATGAAAAATTACACAGGAAAATATCAAAGCACATGAAATATCTGAAGAGTCAATTATGTGTCAAGAAGACCTTTATTTGAAAATCTCGTAACATCACATATCCATGATGAAACAGTCAATTATGAAAGACTAATTCTGACGACTTAAATTCCAGACCTTTGTGATTAATTTACAGTTTCAGTAACATTCTAAAATTTACCATTTTGGGGTGGATTGTACTGCAACATTTTTATTTGAGTACAGTAATTAATAAACCCATAAAATAAAGAGGGCATTTGTTAACCCTTTGACTGTCTAGACCCCAAATCCTGAAGTGTTGCAAAATATTCGAATGCGAGGGAAAAGTTCAACATATAGGAGTAGCGAGCGAATATATGGTGACGATAGTTTGATTGCCAGTCTGCTTGTTAAGGTAGGGTCAGTGTCTAGCTCCCGCTATACCCCCCCCCCTTTTTTTCCACCCGGAAAAGTGACGTGTGGGGCTCCGACTAAATGGATAATCACTTGACTCGCAGCTCCCAACATGACTCTTGGAAAGTCAGCTTGGGTCATCTGGCAACTACAGAGACAGTGCTGAAGGAGACGAACTTCACGCGAGTTCTGGGACGTCACCCTTGATCTACGTACCCGAGTGTAGGAGACGAACTTCACGCGAGTTCTGGGACGTCACCCTTGATCTACGTACCCGAGTGTAGCCAACCCCAGGCAACTACCCATCTTTGCAGTGGTGAAGGACCTGCATTCCTATCAAATTGACAGATCATTCAAGGCAAAACATACTGTGACTGAATAGTCGTTGGGTTGTCACTCACCGGCTGTGACCCTCCCCCCCCCCCATCATCAGCTACAATTTCTACAGTGCGCAGTGTCAACATCAACAACCAGACACACAGTATAACTACACATTACCGTTGAATTCAAATATTTTTATATTTCATTTTTCATTTCTCTTTCAAGTAGGATTTATTATTATTATAATCAAAAAGAAGCGCTAAGCCACAAGGGCTATACAGCGCTGCAGGGTAGGGGAGGAAGCAAGGTAATTGGATGGCAGAAGGGAGGGGGGATGATCAGCAGGTTACAGAAAACAGCGGGGCAGGGGATAGTACGGGGGTAGAGGGTAGCAAGAGATTGAAGTAGAAAGGGCTGAAGGTATCAGAATTTGTGAAGTAAGTCAGTTGTTGTCAAAAAGTCAATGAGAGAGTCCGGATGAAAGGTGGGTCCATCAGCGAGAAGGGAAGGTAAAGAGAGCAGCGGAGCGAAGACGACGACAGAGGTAAATTCTGCGTGCTCGTTGATAAAGTGGGCAGTCCAACAGAATGTGGCTGACTGATAATGGAGCTTGGCAATTCTCACAGAGAGGAGCAAGACGCCTCTCCATGAGATATCCATGAGTAAGACGAGTATGGCCAATGCGAAGACGGGAGAGAGTAGTCTCCCAACCTCGACACTGGTGATAAGAAGATGGCCAGTAACCTATACTCGGTTTAATAGATTGAAGTTTGTTGCCGAGCATAGTAGACCAACGTTGTTGCCAACGGGTGTGAAGGTGGGAAGATATTGCAGTAAAATAGTCCGTAAATGGAATACCTCTAAGAAACTGGTAGGTCATGTACTGCTGACCGCGCAGCAGTGTCTGCCTGTTCACTGCCCTGTACGTCAACATGACCAGGGACCCAACAAAAAACAATATCTTTATGCTTGGTAAAGATGCGGCGTAGCCAAAGTTGGATACGGAGGACTAAGGGGTGAGGTGTATCAAATTTTTGTATAGCCTGTAAAGCACTAAGGGAGTCTGATTATTATTATTATAATCAAAAAGAAGCGCTAAGCCACAAGGGCTTAAGGGAGTCTGAGACAACCATAAATGATGATACAGGCATAGATGCAATACGGATAAGTGCTGTAAGGATGGCATACAATTCAGCAGTAAAAATACTAGCCGAAGATAGTAAATGCCCTTGTACGACGCTGTCCGGAAACACTGCCATCTGGAAACTTAGCTCCCTTAAACCTAAGGAGTGGCATCGTTACCTACCCTGTGCTTTGTTTGCCATGAGGGAAGTTCCCAGTGACTCTTTGGGGTTTTCACCTTTTGAACTTCTCTATGGTAGACAGGCCAGAGGTCCATTGTCCATCCTTCATGACTTATGGACTAATGAGGTGAATGCTGAGGTTCAGTCTTCTTATCAGTTTCTCCTTGACCTTAGATCCAAACTTGAGGAGACCTCTGACAGTTTCGAAAAACTTAAGCTTATCAATGGACCAGTACAAAACCTATTTTGATACCAAAAGTCAGAGAAGTTTTAAAGTAGGGGATGAGGTTCTGGTACTTTTACCAATAAAGTCAAATAAGTTATTAGTAGCATGGAAAGGTTCATATAAGGTATTGAAAATTTGTGGGAAGGTTGATTACCTCATGGAAGTCAAGGGGAAACCTAAGCTTTATCATATCAACATTCTTAAGAAATATTACCAAAGAAATTCGGTTAACTGCCTGAATGGCTGATTTAGTTTTTCCACACAAACTTGGTAAGACAACTGAGGAGTGTAAGGTGTGTGTAATTGACACCTCTAATGTAGACTATGACAGAACTACATGATTTGGTGACTCTTGAACACACTGGTTCGACAAACTAATATCAACGAGTCTTTGGATGACCATAAGAAACATGAATTACTTCAATGTGTAACTTCTCGGATGTTTTTACTGATATTCCAGGTGTCACCTCCACGGTAGTCCATAAGATTGACTTAGTCACGGACAACCCTATCAGACAAATTATACCCAGTTCCAGTTCACCTTAGGGATGCATTTGACCAAGAGGTAGACAGATTATCAAAACTGAAGATCATTGAACCTTCAGTATCTACATATTGCTCACCAGTAGTCATGGTTAGTTATTATTATAATCAAGGGGGAAACGCTAAACCCAGAGGATTATACAGCGCCTGGGGGGGGGGGAATGAGGAAGGCATTCATGCCAAATTTGGGGAACTGGAGCACAGATCCAATTCCCTAAATCAAGAGCCCTTCACCAACATCAAGGAACCTTCCTTGAGGGGAAGTCATGGTTAAGAAGGAAGACAATTCATATAGACTTGCTATTGACTTCAGAGGACTTAATGCTATAACTCGGTGGGATGCTGAGCCTATGCCCTTAATAGATAGCGATCTACACAAATTTTATAACTTTTCAGAGATTGATATTGCACAAGCATACCATCAAGTAATGTTAGATCCTTCATCTAAGCAGTACACCGCTTTTCCTACACACCAAGGACTGCAGTATAGAACTATGCCCTTCGGTTTGGTAACTGCCTGTGCTACCTACATGAGACTGATGAGAAAGATCTTGGGTAATATTCAAATGTTTCAGTTTATTTTGACAACATTTACATAATGACATCCACGTGGGACAAGCATATGCAAACATTAATATCAGTTTTATGTAGGTTACACTCACATGGCCTCACTGCCAAGCCGAAGAAATGCTTCCTTGGGTATAACAAAATTAGATATCTCGGATTTATTCTTTCTAATAACTCTTTGCAGCCTTTCCCCAGCAAGATCAAAGCTTCATTAGAGTTTAAATTACCCAAAACCAAGAAGCTCATGTGTAGCTTTCTTGGTTCTGTAAATTTTTATGCATGGTGTATCCCCAACATTTCCGATCTTACAGGCATCTTATCCGACTACCTTAAAAAGTCTGAAGGAACCTCTTGAACTTTCCGACGTAGCTCGAGAAAAGTTTAATGAAATTAAGAACATCTTCTCTAAAGACCCTATACTTAAGATTCCAGATATTAATAAGCCGTTTTGATTAAGAAGTGATACCTCCAATACCGGCCTAAGTGCAGTGTTACTACAGTATCATGATGGTACACCCTTTCCTGTATGCTTCCTAAGCCGGAAACTTCTTCCTGCTGAAACAATATACAGTGGACCCCCGCATAACGATGGCATCACATAGCGATTATTTCGCATACCGCTTACTTTAATTGCAAAAATTTTGCCTCACATACCGCTTAAAAACCCGCTTACCGATTTTCGTCCGAGACGCACTCACATGTTCCGCCGGTGGCATTGTTTACCAGCCAGCCTCCGCGGTAACATCCAAGCATACAATCGGAATATTTCGTATTATTACAGCGTTTTCGGTGCTTTTTCTGGAAAATAAGTGACCATGGGCCCCAAGAAAGCTTCTAGTGCCAACCCTACAGCAATAAGGGTGAGAATTACAATAGAGATGAAGAAAAAGATCATTGATAAGTATGAAAGTGGAGTGCATGTCTCCGAGCTGGCCAGGTTGTATAATAAACCCCAATCAACCATCGCTACTATTGGTGGTACAGCTGCTGCTGCTGCTGCTGCACTGTTGTTGGTGTGGCTTATTGAGAATACCAAGAAACAATTAACCCCAGAGGATTTGCCACCCAGGATAACCCAAAAAAGTCAGTGTCATCGAAGACTGTCTAACTTATTTCCATTGGGGTCCTTAATCTTGTCTCCCAGGATGCAACCCACACAAGTCGACTAACACCCAGGTGAACAGGGAAAAATGCCTGGAACTAGTGCTCATATTGGTGAATTTAAAGCCAGCAAAGGTTGGTTTGAGAGATTTAAGAATCGTAGTGGCATACACAGTGTGATAAGGCCTGTTCTGGAAGAAAATGCCAAACAGGACCTACAGTACTCAGGAGGAAAAGGCACTCCCAGGACACAGTGTCTCATCAGTCATTGCTGCATCTTCAATAAAGGTAAGTGTCATTTATTCTTCATTTAGTAGACTAGTACATGCACAATATATACTGTGCATGTACTACTCTACTATTGTGCATGTATCCTTCTCTTTGTGTGTGGGAAAATGTATATTTCATGTGGTAAAATTTTTTTTTTTTCATACTTTTGGGTGTCTTGCACGGATTAATTTGATTTCCATTATTTCTTATGGGGAAAATTCATTCACATAGCGATTATTTCGCATAACAATTACCCCTCTTGCACGGATTAAAATCGTTAACCGGGGGTCCACTGTACTTCCCCATAGAAAAGGAATGTTTGGCCCTTGTGTGGGGTATCTCCAAACTTAAATTTAATTTACTGGGAAAAGAATTCATTTTAGAGACGGATTACAAACCTTTGATATACACCTAGAAACTTTTAAGGGAATCAACAGTTGCCTCTTGAGGTGGACACTGGCACTCCAAGCTTTTAAGTTTCATATTGTGTATATCAATGGTCATCCAATTATTTCTCTGACTGGTTAAGTCGTGACAGTCAGTAGAAGATTTGGTACCTTACGTGACTTTCCCGGGTTAGAACTTTTTCCTCCTGTATTCTTCTTATATTCCTTGACTATAAATCTTGGTATGGGGGAGAGTGAGGGAAAAGTTCGACAGACAGGAGTAGCGAGCGAATATATGGTGACGATAGTTTGATTGCTAGTAACCCCTTCTCCTGTATACATTTACTAAAAAAGAGAAGAAAAACTTTATAAAACTGGGTTGTTTAAATGTGCGTGGATGTAGTGCGGATGACAAGAAACAGATGATTGCTGATGTTATGAATGAAAAGAAGTTGGATGTCCTGGCTCTAAGCGAAACAAAGCGGAAGGGGGTAGGAGAGTTTCAGTGGGGGGAAATAAATGGGATTAAATCTGGAGTATCTGAGAGAGTTAGAGCAAAGGAAGGGGTAGCAGTAATGTTAAATGATCAGTTATGGAAGGAGAAAAGAGAATATGAATGTGTAAATTCGAGAATTATGTGGATTAAAGTAAAGGTTGGATGCGAGAAGTGGGTCATAATAAGCGTGTATGCACCTGGAGAAGAGAGGAATGCAGAGGAGAGAGAGAGATTTTGGGAGATGTTAAGTGAATGTATAGGAGCCTTTGAACCAAGTGAGAGAGTAATTGTGGTAGGGGACCTGAATGCTAAAGTAGGAGAAACTTTTAGAGAGGGTGTGGTAGGTAAGTTTGGGGTGCCAGGTGTAAATGATAATGGGAGCCCTTTGATTGAACTTTGTATAGAAAGGGGTTTAGTTATAGGTAATACATATTTTAAGAAAAAGAAGATAAATAAGTATACACGATATGATGTAGGGCGAAATGACAGTAGTTTGTTGGATTATGTATTGGTAGATAAAAGACTGTTGAGTAGACTTCAGGATGTACATGTTTATCGAGGGGCCACAGATATATCAGATCACTTTCTAGTTGTAGCTACACTGAGAGTAAAAGGTAGATGGGATACAAGGAGAATAGAAGCATCAGGGAAGAGAGAGGTGAAGGTTTATAAACTAAAAGAGGAGGCAGTTAGGGTAAGATATAAACAGCTATTGGAGGATAGATGGGCTAATGAGAGCATAGGCAATGGGGTCGAAGAGGAATGGGGTAGGTTTAAAAATGTAGTGTTAGAGTGTTCAGCAGAAGTTTGTGGTTACAGGAAAGTGGGTGCAGGAGGGAAGAGGAGCGATTGGTGGAATGATGATGTAAAGAGAGTAGTAAGGGAGAAAAAGTTAGCATATGAGAAGTTTTTACAAAGTAGAAGTGATGCAAGGAGGGAAGAGTATATGGAGAAAAAGAGAGAGGTTAAGAGAGTGGTGAAGCAATGTAAAAAGAGAGCAAATGAGAGAGTGGGTGAGCTGTTATCAACAAATTTTGTTGAAAATAAGAAAAAGTTTTGGAGTGAGATTAACAAGTTAAGGAAGCCTAGAGAACAAATGGATTTGTCAGTTAAAAATAGGAGAGGAGAGTTATTAAATGGAGAGTTAGAGGTATTGGGAAGATGGAGGGAATATTTTGAGGAATTGTTAAATGTTGATGAAGATAGGGAAGCTGTGATTTCGTGTATAGGGCAAGGAGGAATAACATCTTGTAGGAGTGAGGAAGAGCCAGTTGTGAGTGTGGGGGAAGTTCGTGAGGCAGTAGGTAAAATGAAAGGGGGTAAGGCAGCCGGGATTGATGGGATAAAGATAGAAATGTTAAAAGCAGGTGGGAATATAGTTTTGGAGTGGTTGGTGCAATTATTTAATAAATGTATGGAAGAGGGTAAGGTACCTAGGGATTGGCAGAGAGCATGCATAGTTCCTTTGTATAAAGGCAAAGGGGATAAAAGAGAGTGCAAAAATTATAGGGGGATAAGTCTGTTGAGTGTACCTGGTAAAGTGTATGGTAGAGTTATAATTGAAAGAATTAAGAGTAAGACGGAGAATAGGATAGCAGATGAACAAGGAGGCTTTAGGAAAGGTAGGGGGTGTGTGGACCAGGTGTTTACAGTGAAACATATAAGTGAACAGTATTTAGATAAGGCTAAAGAGGTCTTTGTGGCATTTATGGATTTGGAAAAGGCATATGACAGGGTGGATAGGGGGGCAATGTGGCAGATGTTGCAAGTGTATGGTGTAGGAGGTAGGTTACTGAAAGCAGTGAAGAGTTTTTACGAGGATAGTGAGGCTCAAGTTAGAGTATGTAGAAAAGAGGGAAATTTTTTCCCAGTAAAAGTAGGCCTTAGACAAGGATGTGTGATGTCACCGTGGTTGTTTAATATATTTATAGATGGGGTTGTAAGAGAAGTAAATGCGAGGGTCTTGGCAAGAGGCGTGGAGTTAAAAGATAAAGAATCACACACAGGGTGGGAGTTGTCACAGCTGCTCTTTGCTGATGACACTGTGCTCTTGGGAGATTCTGAAGAGAAGCTGCAGAGATTGGTGGATGAATTTGGTAGGGTGTGCAAAAGAAGAAAATTAAAGGTGAATACAGGAAAGAGTAAGGTTATGAGGATAACAAAAAGATTAGGTGATGAAAGATTGAATATCAGATTGGAGGGAGAGAGTATGGAGGAGGTGAACGTATTCAGATATTTGGGAGTGGACGTGTCAGCGGATGGGTCTATGAAAGATGAGGTGAATCATAGAATTGATGAGGGAAAAAGAGTGAGTGGTGCACTTAGGAGTCTGTGGAGACAGAGAACTTTGTCCTTGGAGGCAAAGAGGGGAATGTATGAGAGTATAATTTTACCAACGCTCTTATATGGGTGTGAAGCATGGGTGATGAATGTTGCAGCGAGGAGAAGGCTGGAGGCAGTGGAGATGTCATGTCTGAGGGCAATGTGTGGTGTGAATATAATGCAGAGAATTCGTAGTTTGGAAGTTAGGAGGAGGTGCGGGATTACCAAAACTGTTGTCCAGAGGGCTGAGGAAGGGTTGTTGAGGTGGTTCGGACATGTAGAGAGAATGGAGCGAAACAGAATAACTTCAAGAGTGTATCAGTCTGTAGTGGAAGGAAGGCGGGGTAGGGGTCGGCCTAGGAAGGGTTGGAGGGAGGGGGTAAAGGAGGTTTTGTGTGCGAGGGGCTTGGACTTCCAGCAGGCATGCGTGAGCGTGTTTGATAGGAGTGAATGGAGACAAATGGTTTTTAATACTTGACGTGCTGTTGGAGTGTGAGCAAAGTAACATTTATGAAGGGATTCAGGGAAACCGGCAGGCCGGACTTAAGTCCTGGAGATGGGAAGTACAGTGCCTGCACTCTGAAGGAGGGGTGTTAATGTTGCAGTTTAAAAACTGTAGTGTAAAGCACCCTTCTGGCAAGACAGTGATGGAGTGAATGATGGTGAAAGTTTTTCTTTTTCGGGCCACCCTGCCTTGGTGGGAATCGGCCAGTGTGATAATAATAAAAATAGTTTGATTGCCAGTCTGCTTGTTAAAGTAGGGTCAGTGTCTAGCTCCCGCTATCCCCCCCTCCCTTTTTTCCACCCAGAAAGGTGACGTGTGGGGCTCCGACCAAATGGATAATCACTTGACTCACAGCTCCTAACACGACTCTTGGAATGTCAGCTTGGGTCATCTGGCAACTACAGAGACAGTGCTGAAGGAGACGAACTTCACACGAGTTCTGGGATGTCATCCTTGATCTACGTACCTGAGTAGCCAACCCCAGGCAACTACCCCTCATCTTTGCAGTGGTGAAGGACCTGCGTTCCTATCATCTTGACAGATCATTCAAGGCAAAACATACTGTGAGTGAATAGTTGTTGGGTTGTCACTCACCAGCTGTGAGCCCCCCCCCCCCTTCATCAGCAACGGCTACAATTTCTACAATGCGTGGTGTCAACGTGGTGTCATTTTTCATTTCTCTTTCAAGTAGGATAAAAGTTCATATTTAAATGTTTTATATTTTCACTTCTAACAAAGTGTTTATATTTGTATGTTACCATTCTTTTTCTATTCATTAATTTTCCTGAGGAGGAGCAGCTTTGGTAATACCTACTTTTTTCTTATGAAATGAGAATTCTTTCCCGATGGTAATGACACCAAAAGTACAAAATTTGATGGAAAACTTACAGAATTATGCTCTCGTGAAGTTAGCAATCTCAGCGATATACAGTGGACCCCCTCCTTACGATATTAATCCGTTCCCGAGAGCTCATCACAAGCCGAAATTATCATTAGCCGAATTAATTTTCCCCATAAGAAATAATGGAAATCAAATTAATCCGTTCCTGACACCCCAATGAAAAAAAATTTTTTTTACCACATGAAATATTAATTTTAATACACACAAACTGAAGAAGACATGCATAATTACTACTCTACTAAGAATAGAATACATGACACTTACCTTTATTGAAGATCTGGTGATGATTGATGGGATGGGAGGAGGGGAGTGTGTGGAAGTTATTGTTTAGAAGGGGAATCCCCTTCCATTAGGACTTGAGGTAGGAAATCCTTTTCTGGGGTTACTTCCCTTCTTTTAATGCCACTAGAACCAGCTTGAGTCACTGGACCTCTGTCGCACAACAAATCTGTCCATAGAGCTCTGTACCTCCCGTTCCTTTAAGACTTTCCTAAAATGGGCCGTAACATTGTCATTGTACAGATTGCCAACACGGCTTGCAGTAGCTGTGTCAGGGTGATTTTCATTCGTAAAGGTTTGCAGTTCAACTCGCTTTGCATACATTTCCTTAATCTTTGAAGTAGGCAACTTCAATTTCTCTCCCCCCTCCTCTGAAGCAGTTTCCTCAGGTCTGGCCTCTTGCTGTTGAAGATGATCTTGCAGCTCATCAGTGGTTAGTTCTTCATTGTCCTCCTCCACCAACTCTTCCACATCCTCCCCACTAACCTCCAACCCCAAGGACTTCCCCAATGCCACAATGGATTCCACAACTAGCATACGCTTCTCAGGGTTAGCCCCAAACCCTTCAAAATCCCTTTCTTCTATGCATTGTGGCCACAGTTTCTTCCAAGCAGAGTTCAAGGTCCTCTTAGTCACTCCCTCCCAAGCCTTACCTATAAGGTTTACACAACTGAGGATACTAAAGTGATCTTTTGAAAACTCTCAGAGTCAATCGAGTGTCTGAGATCACTTCAAAGCACTTTTGAAACATAGCTTTTGTGTAGAGTTTTTTTAAGTTTGAAATGACCTGCTGGTCCATGGGCTGCAGGAGAGGAGTGGTATTAGGAGGCAAAAACTTGACTTTAATGAAGCTCATGTTCCCAGAAAGTCACTCTGCCAAGCCTGAAGGATGACCAGGAGAATTGTCTAATACCAGGAGGCACTTAAGGTCCAATTTCTTTTCCATTAGGTAATTTTTCACAGTGGGGGCAAATGCATGGTGTAACCAGTCATAGAAAAAGTCCCTAGTGACCCATGCCTTACTGTTTTCCCTCCACATTATTATTATAATCAAAAAGAAGCGCTAAGCCACAAGGGCTATACAGCGCTGCAGGGTAGGGAAGGAAGCAAGGGAATTGGATGGCAGAAGGGAGGGGGGATGATCAGCAGGTTACAGAAAACAGCGGGGCAGGGGATAGTACGGGGGTAGAGGGTAGCAAGAGATACAAGTAGAAAGGGTTGAAAGTATCAGAATTTGTGAAGTAAGTCAGTCGTTGTCAAAAAGTCAATGAGAGAGTCCGGATGAAAGGTGGGTCCATCAGCGAGAAGGGAAGGTAAAGAGAGAGCAGCGGGGCGAAGACGACGACAGAGGTAAATTCTGCGTGCTCGTTGATAAAGTGGGCAGTCCAACAGAATGTGGCTGACTGATAATGGAGCTTGGCAATTCTCACAGAGAGGAGCAAGACGCCTCTCCATGAGATATCCATGAGTAAGACGAGTATGGCCAATGCGAAGACGGGAGAGAGTAGTCTCCCAACCTCGACACTGGTGATAAGAAGACGGCCAGTAACCTATACTCGGTTTAATAGACTGAAGTTTGTTGCCGAGCATAGTAGACCAACGTTGTTGCCAACGGGTGTGAAGGTGGGAAGATATTACAGCAAAATAGTCCGTACATGGAATACCTCTATAAGAAACTGGTAGGTCATGTACTGCTGACCGCGCAGCAGTGTCTGCCTGTTCATTGCCCTGTACGTCCACATGACCAGGGACCCAACAAAAAACAATATCTTTATGCTTAGTAAAGATGCGGCGTAGCCAAAGTTGGATACGGAGGACTAAGGGGTGAGGTGTATCAAATTTTTGTATAGCCTGTAAAGCACTAAGGGAGTCTGAGACAACCACAAATGATGACACAGGCATAGATGCAATACGGATAAGTGCTGTAAGGATAGCATATAATTCAGCAGTAAAAATACTAGCTGAAGATAGTAAATGCCCTTGTACGATGCTGTCCGGAAACACTGCTGCGAATCCTACGCCGTCAGAAGACTTAGAGCCATCTGTGTACACAGCAATGGCATGAGAATGAGAGTGAAAGTGGTCAAGAAAAAGAGAGCGGGAAGCGACCGTAGACAGTTGGGCTTTCGAGCAACGGAGGGAGAAAGAACAGACTCGAACAGCTGGAACTTCCCAGGGGGGTAGGGAAAAGTGAGATGCTACATGTACATAGAAAGGTGGTAGTTGAAGAGAAGACAAGAGCGAATGAAGGCGAAGAGAGAAGGGACGGAGTAAGCAGGGGCGGCGAACAAATAAAGAATGTCTACTAATATCAGTGACCATTCTATAAATGGAAGGATTGCGGAGATCATGAGAGCGTACATAGTAGCGCAGGCAATGGGCATCACGGCGATCGGATAAGGATGGAACGTTCGCTTCTGCATAGAGGCTTTCGACAGGGGAAGAGCGAAAAGCACCAAGGCATAAACGTAATCCTTGGTGATGAATGGGGTTAAGGCTAGAGAGAGTAGCAGGAGATGCCGCTGAATAGATCTGGTCACCATAATCAAGTTTCGATAAAATAAGGGTGGAATGTAGGTGAAGGAGGGTTCGACGATCAGCTCCCCACGAAAGATGAGCAAGGGTTTTAAGAAGGTTCAGCCGGCTGTGACAAGTTGCCTTCAGAGAGGTAATGTGAGGTTTCCAGGATAACCTACGATCAAAGAGGAGGCCCAGAAACTTGACTGTATCACGTTCAGGGATACGTGAGCCATAGAGGTACAAAGGATGATCAGAGATGACAGAGCGTCTAGTGAAAGTGATTTGGTGGGTTTTAGTGCTGGAAAATTTAAACCCATGTGTGGTGGCCCAATTGGAAACACGGTCGACTGCATGCTGGAGAGAAACTGTAAGGAGGTGACAGTCAGCGCCTGCACAGGCAATAGCGAAGTCATCAACATAGAGTGATGACCAAATATTTGATGGAAGACTAGAGGCCAAATCATTAATAGCAAGGAGAAAAAGTGTTGTGCTCAGAACACATCCCTGGGGGACACCTTCAGCTTGGACAAAGTCCGGGGAGAGCACATTATTAACCCGAACACGGAAATGCCTGTCAGTTAAAAAGTTCTTAAGGAAGGATGGTAGATTGCCTCGAAGGCCTAAGGAGTGGGCTTGGGCTAAAATATTATACCTCCAAGTTGTGTCATATGCCTTCTCAAGGTCAAAAAATATGGCAATAACTGAGTGGTTATTCGCAAAGGCATTACGAACATACGTATCCAAGCGCAGTAAGGGGTCTACGGTAGAACGTCCCTTACGAAAGCCATATTGACGAGTGGAGAGACTGTTGTGTGTCTCTAAATACCACACTAAACGTCTATTTACTAGACGTTCCATTACTTTGCAAACTGCACTGGTAAGAGCAATGGGACGATAGTGGGAGGTTTCATGTCCCGTAGTGCCTGGTTTGCGGAAAGGGAGAACAATGGCGGATTTCCACAGCTGTGGAAGAACTCCTTGTGACCAAATAAGATTGTAAAGGCATAATAGGACTGCAAGGGCTGACTGATGTAAATGTTGTAGCATACGAATATGAATGTCGTCGGGCCCAGCTGCCGATGATCGACAAGCTGAGAGTGTTGCCTCCAGTTCTTGAAGTGTAAAAGGCACATTATACTGTTCTTCTCTGAGAGAAGAAAAGTCCAAGGGTGCTAACTCTCTGGCAGACTTTGAGGAAAGAAATGAGGGGCATAGATGGAGTCCCTGAGAAATACGGACCAGATGATTGCCAATTTCATTGGCAACATCTAGTGGGTTTGCTATATCAACACCGGCAACCCGCAGAACAGGAGCCGGGTCAGGAGAATATTTACCACTCAGTTTTCGTACTTTTTTCCAGACTGCACTCATAGAGGAAGCAGAGGTGATGGTGGAGACATAATCTCGCCAGCAAGTGCGTTTAGCGTCACGGATGACACGGCGAGCGATCGCACGCTTCTGTTTAAAATCAAGGAGTCGCTCTGTGGTTCTATTGTACCGGTACCTGCCCCATGCAGCGCGCTTCAAACGTACTGCACGAGCACAAGCAGGAGACCACCAAGGCACGCATTTCTGAGAATGCCTGCCCGAAGTTTGGGGTATAGAATGAGAAGCTGCGGTGAAAACGGAGGACAAGAAGAGGTGTAAAAGCTCATCGATGGAGGACGAAGAAGGAACCTCTTTAAAAACAGTCAGGTGTGAGTAAAGGTTCCAATTTGCCCGATTAAATTGCCAGCGTGGGGTGCGAAGAGGTGGCGAATATGAAGGGGAAGTAAGAATGATTGGGAAATGATCACTGTCATGTAAGTCCGGGAGAACAGACCAAGTAAAGTCCAATGCGGCGGAGGAAGAGCAAACTGAGAGATCGATGCAAGAGAGAGTATGAGTCCGAGGATCAAAATGGGTGGAGGGGGTGGGTGGCAAGAAAAGCCTCTAACTGAATTCCACGGGAATCACAGTGAGACCCTCCCCAGAGGAAATGGTGGGCATTAAAATCACCAAGTAACAGAATCGGTGGCGGTAATGACGAAACAAGGAAGGCAAAATCCGGAATAGATAATGCCCGAGAAGGAGAGAGATATAAAGAACAGAGCGTATACCACCTATGTAAGTGGATACGGGCTGCTGTGTAATGCAGCGAAGTATGAATAAATAGCTGATGGTACGGAATATCAGTGCGGAGAAGAAGGGCACTTTCATTAAAGGTCCCATCAGGAAAAGGATCTGAAGAATACAATAAATTATAGCCTGAGATGTGAGAAATAACAGCAGAGTGTAATTTTGGTTCCTGTAAGCAAACACCAACAGGGGCAAACTGGGAGAGTAACATCTGAAGCTCACCCCGATTACCCCTGAGGCCGCGTATATTTCACTGTAAAAAGGCCATGATTGGCAATGATAAAGATACTTGAAATCCGCGGGTAAGGGTTCCTACGGACTAGAAGGGTTAGAAAAGTCCACATGCGGAGGCAGTGGAAAATGTTCAAGCAGCGAAGGAACGGTGCGCTGTGAAGAAAGGAGTTGCGCAGATGGAGCAGAGGAGAGAGAAAGAGCGGAAGGTGGATCAGTGTCCATTGATGGTTTGGTCTCTGCAATATATTCAGAGATTGCTTCAAGTGTTTCGGAATTCAGAGATGTCGTATGGGAGACAATATTGGGAATGGTAGGGGGAGGATGAGTAAAGATTGGAACTGTATTGGACTGTACCAAGGTAGGGGGGGGCGAAAGGGTGGAGGGAACTGGAGAAGCGTGGCAGGGGACAGAAGAGACAGGAACCTGGGAGGTGGCAGAAGAGGAAGAAACTTGGGAGGGAACAGGGGAGGAAGGTACATTACGAGGAGGAGGGTGAACCTCTGCACTTGTAACTGAGCCAGTGAGAGGGGAAGAACTAGGGACAGAGACAGGGAGGGTAAAATGAGGAGGTGGAAGATGGGTAGGAGGTGTTACCGGACCTTTTTTTGACTTTTGAGAAGTAGAGGGACGATTGGGAAGAGGTGTCGTACGAGGTCTCGTCGATACTGAGGCTTGTAAGAGAACTCGAAGAAGCGAGATTAGACTGAGGCGTTGAAGTAGGGACGTCTGAGCCGAGGACAGCAAAAGGATTAGATACAGGAGTGATTATGGGAGAGGTAACCACAGAGGTGGGTGTAGAAGATGGGATACCAGAAGTGGGGGGACGTTTTGAAACACGGGAATAAGAAACACGTGGGAGTCTCCCTTGGAGGCGGAGATGAGAAACTGCCATGGCATAAGGGAGACCTTCTGTCTCTTTGAGGCAACGGATTTCCCGCTCGTTTAAATAGACCTGACAACGGCGAGAGTACGAAGGGTGAGCCTCATGACAGTTAAGGCAAGAGGGAGATCGATTGCAAGACGTATTAGAATGGTCATCGGCACCACAGACTGGGCATTCGGCGATAGATCTGCAATATTTCGCTGGATGGCCAAATCGCCAGCAATTTCTACACTGTTGTGGTGTAGGGATCACCTTTCGAACTTGTAACCGATGTCCTGCTATATAAACGGAGGATGGGAGTTCTCGGCTGTCAAAAGTTAAACGAGCCACATTGCTAGGGTATCGTCTCCGCCCACGGGCAGGAAGAACGTAAGTGTCTACCTTGAGGATTGGGAGATCTTGGAGTTCCAGCTGTTCTAGAATGTCGGTGCCACATGTCTGGAAATTTTGTTGAACTATGGTATGGGGCAGAATAACGGTACCACTACAAGAATTGAGGGAATGATGTTTTTCAAGGGTGACAGGAACAGTATCTATATGGGAAAGACGAGAGAGCTCACGAGCCTGGGTAGCATTCTGTACGGTAATGATGCGCGTACCGCTCTTAAGAGCATGAAAAGAAATATCTTTACCAACATGGCGTAGGAGTGCCTTGCCAATACTATGGTCAGAAAGATAGGCAGTAGAGGAAGTTTGTCGTAAAGTGAAGAATTTAGTCCACTGTTCAGTCTGAAACTGAGCGTGGAAAGGTAGTGAAGGACGTGTCGATCGTTTCTGAGAAGAACGAGAAGGTGAAGGTGGAGAAGTATCATCAGCAGGTAATTGTCGTTGACGTTTAGGCGTGGGACCAGAGTTGGTCCGACGTGGAACGGGTCGGCGATTTGAAAATTGCCGCACCGTAGAGGGAGAGGCCGGAAGCATAGTCAGAGGAGAGCGAAGGTCTGATAAATCGAAGGAGTCAGTCGAGGCCTCAGTACCTGAAGCGGGTGAGGAAACAGCACCGGCAATAGGTACAGAGGCATGAGGAATGTCTGAAGAGTGGTCCAAAGACGAGGCGGGGTCAGAACGGGGTGCGGTATCAAGAAGGGGCCCGGGGGTACCAGGTTCATGGACTAGGGCTGCCATGGTTAGGTTACTTCTTTCTTTTTGTTTTTAAGAAAAAAAAAAGAAAGAAGAAAAGAAAATAAAAATAAAAAAAAGAAAAAAAAAGGGGGGACCGGGGAGGGATAGTTCCTAGGAGGAATGAAAGGGCCAGAAATCTCCCTCCGCGCCCAAGAGGACTCGACACCGCTAGTAGCGCAGATGCAGCATGGAACCCGTGCCATACCCTACCCTTCATGCCAGTAAACCAGCAATCTGGGATAGCAACCTCACATCTGCCGAGCTACCTCGGTGGACAAAAGAGAGGGCGGCCGGATATCCGCCACAAAGCATACCTCCTTCAGCCACCACCCCCGGAATCCGAAAGGTGGCTTCCAGAGATACACCCGTCGCCCAAAAGACACCCAAAGCTACTCCGGGATACCGGAGAGGGATCGGGACATCCCTAGGCAATCCAGATTCCACGGCAAACTACGCCACCGCCAAGAAACCTCAACGGAATGGGATGGACCCCGGTGTCCTTTCCCCTACCTAGGAACTAGCGCGCCTGTGGGAGAAATCACGAAGGCTAAAAAGAGGAAGGGCAAAAGGGAGGGGTGAGGAGGAGGAGGAGGAATGGAAAAAGGGGAGGATGGGATAGGGGAGGGGAGAATGGGGGGTAATTAGGTTCGGTCTGAGGAAGAAGACCGACAGGGCTAATTCCTCAGACCAAGAGCCTCTTCACCACGCCAAGGAGCCCCCCTGAAGAGGTTGCCCTCCACAGCACACACAAATTAGCCTTGAGGACACTGTTTTGCCTGAACGCTCTGGGAGTTTCAGAGTGATACACCAATGAAGGCTTCACTTTGCAATCACCACTAGCATTAGCACACATCAAAAGAGTAAGCCTGTCTTTCATAGGCTTATGTCCTGGGAGTGCCTTTTCCTCCTGAGTAATGTAGGTTCTGCTTGGCATTTTTTTCCAAAACAGGCCTGTTTCATCACAATTAAACACTTGTTCAGGTTTCAGTTCTTCACTGTATGTACTCCTTGAATTCCTTCACATATTTTTCAGCCGCTTTTTGGTCCGAACTGGCAGTCTCGCTATGCCTTATCACACTATGCCACTACGATTCTTAAATCTCTCAAATCAACCTTTGCTGGCCTTAAATTCACATCACCACTAGTTGCAGGCATTTTTTTAATTAACTCGTCATGCAACTTCCTAGCCTTTTCACATATGATCGCTTGAGAGATGCTATCTCCTGCTATCTGTATCCACACCAATAACAGTCTCTCAACATCTATCACTTGTGATCTCTGTTTCGAAAACAAAGTTACACCTTTTGCAAGAACAGCTTCCTTGATTGCTGTTTTGTTGGCCAAGATAGTAGCGATGATTGA
Organism: Cherax quadricarinatus; assembly: GCF_038502225.1. Lineage (NCBI taxonomy): Eukaryota > Metazoa > Arthropoda > Malacostraca > Decapoda > Parastacidae > Cherax > Cherax quadricarinatus. The sequence continues at coordinate 29,618,710 of NC_091310.1, read as the reverse complement.
CTGGGGTTTGGTATACAACCTGGCCAGCTCCAAGACACACACTCCACTTTTGTACTTACCAATTATCTCTCTTTATTTCCATAGTAATTTTCACCCTTTTTACCACAGGGTTGGCACTAGAAGCTTTCTTTGGCCCAATGTGACTTATTGTGCAGGTACAAGCACTAAAAACACTGATAATACAAAATGTACCGAATGTATGCTTAGATGTGACCGCACTGGCTGGCTTGTAAACACTGGCACCCACGAGGCAGCTGAGGCCACACGTGGGACACGTCCCGGACGAATCACGTCAGGCGAGTTTTTTTTATTGCGAGGCAAAATTTTTGCGTTCAAATGCTTCATATGGCGGATTTAACGTAACGCGATGCGTCGTAAGGCAGGGGGGTCCACTGTATACACATCAGCGATTTTGTCTACTTGAGCCCTACTTTCAGCCAATTCCATTGTTGGAGTCTACTAAACTCATCTATTTCTTTAGAACTCCACTTGTTCTATCGACTGAGTACAGTGGACCCCCCTCATACCGTTGGCATCACATAACGATAAATCTGCATACCTCTACATTTTATCGCCAAGATTTTGCCTCGCATACCGCTAAAAAACCCGCTCAACGCGGTTCGTCCGAGACGCGTCTAATGTGCGCCCTTAGCCAGCCTCACATGTTCCGCCGGTGGCATTGTTTACCAGCCAGCCTCCGCGGTAACATCCAAGCATACAATCGGAACATTTCGTATTATTACAGTGTTTCTGGTGATTTTATCTGCAAAATAAGTGACCATGGGCCCCAAGAAAGCTTCTAGTGCCAACCCTACAGCAATAAGAGTGAGAATTACTATAGAGATGAAGAAAGAGATCACTGATAAGTATGAAAGTGGAGTGCGTGTCTCCGAGCTGGCCAGGTTGTATAGTAAACCCCAATCAACCATCGCTACTATTGTGGGCAACAAAAAGGCAATCAAGGAAGCTGTTCTTGCCAAAGGTTTAACTGTGTTTTTCGAAACAGAGATCACAAGTGATGGAAGATGTTGAGAGACTCTTATTGGTGTGGATAAATGAGAAACAGATAGCAGGAGATAGCATCTCTCAAGTGATCATAAGTGAAAAGGCTAGGAAGTTGCATGAGGATTTAATTAAAAAAATGCCTGCAACTAGTGATGATGTGAGTGAATTTAAGGCCAGCAAAGGTTGGTTTGAGAGATTTAAGAGGCGTAGTGGCATACATAGTGTGATAAGGCATGGTGAGGCTGCCAGTTCGGACCACAAAGCAGCTGAAAAATATGTGCAGGAATTCAAGGAGTACATAGAAACTGAAGGACTGAAACCTGAACAAGTGTTTAATTGTGATGAAACAGGCCTGTTTTGGAAGAAAATGCCAAGCAGGACCTACATTACTCAGAAGGAAAAGGCACTCCCAGGACATAAGCCTATGAAAGACAGGCTTACTCTGTTGATGTGTTCCAATGCTACTGGTGATTGCAAAGTGAAGCCTTTATTAGTGTATCACTCTGAAACTCCCAGACCGTTCAGGCAAAAGAATGTCCTCAAGGAAAATTTGTGTGCTGTGGAGGGCAAACAGTAAGGCATGGGTCACTAGGGACTTTTTCTATGACTGGTTACACCATGCATTTGCCCCCAATGTGAAAGATTACCTAACTGAAAAGAAATTAGAACTTAAGTGCCTCCTGGTGTTAGACAATGCCCCTGGTCATCCTACAGACGTGGCAGAGCGACTTTATGGGGACATGAAATTCATTAAGGTGAAGTTTTTGCCTCCTAATACCACTCCTCTCCTGCAGCCCATGGACCAGCAGGTTATTGCAAACTTCAAAAAACTGTACACAAAAGCTCTGTTTGAAAGGTGCTTTGTAGTGACCTCAGAAACTCAACTGACTAAGAGACTTTTGGAGAGATCACTTTAATATCCTCAATTGTGTAAACCTTATAGGTAAGGCTTGGGAGGGAGTGACTAAGAGGACCTTGAACTCTGCTTGGAAGAAACTGTGGCCAGAATGTGTAGACCAAAGGGATTTTGAAGGGTTTCAGGCTAACCCTGAGAATCCTATGCCAGTTGAGGAATCCATTATGGCATTGGGAAAGTCCTTGGGGTTGGAGGTTAGTGGGGATGATGTGGAAGAGTTGGTGGAGGAGGACAATGAAGAACTAACCACTGATGAGCTGATAGATCAACTTCAACAGCAAGAGGCCAGACCTGACGAAACTTGTTCGAAGGAGAGGAGAGAGAAATTGAAGAAATTGCCTACTACAAAGATTAAGGAAATCTGTACAAAGTGGCTTGAAGTGCAAACCTTCATGGATGAAAATCACCCTCACACAGCTATTGCAAGCCGTGCTGGTGACTATTACACTGACAATGTTGTGAAACACTTTAGGGAAGTCATAAAGGAACGAGAGGTACAGGCCACTATGGACAGATATGTTGTGCGACAGAACTCCAGTGACTCTGAAGCTGGTCCTAGTGGCATTAAAAGAAGAAGGGAAGTAACCCCAGAAAAGGACTTGACACCTCAAGTCTTAATGGAAGGGGATTCCCCTTCTAAACACTAACACACTCTCCTCCTCCCATCCCATCAATCATCACCAGATCTTCAATAAAAGTAAGTGTCATGTAATTGTGCATGCCTTTTTCAGTTTGTGTGTATTAAAATTAATATTTCACGTGGTAAAATTTTTTTTTTCATACTTTGGGGTGTCTTGCACGGATTAATTTGATTTCCATTATTTCTTATGGGGAAAATTCATTCGCATAACGATAATTTCGCATAACAATGAGCTCTCTTGCACGGATTAATGTCGCTATGCGGGGTCCACTGTACAAGAAACCGCCCATTTACCAATTTCAATCACCCAATAAAGTGGTCAGAAATTGGCAATTTGGTCAATTTCACACAAATTAAAAAATATGCCAACTTCAAAACAGGGTCCAGAATAAACAACGCAGACATTCCTGGCACTAAAGTAACTTCCTCTGTTCATTAGTCACGTCTCCAGTCCCCTCTTATATTACTTTTGCTTTCTATTTTGAATTTTTATTCACACAAAAAATAGAAGATTTACTGTTATGCAGACTACTGCATAACAGTAGAAATAATGTCAACCCATTAGTGACCGAGTATTAGAATGGCTAGTTGGACACTTATTGGACGGTGGCATCATTTGTTTACTCTCGAACATCGGCAAAAATACAACATTTCTGCTACTTTGAGCTCAATTTCAAGGTCCTTTTCATTGTAAAACCAATCAAAATCATCTCTTTCTGTAATACATCTTCCATTCTATCAAACAAGACCAAGAAAACAAGAATACAATCATAAATACTCTATGAAAATACACTTCAAAGTCAGCGTTTTAATCCAAAAAACACGATCAGAGGCTTTTTTTTTTTGTCTCATTAGGCATGGCTGACAAATAGGCAACAGTGTTTTTGCATAAATGGGGAGAAATCAGAATGGGGGCACGTCACAAGCAGTGTTCCGCAGGGGTCAGTGTTGGGCCCGTTGTTCACAATTTACATAAACGATATAGACGAGGGAATAAATAGTGACATAAGCAAATTTGCTGATGACGCCAAAATAGGCCGGCCAATTCATTTTAATGAGGACACTAGAGCACTCCAGGATGATTTGAATAGACTGATGCAATGGTCGGAGAAGTGGCAGATGCAGTTTAATATAGACAAATGCAAAATTCTAAATGTTGGACAGGAAAATAACCATGCCACATATAAACTAAATAATGTAGATCTTAATACATGTACTACTGATTGCAAAAAGGATTTAGGAGTTCTGGTTAGCAGTAATCTAAAACCAAGACAATAGTGCATTAGTGTTAGTGGGTCATTGGGCTCATCTGGGGGGGGGGGGGATGAACCTGCTTCACATGGGTCAGTAGGCCTACTGCAGTGTTCCTCCTTTATATACTGCATGCTGCAGGATTTTTTTATACTGCACACACTGACCACACAAGACTCATTCTCTCACATGTGGGCCTACCAGCTTTCTCCCACTTGATTTGAAGCTGCAAGAATTTCGGCATATTAATAGGTCACTGACACTGGCTCGTAAGACAACACCGGCAGTCAGAGGGTTAATTTAGAGAAAACCTTAGGAAATGGACTAACTTACCTGTACCAGTAGTAAGATCAGGATAAGTTATTTTATGTATATATGTGTGTGTGTATACAGTAATATTAATATACTGTACACACACACATTGTTATACTTTTTATTATAGATGTTAAAAATTCTATTTTATTGTGCAACTGTTTATGAATTGAAAATTACAGTGGACCCCCGGTTAACGATATTTTTTCACTCCAGAAGTATGTTCAGGTGCCAGTACTGACCGAATTTGTTCCCATAAGAAATATTGTGAAGTAGATTAGTCCATTTCAGACCCCCAAACATACACATACAAACGCACTTACATAAATACACTTACATAATTGGTCGTATTCGGAGGTAATCGTTATGCGGGGGTCCACTGTATTTTTTACATAATGTATGGTAGCTCACTTTATTAAAGATAACATGTACTGTACTGGGATAGGAAAAGCATGCAGGTTTTTAAGAAAATTTTGCAAAACTTAAAGCAAACAGGAAAAAATAAAAAGTTTAAAATACGATCTCAGAAAACGTGCCACAACGTTAAAAGAGAACACTGAAGACAATTTATCTTTTTCTTTCAATTCACTGACTATTTGAAATTGTCACCAAAATGGCTTCCCTATCAGTTCATGAATGATTCTCCCCCCTTTAGTGAAAGATGACCTTAAATCTACTAAAAGCCAGCTTTCAAATCTTAAAAAAAAAAAAAAAAAAAAAAAAATGTACACTGCCATTAAGTCATATTAATCAAATACAAGGCCATTACAGTGGAACCTCCGTTTTCGTATGCCCTGGTTTTCATAGGATTCGGTTTTCAACGACTTTTTTCATTTAAATTTTGTCCCAGTTTTCGTACATCCGCTTGGTTTTCATAGAGTTGACAATGGTCCGCCGTACCAAACATGCCCGCCTGCCTGCGGCCACACAAATCATCCCATACGTTCTGACTTAGTCTGGCTTTGTTTCTTGAGTGAGCATTGTGAGAATGTGCCTTCATCAGTGATTAAGGACATGTGTGCAAAGTGGAATGAGTTGCAAAGTTTCGTGGAGAAATATCACCCTAACAAAGCTGTTGCAAGCATTCTGACTGCAACATGCTCAATGACAATGCCTTGTTCCATTTTGGGCAAATCTTAGAGATGCCAGAAACAGACCTCTGAACATTTTTTTTTTTTATGCGACGAGAGTCCAGTGACCTAAGCTGGTCCCAGTGCCAGTAAAAGAAAGAAGGGAAATAACCCAGGAGAGGGCCTTGATACCTGAAGTCCTTATGAAGGGGGATTCCACTTATAAACAATAAGCTCTCCTCCTTCCTCTCCCCTTCTCACTGTCTTCTATATGCCAAGAAGAGTCTTCAATAAAGGTAAAAGTGATATTCAGTGTTCATTTATCCATTTCATTAGTCATTTATATTTCTCATTGTTTTCTGTATGTAAAACTATAGTTATTCTCTATAAAATGTATTTTTTGTAAATATTTTTGGGTGTCTGGAACGGACTAATTGAATTTACGTTATTTTTTATGGGAAATATTGCTTCAGTTTTTGTACAGTTTGGTTTTCGTCAGACTTTCTGGAATGAATTAATCATGAAAACTGAGGTTCCACTGTACTTTATCAAAAAAAATTAAAACTTGTGCTTCTGTATTAAGAAAATGTTTGTGAAAATCTAAACATTAATTATTTTATGATACATCAATGATTTTGCACGACTAAGCAATACCTGCCACATTGGCATAACCTATATAATTGCAAATTAAACAAGTTTCTTGAATAATGTGAAAAACACCAGCTACAACTTGTGAAGCAACCAACATTACTACCACCATGATGACAACATGCATGGATATATCTATTCCTTTCTCTACTACCTTAGAGAACCAGCCTAGACTGTCATATGGCACAGCAAGATCATTCATTGCAAATACAGCATTACTAATATTATGCTCACTAGTTAACTGAATTTTCTGAATGCTTGAAGATGTGTTATCTCCTGTTTCTAACGAGTTAATTTCTTCAGCTGTATTTTCCGAAGAAGAAACAAGAGTTCTCTTTTGGCGAGATAACTTTACCGTGTGTAGCTGTGCAGATGCAGCCAATAGGTGGTCCACAATATCTTTCAGTGCAAGAATTATTTTATCTTCAATGTTGCGAATTTGTGTACTTGTGTGATCAGTCTTTACAGTTTCATTGATATATCTATATCTGGCCTCTATCTTAACTTGTGGAGAACTGTGATTATAGAGGCTATGAAACCCTTTCTGTAAAGATAAAATATTCAGATGATTGTTTGGCATTCAGACAAGATATTTAACCTTTTCATGCAATTATACCTCTATTATATCTAACTTAACTAGAATTTAATTTCTCTTTCAAATAATTATAGGACCATTCTGAATTTCAACTTGCTTCAACTCACCTCTGGTAAGCTTTCATTTCTACTTTCTACCAGTATCTTGCTTTTCTGAGGCCTCAGACTATCAATAGTTGTGTCTAAGAATCTACTGAGGTCTTCTGCAGTGGTCACCATGTGATTTGTTCTGATGGGCAAGTCTCGTTCTTTGCAGCAGTATACACTCAGGTCATCACATGACACATTGAGAACCTTGGTAAAAAAGATATTTTAGAGGGTATATTTAACACCTTTAAATTTTTGCTCTATACCAAACAAAATTATTTAAACTTGAGAAAGTGGTAACATTCAATGAGTAAAGGAAAAAATTTAAAAATCCACATTATTCTTGTTAATACAGCATAGAGGAAAAACTATCCCATTACCTGCTTACAAATTTTGGAGCTAATGCTCTGCTCTCATGTTACATTTAAAGAGCACATTCCATACTGTACATATTATAGTCTACAAAATCTATTAAAATGGCAATTACTACTAAATTTAGGCATTAAATGCCATATAACACACATCTCCAAGTAGCTTGAATAAAGTTACCTTTAATTTCCATATTAAGCATTTCTTTGGAATCTGTAACTGTACTCTACATAAAAAAAAGTTTTGGTAAACAAATACAATGGTACCTTGACTTAAGAGTTTAATTCATACCATGACCGAGCTCATAACTCGGTTTGTTCATATATCAAGTAAATTTTCTTCATTGAAATTAACTGAAATGCCATTAATCCATTCCAGCCCCCCCCCCTCCCCCCCCCCGAAAAAAAACACAATTTTATTGTTATGGGTTTTTAAATAAGAAAAATGTATTTATAAAAAAGAAATATTGTATAAAAACAATAAAAGAGAATGTAAAGAAATAAACTGGTTTTATAAAGTGTATTTACCTTGGAGATCAGACGACTTGGGCTAACGAAAGATGCTGGCGGAGGTGGAGGGTGGAAAAGACAGGCAGAGGAGATTGGAGGAGTTAGTTTCATTTCCTGCTTTTTCGGTCGTTTTCATTCATCATAAACTCGCTTAACTTACTTGCTACACTCTTAATGCTACATTTTATCGCTGAACTTAAGGGAAGGCATAAGCAATTTGGACCCTCATTTTTTTTTCTCTCGTCCGATTTCTTTCATTTTTGGTGTACATGAAGACGAGTTCATAACCAAGATAGCAAGTTTCAATAAAATAGCCCATTTTTTTCTGAGAAAATCACTTTTGTTTCAGCATTTTCCTTGTGAAACTAGTGATCTAGTGCAGTTAGCCTCACAAAAACTCAGTTTTCTCTTACCCAGGACCAAAGAACACGTTATAGGAAGGAGCAGTAATTATTTTATGTGTGGGATTGGTCGTCAACACTCGCCATATCATGGCCTATTTTATTCATTCTAGAGTGTATATCATATTTCTATGTTATTTATAGTGTTTATTATATCATATTAGATCAATTCTAACAGATGAATAAGCCATAGATTTGATATTAGCGTTATATTGAAGCATTTTCTCCTGCCTAGTGACCCACACCTTTGGGTTTGCCCTCCACATCACCTGCAGTTTTTCTTTTAGAATCTTATGCAACTTAAAGGCTCTGGGGTTTTCCGAATGATATACAAACAGCAGCTTGGGCTTGCAGTCACCACTTGCATTGGTGCACAGTGCAAGGGTTAACCTATCCTTCATGGGTTTGTGGCCTTGCATCATCATCTCTTCATTTATGCAAGTCCTCCTTGGCATCGTCTTCCACAATAGCTCTGTCTCGTCACAGTTGAAGACTTGTTAAGGGATGTATCCTTCAGCTGACGTCACTTCTGCAGTTTTGAGGCAATATTGCGGATGTTGTAGTGTTTGCAGCGCCAACTAGTGGTGGCATATCTGAAGCTTGCTCATAACTAGTATTTTGGCTTGCAACTCGAAGCAAAAAATCAACAGAGCGATGGATCATAACTCAGAAAACTCGTAAGTTGGGGTACTCTTAAGTCAAGGTACCACTGTATTGGATGAAAATGACATACCGCATGCATAAACTTTGCAAAGATCAGGGTAGGCAAGACTTGTAGATTGCTTAAATTTTGTTGGAACAGTTACCAATAACTAATTAACATGTTACAGCCAATGACTTGCTTAACAAGGGATTAGAAACATTAATTCCCACTGACCTTGTGGAGAGGAACTACTGGAATGTGGACTGGGCAAGTTGTATTTGCATTAGTACACCAGCAAGAGTAAGGTCTTATCATGCCTGCAAAACTTAGCAGCTGTTCTAAGGCTATCACATCCACCCTAAAAGAAATTTTTTTTTTTATCAAAATCACACTAATTTTGAGTACAGTCATTAAGGAAAGTTAACTAGTGTTTGCTATTAAGCATCAGTATACATTGTGTTCTCCCCTTGCCATTATAAGTAATAATAATAGTGCTAAAACCAAGAGCCGTACAGTGCTGCAGAGAGGAATGTGCAAAGGTAGGGGAGAGTGCAAAAGTAAAAATCTGAATCAAAGTTGATGCAATAAGTTTGTTTGTTAAAAAGTCAGGAGAGATTACTTTTAAAACATCATATTCCTATATTATTTTTGCAATAGTGTACTACTACCACCCTCAAGGGGTGAAGCAGACAAGGGGCTCATCTTTCCTTTCTTTCAACGCACCAGCCGTATCCCACCGAGGCAGGGTGGCCCAAAAGGAAAAACGAAAGTTTCTCCTTTTTCATTTAGTAATGTATACAGGAGAAGGGGTTACTAGCCCCTTGCTCCTGGCATTTTAGTCGCCTCTTACAACACACATGGCTTACGGAGGAAGAATTCTGTTCCAATTCCCCATGGAGGTGAGAGGAAATAAAAAAGAACAAGAACTAGTAAGAAAATAGAAGAAACCCAGAGGGGTGTGTATATATATGCTTGTACATGTATGTACAGTGTGACCTAAGTGTAAGTAGAGGTAGCAAGACATACCTGAAACCTTGCATGTTTATGAGACAGAAAAATGGACACCAGCAATACTACCATCATGTAAAACATTTGCAGGCTTTCGTTTTACACTCGCTTGGCAGAACGGTAGTACCTCCCTGGGCGGTTGCTGTCTACCAACCTACTACCTGTAACAAGGGGCTCATGATCAAAGGAAATGGACTTCTCTAACCCTTCCTCAGATCTAACCTGAATGCCTCCCATTCCCCAGGTGCTATAGGATCCCTAATCCAAGTACAGTATAGTAGGGTACCCCATATCCATGGATTCAGTATCTGCAGTTTCAGTTATCCACTGTTTACTTTGATGCAATAATAACCCTTAGTTTTGCTTAATAATGGCCCCAAAGTGCAAAAGCAGAGAAGCTGGCAGTTCTTCAAAACTGAAGAGAAACCATAAAATGTTTCCCATCAGTGAAAAGTGCTAGTTCTGGACTTACTTTGGATAATTTATCAATTAATCTATCATAAGTGTGTAGTTAAAGGAAAAATGACATGTATAGGGTTCACTACTATCCACGGTTTCAAATATCCATGGTAGGTCTTGGAATGTATCCCCCACAGATATGGGGGGAAGGGAGGGGACTACTGTAAATAAAAATGTTTGTTAAATTGTAATTTTAATATTTTTTAAACACACTGGCTGTCAACCAAGGTAGGGTGACCTACTGTATACTGATCTAAAATTTATAACTTTCTTCAAATTTTCACTGCTATTAAAAGTATGAAAAATTATAACTAAGGAGTATTATCAATGTTTTGGCCATTTGAACTTTTTGAGCTTTTAAAACCACAACAATTTCAGGGTACGTGTCAATTAACATTTTAAGAGTATTTCAAACTGCAATAGATTTGTAGATACCAAAAAAGTACTGATTCTCTATTGTATCTGGTATTATTCTAAAACATGGAAGTTAGTTAGAATCTAATAAATACAAACTACTGTACCTATACTAATGGCTCTTCCTCTCTGCTAAAGATTTCTCAGCATGAGTAGTCTAATATATAAAATAGTCAGGTCCAGATTACAATATGCTTTGTGTACTGTAAAAAGCTGGAGTTTATTCTCACCTCTTGAAAATGTTGTCTTCCAAAGTGGTTGGTGTTGCTGACCTTTGTAGAGTCTGTTTTGCTAGGCTGAAGGAGTTTGGCAGCATGTCTGCATTTACCACTGTAGCCCTGCTAAAATCAGCTAGCAACACTACCACCACTGAAGGAACAATATTGGAAAAGGAGACATTAATGCTACTCAGGAATGTCTTGACTATTACAGTTATTTAATTTTTTAATGTTGGATCATTGCACAAATTAATTTTCTCCGACGGGAAGAGAAATAACTACCAATATTTCTGATTTGCATTAAGTATTTTAAAGTTATTTCATGTTTTATATATATATACTCCAATAATTATACTTCTCTTTTAGTAAATGTTTACAGAAGGGGTTACTAGCCCATTGCTCCCGGCATTTTAGCCTCCTCATACGATACGCATGGCTTACAGAGGACAGATTCTTTTCCACTTCCCCATGGACAATAGAAGAAATAAAGAACAACAAGAGCTATTTAGAAAAAGGAGAAAAACCTAGATGTATGTATATATATATATGCATGTGCGTGTCTGAAGTGTGACCAAAGTGTAAATAGGAGTAGCAAGATATCCCTGTTATCTAGCATGTTTATGGGACAGAAAGAGACACCAGCAATCCTACCATCACGTAAAACAGTTACAGGTTTCTGTTTCACAGTCATCTGGCAGGACGGTAGTACTTCCATGGGTGGTAACTGTCTACCAACCTACTACCCTGCCTTGGTGGGAATCGGCCAGTGTGTTAATAATAAAATTATACTTATGTGTACCTTTACCTAAATAAACTTACACACTGTGCTGGCTTGCAGGTACACTTTAAAATCACTAAGAGTGTCTTGTTAGTTCTGAGGACGCATATGATAATATGCAATAATAATCACCGAGGTGCATTAAATGTTGTAGTATTACATTGATATAAACATTTTCATTAATCCCTCTATTTTTTCAAAATTATTTAATAAACGTGCAATGTAACAAATAAACAAATACACCCCACAGTAGAATAAATTAACAAATATGAGATGTTAGGTGTAGATGAAAGTATCAACCATAACCAGCACGTCCGTCTGTTTACATCCTCCGCACCTCTCTCACTTACTCGTTTTACCTCATTTATTTACCTCTCACCCTACATTAAGACGAGTATTTTAAGGTAAGTAATGAGTATACTGTGTGGGTATTTTACTCTTTATTGTTTTTAATGCCTAGTTCTATTGCTAACTTAATACAGTATGTTAGTGGAAACTTAGTTATCTAGAATTTATATGCGTTTGCAAGTGGAAAAAATGGCGTTCTGCTTTCTGGCGATGTCCGCTTTCCGGCAGAAGCCTGGAACTTAACCTGCCAAATAAGTGGGGCCCTACTGTACCCCAATGTACCTGTATGGCTCACAAATCCCTGAATGTGATATGGTCAGATTTCTCGGCCTACTGTTCGATCGTCAGTGTCTTAGAAACCTGCCATAGTCGGCTGAACTTCCTTAAAACCCTTCATGGGGGGGCAGATTGTCAAACCCTCCTTCAACGGCATTCAGCCCTAATTTTATCGAAGCTAGATTATGGTGACCAGATATGTTCTGCAGTCTCTCCTGCAACTCTTTCTAAACTCTGTCCCATCCATCATCAGGAATTACATTTATGTCTAGGTGCTTTTCTCTCCTCACCTGTTGAGAGCCTCTATGCAGAAGCAAATGTCCCATCCTTGAATGATTGTAGTGATGCTCATTGCCTCCGTTTTGTCCGCTCTCATGACCTTCACGAGCCTTCTACATACAGGATAGTAATACACGTCCATTATTTGTTTGCTGCCCCTGTTTACTTCATCCCTTACCTCATTATTTGCCCATTCTTTGGACCTTCCTAATGCCCCTGTACCTTCTGCTCGTGCCGTTTCATCACCAGCTCCAGGTGCTGAGGTTTTGCCCGACTGATACACCCGACCTCTATACTTCTTTGACCGTGCTTCCAGCTTCTCCCTCTATGGTGCGACAATTCTTGTATTGCTCACCCATCTCGAGTCGGACCAACTCCGGTCTCACACCTAAATGACCAAGACCATTAACTGATGACACTACTATTACTTCTCACTCTGCCCAGAAAAGACTGGCACGACACTCGCTTCCCTTACTATGTTCCAAAGTACACAATGGACCAAGTTTTCTTTTACTCTACAATGGACATCTACTGACTATCAGATCATAGTACTGAATCAGCAAGGCACTCCTACACCATATTGGTCAAAATATTTTGTTTCATGCTCTCAAGAGCAGTGAACGCATCGTCACGGTACAAAATGCTAGTGAAGCCCACAATTTTTCTCTCCTTACCACAGTAGATCCTATCCCTGTAACAATTCAAAAACACCATTCTCTTCATTCTTGTAGTGGTACCGTCATTCTACCTCACACCATTGTTAAACAATTTCCAGACGTGGTGACGACATTCTAGAACAGCTTGAGCTCCAAGACCTCCCAATTCTCCAAGTAGACATATACTACCTGCCTACAGGCAGAGATGCTACCCCTGCAATGTGGCTTGCTTAACTTTTGACTCTTGTGAGCTTCCATCTTCAGTTTATCTTGCGGGACACCATCTCCAAATCGGAGAATTGATCCCTACACCACAACAGTACAGAAATTGCAAAATTTTGCAGGTCCATGACAGAGTGCCCAGTCTGTGGTGCTGACTACCATACAAATACATCCTGCAGCCTGAATCCCTCTTGCCTTGATCATGATGAGGCTCAACCAGCTTTTTTTTGCAGTTGCCAAGTTTACCTAAAAGGACGGGAAATTTGTTGTCTGAAAGAGAAAGAAGGTTTTACATATGCTAAAGCAGTCTCTCATCTTCGCCTCCAGGGAAGAATTCCATGACTCTTATTCTAGAGTGGCTAAGAGACCTCCAACCTTTGTAGTACCTACTTCCACTGTCTCTAGTGTCACAACTTCCTTAGTCACCTCTAACTCTTGCAGTTCTTGCCTCCAAGGTCCTTGACACCTAATACTGTCTGTCCTTGATTCTTCATCTTCTTGCTCACATGTTTCTATGTCTACAAAACCTCGCACAATCACATCTTTCTCCTCACCTCTCTACTTCTCTAAAGTCTAAACCATCCCCAAAGTTCAAACCTCATTTTACCCCTTCTTCACACAGCCTTTCCAAATATTTTTCCTTTCCAGTCTCTGTACCTAGTTTTTTACCTCTTACTAGTTCTGTTATGAGTGTAGAGGTTCATCTTCCCCCTTCTACAGTCCCCTCTCCAGTCAGCTCCCAACTTTCTTCCTCTCCCTTCCCAAGTTTCTTCCCAAGTTAACTACCCACTCATCCCCCCTTCTTTGATAACTTCCATCACCTTTCCGATCTTTACTTACCCTCCCCCTTCTACCTCTGATGTACTACATGCAACTTCCTTGTCCTCAAACACTTTTGAGTTATCTCTGAATATTTATTTTTATTTTATTAACACATCGGCTGCTTCCCACCAAGCCAGGGTGGCCCAAAATAGAAAAAAATTCATACTCATTCACTATCATTGTCTTGCCAGAGGCATGCTTACACTACAGTTATAAAACTGCAACATTAACACCCCTCCTTCAGAGTATATATACTGTACTTCCCATCTCCAGGACTCAACTCTGGCCTGCAAGATTTGAGTCCTGGCTGTTGCTCACACTGCAACAGCACGTCAAGTCCTAAAAAGCATTTGTCTCCATTCACTCCTATCAAATACGCTCATTCATACTTGCTGGAAGTCCAAGCCCCTCGCACACAAAACCTCTTTTACCCCCTTCCTCCAACCTTTCCTAGGCTGACCCCTACCCTGCCTTCCTTCCACTACAGATTTATACACTCGAAGTCATTTTATTTTGTTCCATCCTCTCTACATGTCAGAACCACCTCAACAACCCCTCCTCAGCCCTCTGGATAATAGTTTTGGTAACCACGGACCTCCTCCTAATTTACAAACTACGAATTCTCTGCATTATATTCACATCACACATTGCCCTCAGACATGACATCTCCACTGCCTCCAACCCTCTCCTTGTTGAAACATTCACCACCCATGCTTCACACCCATATGATTGTTGGTATAACTATACTTTCATACATCTCCCTCTTTGCTTCCACGGACAAAGTTCTTTGTCTCCACAGACTCTTAAGTGCACCACTCACCCCTTTTCCCCTCATCAATTCTACGATTCACCTCATCCTTCACAGACCCATCTGCTGACACGTCCACGCCTAAATATCTGAATACATTCATCTCCTCCATACTCTCTCCCTCCAATCTGATATCCACTCTTTCGTTACCTAATTTTTTGTCATCCTCATCACCTTACCCTTTCCTATATTCACTTGTAATTTTCTTCTTTTACATACCCTATCAAACTCTTCCACCAACCTCTGCAACTTTTCTTCAGAATCTCCCAAAAGCAGTATGATCAGCAAAGAGCAACTATGACAACTCCCATTTTGTGCTAGATTGTCTTTTAACCCCACACCTACCTGGAGTTTACCTGGAGAGAGTTCCGGGGGTCAACGCCCCCGCGGCCCGGTCTGTGACCAGGCCTCCTTAGGTCAGTGTCCCAGGATGCGACCCACACCAGTCGACTAACACCCAGGTACCCATTTTACTGATGGGGAACATAGACAACAGGTTGAAAGAAACACGTCCAATGTTTCTACTCTGGCTGGGAATCGAACCCAGGCCCTCACCGTGTGAAGCGAGAGCGTTAACCACCAGGCCACCAGAGCCCTGCACATTCACTTCTCTTACAACCCTATCTACAAATATACTGAACAACCACGGTGACATCACACATCCTTGTCTAAGGCCTACTTTTAGTGGGAAATAATCTCTTACTCTCCTACATATTCTAACATGAGCCTCACTATCTTCGTATAAACTCCTCACTGCTTTCAGTAACCTACCTCCTCTTCCATACACCTGCAACATCTGCCACATTACCCCCCTATCCACCCTGTCATACGCCTTTTCCAAATCCATAAATGCCACAAAACCCTCTTTACCCTTATCTAAATACTGTTCACCTATATGTTTCACTGTAAACACTTGGTCTACAAAACCCCTATCCTCCCTAAAGCTTCCTTGTTTATATGCTATCCTACTCTCCGTCTTACTCTTAATTCTTTCAATAATAACTACCATACACTTTACCATAATTTTTGCACTCTTGTTCCATTTGCCTTTATAGAAAGGAACTATGCATGCTCTCTGTCAATTCCTAGGTACCTTAACCTCTTCCATACATTTATTAAATAATAGCACCAACCACTCCAAAACTATATCCCCACCCGCTTTTAACATTTCTATCTTTATCCCATCAATCCCAGCTGCCTTACCTACTTTCATTCTGCCCACTGCCTCACGAACTTCTCCCACACTCACAACTGGCTCTTCCTCACTCCTACAAGATGTTATTCCTCTTTGCCTTATACACGAAATCTCAGCTTTCCTATCATCAACATTAACAATTCCTCCATCTTCCCGATACCTCTAACTCCATTTAATAACTCTCCACTCCTATTTTTAACTGTCAAATCCATTCGTTCCCTAGGCTTCCTCAACTTATTAATCTCACTCCAAAACTTTTTTATTTTCAACAATATACGGAGACAAACCCACTGATGGACAGTGATCCACCTCCCATCTCTCCTCACTCGTCTATTATTATTATTATAAGGGGGAAGCGCTAAACCCGGAGGATTATACAGCGCCTGGGGGGGGGGATGTGGAAGGCATTCAGGCTTAATTCGGGGAACTGGAGCACAGATCCAATTCCCTAAATCAAGAGCCCCTCACCAACATCAAGGAACCATCCTTGAGGGGCTCACTCGTCTAAACTACCTGCACAACTCTTTCTTCGCGAAGTTCCAGTCCTTTGCTGCTTACTCGTTTTCCACTGCCTCCCCATGTAGACTTTCATACCCCTACTAGTTCATGGACACGTACCACTTCATATTCCCAGTATACTTTTCTTGCAAATCATGGCTTATTTACAGTGAGTATACGAGGCCTTGGGTAATCGCGGTGATCTTCAGGTGTTGCTCTCAAAGATTTTCCTGTTTGTGTCTGTTTACAAGAACCTAAATTATGCTCTGCAGTTATCCATCCCGTCTCGGGCTAAGTTTTATTACATTCATCTGATCCTTATCCCAAGGGAACTTTTAATGAAAGTGCACTTCTTGTGCGCACTGGTATACCATACCATCAGATCTTCATTCATACTTTGCTGCATTACACAGCAGCCTGCATCTACTTTAACATACTAGCTCTCACTGGCCCTGCTGAAAGTTTGATGCAGACTGACTTTTTAACAAAGTACTTACTGCATCAACTGTGATCCTGCTTTTCTTCTTGCATTTTTCCCTACTCCAATTAGCCTCCACCCTCGCACTCCAGCACTACACCATCACCTTTGCACATTACTGCTTTCCCACATCTTCCTGCAGCGCTGTAGGATCCTCTCGGGTTTAGCACTTGATTTTGTTATCTACTTCACAATCAATCGACCAACTACGCAGGATTGACGATTCCCTCAACTTACTGTTCCTGCTGACACCTCGTAGTCCTCATTATGTTACCTGGAGAGTATACCTGGAGAGGGTTTCGAGGGTCAACGCCCCCGCTGCCCTGTCCGAAACCAGGCCTCGTGGTGGATCAGGGTCTGATTAACCAGGCTGTTACGGCTGGCCGCACGCAAACTGACGTATGAACCACAGCCCAGCTGGTCACGTGCCTGTCCAGTCCCTTCTTGAAGACAGCCAGGGGTCTATTGGTAATCCCCCTCATGCATACTGGGAGGCAGTTGAACACTTGGGGTGGAAGGCATTCAAGACTCAATTCAGGGAACTGGAGCATAGATCCAAATTCCTAGATCAAGAGCCCCTCACCAGCGTCAAAGAACTCCCCTTGAAGGGTTAACAAATGTTAACTTTGCTTGTTACGTTAGTTTTGATGCAGTTAGAAATCTTTATACACAAAAATTGTACCTATTATACATTACTAACCTTCCATCGAGAGCAACAGCATCCTGACGGCTACTGATATTTCCTGCTGACTCGCTTCTACGAATTCCAACAATCAATGTTTTTCCCTGTTACAAGGATACTTCGAATGGTTTCCTATATAGTAATAAAATCATCACTGATGGAAAGCTGCGAACGGCGATATAGAGAACAGAGAGAGAGAGAGAGAGACTCACACAACCTCTCCCTATGGTAGTCAACAGCCAACTAGTCACAGTTCTGACGCAGAGGCATAGCTAGTAACTACCATTGTGCTAATGATGGGGTATCTCCTCCCCTACATCATCATAAAAATAATAATAATAGTTTCGGCATATTTCATTATTATTATTTAGCGTTTTTTCTTTCAAGAAATTCACAAAAGCACCGTTTGTACAGTTAGTTTAACATTTTTTTTTTTTTATTTTATTTAGAACAATACAATACAAGAGATAGATAAAGACAAAAACAGGTCTTACACAGAATAAATCATTAACAACCACACAAACATGAACTTGAGATAACACAAATATCCCTCCTCACCCATACATGAAAAACCCCTATACCTATGATAACCAATAAACGACTAATTCCAATTGCATTGGTATATGATTAACAAAACACACCATAATATGCATATATTGTCACTTTGTAAATTATAAAGTAGGACACCGTATACGTTAAATACAATTAACGTAATGTATTGAGAATAAGGTAAAAACAATATGTTCATCAAACACAGAATATATTAATAAACAAGGATCCAACACACTGACACCTCTACAAGCATCTAAAAACATGCATATGAGTAACATACATAGAACAATGTCCTACTGCAAAATCAAACACATATATTGAGTATACTCGTCACAAACCATGAATACACATCATACGCCCAAGTTCATACACATTCACCCGCTACATACCAGGAGGCGACCCCGTTTCCACCCCTGACAGCCCATCAACATAACACATTGTACCATCCCTACCCTGCCCCACCCACCTAATTTACAAATTTAATAAAACCTCTAATGTAAGGTCTCTATATCCCTCAGAGAAATCCCGCTCCCACCTCCTCCCATAAAGTTCTCTATTACGGCACAACGTTTTATAAAACGTAACAGCCAATACCCTCCTCTTCACCTCACTTACCCCTTTCCCCCTCATTCCCCACATAATGTAGACATAATCTACCATAATGTACCCCACAGCCCTAATAATACATTCATCCATACCCCCCACATCAAGACTCAATGCCCGCAGAACAGAGAAGTATTGACCACTTATCTTATGCAACACCCTACTCAACCAACCCCTGACGCACCCCAACCCCTCACAAAAATACACTACATGGAATGCAGAATCCTCCCCGCCACATATTCCACATACCCCCCCCCCCTCAACCACCCGTCTAGCTCGTAAGACCACTCCCGATGGTAAAATCCCATGCAAAAACCGATACATCACCTCACGTCCACGGGGTTGTAACCTTAACCTACCAAACCTTCTCCATATACATCCCCAGTCATACATGGGGAAAATCCCCTCCACCGGAGCCACAACCCTTTCCGCCGACATCCTACACAGCCTACTTATTTTTACCTTACCCAGATCCCTAACCATCACCACTGCCCTCAAAATAGTTTCACACTCCCTCAACTCCGTCCCAGAAAACATGCGTTTCAATTTATTGTGTACCTTAACCAACCCCCCCCCCCACTCACACCCTCCCTCATCACCTCCCTTTTAATGAAGATACATTTGACCCTCCTCTTTAAGTTCATTAAACCCAACCCCCCCTGACGCACAGGTAACATTACTATATCCCTTCTAAGCCAATCACAACCTGAACCCCACAAAAATTTAAAAAACCCTCTAAGTATAGTTGCAATTGCCGTCCCCGTTAAAGGGAACACGGCAGCCACATGCCAAACCTTGCTATACAATAAAACGTTAATTACAATGGCACGCTGCACAAGGGTCAAATGATAAGGCCGCAATGCTCCCAATCGACCCAGTATCCCTTCTACCAACCTGCCCGAATTATTAACACGTGCAACCTCAAGATCATCTGCATAGATTAGACCACAAATTTTTAATGACATCACCCGCTTCTTTACGACTGCACTACCCCACTCGATCCTCTCCCCCCAAGTTCCTAACCCCATAACCATGGACTTCTCCGAATTTACCCTCATACCAGTTGCACATGCAAACGTGTCGACCACTCCATCTAAGGCGTTTATGGACATCCCCTCTCTAACCAATACAGTGGTATCATCTACATACCCTATGAGAACAGGCCAAACGCCCCCAGTACCCCCCCAACCCCTTCACGAACGCCCATATGGCGCTCCACCATTCTATAAAAGGGGTCCTGTATGCATGCAAATAAAAGCTGTGACATAGGACACCCCTGTCTAAGACCTCTGCCCATTACAATCCTCCCCCTAATCTTCCATTAATCTGTACTCTCACCATTGCCCCTCTATATAACGCCTCTACCCATCCCACTATTTCTTCCCCATAGCCCTGTTTCCTAAGGATAGCTCTCAACGCCTCTCGCTCCACCCTATCATAAGCTCCTTGCCAGTCTAGTGCAACCAAACCCACCCCTCCCCCCCCTTTTTCTTCCACAAAATCCCTTAAAAGACCATGTCCCACCCCCATAGACCTACCTGGCAACCCAAACTGGGTTTCCGATACAACCCTCCCTACAACACACTTGAGCCTATTTCCTAAAATTTTTGCAAATAACTTATAATCCGCGCATAACAACGATATTGTTCTATAGTCCCTGAGCGAACGCTGTTCCTTACCCTTCGGTACCAAAACAACTACAGCTGTTGCCTGTCTTTCACCCAACCTTCCCCTTACCTTCATCAAGTTCAGTAACCTCACCAAAAAACCTTTTATTAACTCCCAATGCTGTTGATAAAACTCCGCCGGCAGTCCATCGATTCCCGGTGCTTTGCCCTTTCGCATGGCACTCAAAGCTCTCCATATTTCCCCCTCAGTTATGTCCCCCCCCCAAAGCTTCCCTATCACTGTGTCCTAACCTACATGGCACACTTCCACACACCCTCACTAAATCCCCTAATCCTACCCCTTCCTCCCGCCAATACTTTTCGTACCACGTATCCGCAAACAACCCCATCCCATCCGTAGTGTGGATAACCTGACCCGCCCTATACCCTCCCACCGACTCAAGAACCTCCAAACATGGAATAGCTGTTGCCTGCTGACGTTGTTTTTGTCTGCGCAACACACACGAAGACGGCCTATCTCCCCATAACACCTCCTCCACCCCCGCCATTACTCTCACCGCTTGGAACCGCTCGTCCTGAATTTCCCGCAACCGCTCTTTAAGTATCATAATGTTGTCCATCGGATAGACACCCTCTACTGTCCCTTTTACATAACAACCCCGTAACCTGTCCTCCAAATAATTAATCAACCCAAATTTTAAAGAATTAATCCTTTTCCCCTCCCTCACATAATAATGCCGAATCCGGTCCTTAGCCACACCATCCCACCACGTCACCACGTCCTCCACACCTTGTACCTCCTCAGTTAATCTCTCCCACAGCTCCCGAAAACCCCCCAACCCCTCCTCATCTTCCAACAGACTCGTATTTAATTTCCAATATCCCCTAGAGATACAAGCTAGAGAATCCCACTCTACTTCTGCGACAACCGCCCTATGATCTGAAAAAGCTAGGTCAATAGTACGGACAGACTTTGACAATACCTTATGAGATATATACAACCTGTCTAACCTAGCCGCGTAACCTCGCCTCACGAAAGTATGCTCCACCTCCCACGCTCCCCCACCTACCACATCCCTCAACTTAACGTCCACCAATAGATTGCGTAATGCTGTCAACATATGCCCCGCCCCTCGTGGTTCCACATCCGCTCTCCTGATCACACAATTCCAGTCCCCACCTACGATGGCCACTTCAGGTAAACCACGGAAAGCAAAAACTAGATCATCACACACAAAATCCCTCTTTACTTTCATATCATTTTCAGCTGGTGCATACACACTTACAAAGGTTACCCTCTGCCCCATCCACCACCCATCCACACGCAACACCCTCCCCCCCCCACCCCCTTCACGTCTTTGCAACACAAATGGGCTCGCCTCCTTTATCAATAAACCCACACCACCTTTCAAACGTGCCGATGGCAGAGTCAACACCTTATACCCTTCCACCTCGAGCACTCTACCATCCCTGAAATTATGCTCCTGTAGAAAGACTACGTCCACTCTGTATCGACGTAAGAGCATACGAAAGCATTCCCTCTTCACACCAGTACACAGTCCATTCACATTCACAGTCATGCACTTAAGGCCTTTCTAAAGCTTCCAACCCTTTCTCCTCTCACCCTTCCCAGGGCCTCTTGCCCCAGGGTCAACATGTGGTTTGTCACCATCCACCCCCCCCCCCTTTTCGATGCCTCTTATCCTGGCTGTCACGAGAATATACATCCTTCCTCCCAGACCTCTGCGCGGGCGTCAGGACATCATCTGAGTCTGACGCAGCCGCCCTCTTCCTCGTGACACTCTCTACCGCCATACTGTCTTCCGAAGATTCCTCACAGTGAACATCAACCTCTACTGTGACCTGTCGCACAGAGCTCGGTGACTCCTCTCTGTGCCTGCAGTTGTCCTCCTTCCTTCTCGTGCCTGTCCCGCCACACTCTCCTTTCAACTCAGGCACCATTTCACGGACCAAGCCATTATCCTCGCCCGAAGAAGGTAAAGTTTTCAATACCTCGTCGAGCTCCTTCTCCAGCTCTTGCACCTCCTGCTGAATTAGCACTTCCTCCCCCGTCACCGGCAAAGTGGCCATTTTTGGCTCCACACAACTCGTGCCTCACCCATCATGCACCACAAGAGACTCTTCTACAATTTCACTCCACAGACGGCCATCTCCTCGGTTTCCTTTGGAATTCTCCTCAACGACATCCACACCTGTAACTGGTGCTCCACCTGTTTGCGCCAGCGCCCTCCACTGCCTCCCACACGTCGCTGCCATATGGCCACACTCCCCACACAACCTGCATGTCCGTCGCTGCCCAGCATACGCCACTAGAATCTGGGTCCTAAACTCCGGCATCACGACGTATGATGGGATCGGGTGCCTCAGTGTCATTTTGAGGGAGAATGTACCCTCCGGACGTCCCATGTACGCACCTGCCGCCCACTTGCCTTGGGTTGCCAGATGCACGGTACCATAAGCTGCAAACACCTTCCGTAAGTCCTCCTCGTCAGCCTCGAAGGGGACATTTCGCAACTTCACCCACATATAGTGGCGAGAGACGTCTATGAGTCGCACTTTGACAGCTGGAGTTACATCAATACTCACATGCTCAAATTTCGTCACTAACGACTCGTACACAGCCGTCGAATTTAACTTGACGAATAGACGATAGGCCCCATTCAGGGCCACACCATAAACCTCATCATCCTGCACTCCGTACGTTTCCCGGATGATTGCCGGAAGTAACACCTGCGCCGTAGAGGGGGAAATCGCCCCACGAAGCTGCTCAACGCCGACAGTGTTCACCCTACGTCGGATACTCAGCGCCATATTGTTGCTATGAGAGCTCTCCTGACAAACAGCAGAGGGGTGCTGTGCACAACCGCACTCCACCGCAGTCAGGCAGCTAATGATTAACATTATTATAATTATGCATCCCATACACAGCCTGTGGGCGGTAGTCGAAGGATTACTGAGGTATATAATGGGTCTAGGGACTGGACTGCACCAAGTCATCCCCTCAAAGGAGGTTCCTTGACGCTGGTGAGGGGCTCTTGATCTAGGGAATCGGATCTGTGCTCCAGTTCGCTGAATTGAGCCTGAATACCTTCCACTTCCCCCCCCCTTAACATGCGCTGTATAATCCTATGGGTTTAGCGCTCCCTCGTGATTATAATAGTTATAATAATAATAATGCACCAAGTCATAAATGCAGCTCTGCTGGAAGGAGAACTTTGAGATTTCGATTGCTACTGAAGCCATTATGGAATGTTTGAGGTTAGAACAGAGCCGTCGTTGATTATTTTTATCTACTAGCTGGATTTCACAAAAAAAAAACATTCCTATTGATCAGGCCGATAGGAGATGAGGGAGAAGAGAGGAGGGGTATTTTGACCCGATCCGAGAAAGGGAAGAAGCGTTCCAACTTACCGGATCAATAACCCTTTCGCTACACCAAGGAAATCCCCTTGAAGAGAGAAAAAAAAAACCTTCTGGAACTGTTATTGTAGTGAGAAACCATTATATAAATCCGCCTTAATGATGGTGGTAATACCCTCCTCCTGGAGAAATTTTCTCCACAGGATGGATAATGAGAACCTTCAAAATTAGCGATGCCAAGCCCATGATGACACTCTTTAGGTCGCTTGTTCTATCAAGGCTGGAATACTGAAGTTCCTTGATCTGTACTCCCTGGAACGCAGGCGAGAGAAATGCATGATTATATACGCTTCAAAAATCCTAGAGGGATTAGTACCAAATTCACACACGAAAATCACTCCCCATGAACGCAAAAGACTCGGCAAATGATGTAACATCCCCCCAATGAAAAGCAGGGGCGTCACTAGCACGATAAGAGACAACACAGTAAGTGTCAGGGGCCCAAGACTATTCAATTGCCTCGCAGCATACATAAAGAGGATTACCAATAGACCCCTGACTGTCTTCAAGAAGGTTCTAGATTGGCACTTAAAGTCAGGTACCTGATCAGCCAGGCTGTGATTCGTACCTCGGTTTACGTATAGCCAATCGTAACAACCTGGTTGATCAGGGCCTGATCCACCATGAGGCCTGGTCACAGACCGGGTCGCGGGGGCGTTGACCCCCGAAACCATCTCCAGGTATACTCGAGATATAATGTGATCTTTTCTTTGACTACTTTCGTCCACAGTGGGCTTTATCAAGTCACTTGATAAAGCCCACTGTGTGAATGAAACGTAGTCAATAAAGGAGGGCATTATCCTACATTAATGTCTATTTTTCCCAGTTGGTAATAGGTAAAATATATTCTTTTATACCTTTGAATTTACAACCTGTTATCCTATCTCAGCTCATTTAAAGGCCCAGCCCTATTTAAGGTATACTAGCATTCCCCAGGATATGATCTACAACAGAGATTTGGCTACACGTCTACATTCACCGAGATTGATTCACAATCCTATGACTGAGCATAGAGATCCATCACTGAGCTACAAGGGACCTGCGTTCTCAGGGTGCACAGAGGCTGAAAGTAGGAAGAAAGACCAGCGATTTCATGGAGGTAGAAGACAGGAACCCTGACAAGCGGTGACTAAGACACTAGAAACAGTTAAGTCCATGGCACTCTCTCAAGTACCAAGTACTTGAAAAGCCAGTTAACGGTTGAAACCTGTACCAATAAAGAGCTTCACTGTAGCTAGTGTTATTTTCACCAAAATTAGGGTTATTTAGCCAGGAGGGTTATTAATTCAGGATAATCCAACCTAGCCAAATTATAGTTTACTTCCGATAGAATTCCTTGATCCTATTTTTTAGGCTACAAACAACAACAGTCGACTAACTCCTAAGCACAATACCATTCGTCGCTCGACCTCTGTAGTGAGCGGATGTGTTACACTGCCCTCTGCTGGCCGTTGGGACAAGCTGAGATTTTCTCAATATGGCGGAGCAAATACGAAGGCAGATCAACACTGTCTGTATACAGCTGGTGCGTGGGGCTGTGACGGCCCAAACAGCTTCTGTTATTCTACCAGCAATCATCAGGGAGACTTATGGTGTAGCTGATGAAGAACTTTATGGAGTTTACCTGGAGAGAGTTTCGGGGGTCAACGCCCCCGCGGCCCGGTCTGTGACCAGGCCTCCTGGTGGATCAGCGCCTGATCAACCAGGCTGTTGCTGCTGGCTGCACGCAAACCAACGTACGAGCCACAGCCCGGCTGATCAGGAACTGACTTTAGGTGCTTGTCCAGTGCCAGCTTGAAGACTGCCAGGGGTCTGTTGGTAATCCCCCTTATGTGTGCTGGGAGGCAGTTGAACAGTCTCGGTCCCCTGACACTTATTGTATGGTCTCTTAACGTGCTAGTGACACCCCTGCTTTTCATTGGGGGGATGGTGCATCGTCTGCCAAGTCTTTTGCTTTCGTAGTGAGTGATTTTCGTGTGCAAGTTCGGTACTAGTCCCTCTAGGATTTTCCAGGTGTATATAATCATGTATCTCTCCCTCCTGCGTTCCAGGGAATACAGGTTTAGAAACCTCAAGCGCTCCCAGTAATTGAGGTGTTTTATCTCCGTTATGCGCGCCGTGAAAGTTCTCTGTACATTTTCTAGGTCGGCAATTTCACCTGCCTTGAAAGGTGCTGTTAGAGTGCAGCAATATTCCAGCCTAGATAGAACAAGTGACCTGAAGAGTGTCATCATGGGCTTGGCCTCCCTAGTTTTGAAGGTTCTCATTATCCATCCTGTCATTTTTCTAGCAGATGCGATTGATACAATGTTATGGTCCTTGAAGGTGAGATCCTCCGACATAATCACTCCCAGGTCTTTGACGTTGGTGTTTCGCTCTATTTTGTGGCCAGAATTTGTTTTGTACTCTGATGAAGATTTAATTTCCTCATGTTTACCATATCTGAGTAATTGAAATTTCTCATCGTTGAACTTCATATTGTTTTCTGCAGCCCACTGAAAGATTTGGTTGATGTCCGCCTGGAGCCTTGCAGTGTCTGCAATGGAAGACACTGTCATGCAGATTCGGGTGTCATCTGCAAAGGAAGACACGGTGCTGTGGCTGACATCCTTGTCTATGTCGGATATGAGGATGAGGAACAAGATGGGAGCTAGTACTGTGCCTTGTGGAACAGAGCTTTTCACCGTAGCTGCCTCGGACTTTACTCTGTTGACGACTACTCTCTGTGTTCTGTTAGTGAGGAAATTATAGATCCATCGACCAACTTTTCCTGTTATTCCTTTAGCGCGCATTTTGTGCGCTATTACGCCATGGTCACACTTGTCGAAGGCTTTTGCAAAGTCTGTATATATTACATCTGCATTCTTTTTGTCTTCTAGTGCATTTAGGACCTTGTCGTAGTGATCCAGTAGTGGCGCTTAATGGAGCCTATAGGGTCTTCGTTAAGCTAAGAACAACGAGTGTCTACAAGCAGTTAGTAAAAAAATATCAAGACCGTTGTGTGGTTGTCAACCTGGCAGTCACAGTGAGGCTCATTGATGTTTCACGTTACTACACATGGGTTAAGGTACGAAACGTGCCTTTTGAAGTTGATGAGACGGACTTACGGCAGGTATTCGGCAGGTATGGAACGGTACATGTGGCGACCGTCGGAAAGTGGATGGAGGGAGCATATGCTGGCCTCCTTGAAGGTACCTTCTCGCTGAAAATGTCTTTTGAAACATCCCATACCATCGTATGTTGTGATGAATGAATTTCGTACGCAAGTGATGGTGTCCTATGCTGGGCAACGCAGCACTTGTCTTTGTGGCGAGTACGATCACGTTGCAACACAATGTGGTCGCCAACAGTGGAAGAAGGACGTAGGGAGGCCACCAATGGGAGAGACCGTCCAGGAGGTGACTTGTGCCTGAGTCAGGTGCACGTCCAAAGTCGCCATTGTGGAGTGAAGAGGTGGAGCGAGAGGAGCTGCTTGAGGAGTCTTGTATGACTCTACCTGGAGGTCCTTCCTCTGTTGGTCCAGTTACGCTGGGCGTGGAGGGCAGGATAGTCACGGAGGAGAGAGTGGACGACACATTAGCGATTGTGTTGAAGGGATTGTTGGACATACCGGGAGAGGTAGAAGAGGAGGGGATTGAATTATCCCTTGGGAATGTGTCTTGTGTACAGTCCCAGGATGTGGAGGAGCTGGTTGAGAAACAGGCTGCTGGGATGGATGTCATCATCGTAGAGGCGGTGGTGCACAACGAAGGCCTTCTGGAGGTAGCTATGGAGGCAGTGGGAGGATCATGCAAGTGGGCGGCGGCATTGTCAGACTCTGATGATGTCCTCACCCCGGCGCAGAGGCCTGGCAAGAAGGTGTGGGCAGAGGTGGCACGAGGCGGCCCTAAGGGGCCAAGGGGTCCGGCGGTGGACACTGGAAGACCTCCAGTGTCTGGTCGTGTGCATGGTAGTAAACATCGGCAGGCATCTAAAAGCGGATCAGTGCCGACAGGGCACAAGGTATAGCTGGCTTAAGGTGTGTTTCAGTAAATGTAAATGGGTTGCGAGATAGAGTGAAGTGTATGTGGTTTGTGGGTTTTCTACGAAGGTATGGAGTGGATGTGGCTTTTGTGCAAGAGCACAATTATAAAGCCGGGTGTGAGTTGATGCTGGATGGATTTCAGGTGTTTGTTACACATTCATCTCGATTGAAAGGGGGGGTTGCCATCCTTTTGCGAGAGACCAGCCCATTTGTGGTGTATCGTAGTGAGGTAGGGGAGGAAGGATGGGTCGTGCAAGTGGATGGGCTATGGATGGGAGAGAGGGTAGCGCTAGTGAGAGTCTATGGGCCTGCAGAGGGGGATGGTCGTGTCAAGACTGCCTTTGTGAGGGATGTGTTAGTGTATCACCTCCGGTCGCTTTCCCCCATGGCGGTTGTGGGGGGTGACTGGAGTTGTGTGGTAAGAAGGAAAGATGTGGAGCCTCGAGGGGTGGGGTTTCACTCTGTAGTGTTAGGGGATCTTTTGCGATGGGTGGGGTTGTGCGATATGGCTACAGGTGAGGCATGGGAGGTGGAGCACACGTTTGTGCGACAAGGGTATGCTGCTCGTCTGGACCGTTTGTATGTAACACAGACTGCAAGGGTGGAAAGGGTGTGTGTGGTGGACGTAGCATATTCAGATCATCGGGCGGTAATTGTTGAAGTAGGGTGGGATGGGTTGCCTAAGAGGCATAGGAGTTTTTGGAAATTGAATGTTCGGCTCCTTGAAGATGGAGGGGGGAGGGAGGGGTTTGCGCGATTGTGGAGGGAGTTGTGGTTGGGGGGGAAGCTGTTGGGGATATGTTGGCGTGGTGGGATGGAGTGGCAAAGGGGAGGATTAGGGCGCATTATGTTAGACAGGGCAAGAGGGAGGCTCAGATGACTTTTGGGCTTATAAGATATTTAGAGGGGTGGTTGAGGGATTGTTATGGGAGAGGGGTGGGGGGCAGGGGCTATCCTGTGGAGGAAATAGAGGGGCTG
The DNA here is from genome assembly GCF_038502225.1 of Cherax quadricarinatus. Lineage (NCBI taxonomy): Eukaryota > Metazoa > Arthropoda > Malacostraca > Decapoda > Parastacidae > Cherax > Cherax quadricarinatus. Next base: position 29,589,898 of record NC_091310.1, on the reverse strand, counting down.
AAGCAACGCATCAGGGAATTACAGAATCAGAAATTTGATGCAGTTCGGGCTAAAGGTGGGTTAGAGGAAGTTTTGTGGGGTGACAGGCCATCGGCGTGTGTTCTGCGGGGGCAGCGTAAACGTCAGGCGGCTACAGAGATGGAATGTTTGTTAGTGCAGGGGGAGGTTGGAGGCTTTCGTGTGGGGCAGGTGCTTCGTACAACAGAAGGGATGGGTTGTTATGTGGATGAATGGTTCGGGACTTCTTTGAAGAGTTGTGGAGTGCAGGGGGGGGGGGTTAGGGCAGTTGGGAGGGCATGTGGTCAATGTTCTGAGCAGGGGGGGACCGTCTGGCGCTGGGAGGGGACATAGACGAAGGGGAGGTGTGGTGGGCATTATCAGGTATGAGTAGAGGTAAATCCCCGGGGATCGACGGTCTGCCATGTGAGTTTTACTTACAAAATTGGGATATACTTAAGGGGTTCTTGGTGAGGTTGTTGAATGCGATGAAAAACAAGGGTGAGCTGGGGGTTTTGCAAGCAACTGCAGTGGTAGTCTTGGTCCCGAAGGTGGCCAGTCCACCCACGGTGAAGGACTATAGGGTTATTTCTTTACTGTGTGCGGATTATAAGTTATTCGCTAAAATTTTGGGGAATAGATTGAAGTGTGTGATCAATAGGGTAGTGGCAGCAGGCCAGTATGGGGTGTCGGGAAGGACCATGTATGAGGGGCACAGGGTGATTCAGGGGTTTGTGGAGAGTGTGCAAGGAATGGTGGGGGGGGCAGGGGGTTGGCCTTAGATTGGAGGGCTGCATATGATAGTGTCGAGAGAGAAGCGTTGTGGGGGATACTGAGGAGACAAGGGTTTGGGGATGAGATTGTGAGGTGGGTACAAACGTTGTATCATAGAGCGGGTGTTCGGGTGCAGGTGAATGGAAGGGTGGGGGAGTGGATCCCTATGAGTAGAGGTCTAGTAGGGATGTCCTTTATCCCAACTACTTTTTGCATGTTTGCAGGATTCGTTTTATAGAGCGGTGGAGGTATGCGTGAGGGAGGAGTGACAGGGGTGGATGGGACGAGGTGTGCCAGGAATTGTCGGTTATGTAGATGACACGACGATTCTTGTGCAGGAGGGGGAAGGTTTAGGAGGGGTGGGGAGGATTGTGGACCTGTTTGGAGAGGCGACTGGTATGAGGGTGAATGTAGAGAAATCTAAGTTTATGGGGTTGGGGGATTGGGAGGGGAAGGTGGGGGAAGAGGGTAGTGGGAGGTGGGGTGTTGTGGATCGGGTTAAGATTTGTGGGATTGAGTATATGCAGGATGTACAGCAAGCTAGGATGGTTAATTCTGGCAGTGTCGTGGAAAGGGTGAATAGACGGTTGGATGGGTTGTGGCCGGGACATTTAACGCTTCATCAGAGGGTCATTGTAGTGAATGCCTTACTATATAGTAAAATTTAGCATGTGGTCGCTATGTACCCTTTGTTGCAATCAGATATTACGGTATTATTGAGGAGAGTCTTTAGGTTTATTTGGGGGTCGGGATGTGATTGGTTACGGAGGGGGGTTGTTACTCTCCCAGTGCGCAGAGGCGGGCTGGGGTTAATTTAAAGAATAGGATTATGAGTGTATATGTAAAGAGGGGGTTTCTCCGAGTGGGGGGTGTAAAGGTGGTGGGTTGCACCTTTTGTATGAGGATGTCAGAAGATGGTGGGGAGGGAAGGATTTGTATGTGTGTGAGGACATGTTGTGGGTGCTCTTGTATGTTAGGGATGTGACACACATGAGGGTGGGGGTTTTAGAGAAAGTGGTGGGGGAAAGGGAAGTGGCGACTGTGGAAGGAGTATATTTGGAATAGGTTGTGTAGGCTACGAATCCGGCCGCAGGAGCGGGAGGTGATGTTCCGGTTCCTACATGGTATCCTGCCATCAGGTGCGGTTCTTCGAGACCGGAGGATTCGTGAGGAGGGTGTCTGTGGGTTTTGTGGGGGTGAGGATACAGCCTTTCATGCAGTCTATTTCTGTGAACGATTGGGGGACGTACGGGAGTGGATGGGGAGAGTGGTAAGATTGGTGGGGGGGGGGGAGGGATTTCGGTCTTGCGAGCTCTGAGTATGGATGCGGGAGGGGTGGGAATCCCTGTGCAGCGGACAATTGGTTACCTTATTGTGGATTTTGTGTATGTGTCGTGGGCAATGAGGGGTCAGGTGGAGGGGGGGGGGTGCGTAAAAGAGAATTGGCGGCAACCTTCTATCGTACTCTGTGTCGGAATCGGGTTCTTTATGGGATAAGGTGGGAGAGGGATTTCCCTGTAAGCTATCGTGGTTTAACGGTGGGGGTTCTCTTGAGGATGTAAGAGGGGGAGGGGGTTAGGGGATGCGGCGGGCTGGTCTCCCCGGGGGGGGGGCTAGTGTGTGTGAGTACGACCTGAACACCACTTATATGTTAAAGAGACAGAGTGTTTTATGATGAGTAGGTTACGAAAGTATTGGGTATGAGGTATGAGGTTGCCGTGTGTTGTAGCGTCAGTATATATTGTGCTTCTTTTATTATGGTGAAGTGGTATGCGTGTGGGGATGGGGGGGGGGGAATATGACAAACTTATAAAGTCAAGATTGGTAATCATACTATTTGTATAATGATGGGTGCTGAATGATGTTACGTGTGCGGGTGTTTTACAACTGCAATGTATGGTGTGGATTTTATGTTTGGAGCCATTTTGGGATTCTTGTGTTATATACACGCCACTTATATTAACGGGTACTTAGATTGGCTTTGTTGCTGTAACATTATACTTCATGCTTGTTATTTGGTAGAGTTTTCATATCATGTATATGTATATTGGGGAAAAGTGTTTTTAGTTGCTAGCTATGTTAGGAAGACAGGGATTGTGCCAATATGTTGTGGCGGCAGCAAGGGTTTCCTCATCCTGCATATTGCAGGTTTTGACTCCGTGTAATCAGAGTATAGGTTAGTGTTCTTTGGATTGGGATGATTATGTTGATGTTGTATTGTGCATAAATTTTGATGATGGGCCAAGTGTTGGGCAACATTTGGACGTTCATGTAAATATTGTGTATTCTGTAAGTTTTTATATAAATTATAACAATAACTGTAGCTGGGATAGTGCATATAGACATTGCTAAGACTTTTGTTAGTTGGTATGCAAATAATCAAATGGTTGGGCAAAAACTGTCTTACAATAGCATGATACTTAATGATTTAGTTTATAATGAGTTTTCATATCATGTATGTATATATATATATATATATATATATATATATATATATATATATATATATATATATATATATATATATATATATATATATGTTGGGGGAATGGTGTTTTTTTTTAGTTGCAAACTAAGTTAAGGGGAAGGGGTTGGGCCACTATTTTGTGGCGGCAAGGGTGCCTCATCCTGCACTTTGCAGGTTTTGAGGGAGTGTTATCAGTGTGTATGGATTTAGTGTCCACTGGAGTGGTATGGATTGTGTTGATGTAATTTGTGTAAGTTTTGACAATGGTCCATATGTTGGACAACATTTTCATGTTGTGTACAATTTGTATTCTGTGAGTTTTTAAAAAAAAAAAAATAGGGTTATTTAGCCAGGAGGGTTATTAATTCAGGATAATCCAACCTAGCCAAATTATAGTTTACTTCCGATAGAATTCCTTGATCCTATTTTTTAGGCTACAAACAACAACAGTCGACTAACTCCTAAGCACAATACCAGTTTACTATTGAGGTAACACGTGAACATGCACAAATATATTTATTTTAGTTATGGGATAAATGCGTCTGAGGAAAGTGCAACGGCACCCTAATTAACTTCCTGGGTGACAAGTATAATTATGGCTAGAAGTAGTCTCTTCGGGTTTAATGCGACTACCGGATGTGGGTTTTAATTTACTTTTCATTCCTCCGAAGAGTAATTTTCAGTCTGACTTAATGAAACTAATTAGAATGAATGAGTGAGGGTTTTTTTTATTCCACCTTCCAATGTATCTTTAAACCTTCAATACGACCAGAAAATCCTCCTTGAAATCTGTCGTTACCAGAGTAATCGTTTATTGCCGAAGGTTTTATAAGACTTCTTCAAGCCAATTTATGTACCCGAGAAAAATGCACTTAACTGCAGAAACAAGAAACCAAATTTATTCTTGCAATTTTTTAGTGTGCGTTATTTTTACCTATTTTGGTTTACCGAACAGGTATTCCAGGCACAGGAAATGACCGGGAGTTCCACTACTTCTGGGTTAATGCTGTAATTATCATGTGGATGCATTCAGCAATCAAAAAGTACCATATGCAGTTATGCACATAGATGAAGGGTGGTGGAGGAAAACTTCATACGTAGTTTTAAGAGCACATAGAGCACAAGAACCATAATGACGTCTTGTTGGTTTTTGTCATTGTCTACTAATGCCGGTGACTGTATCTTAAGAGGCTAGACCAGGAGCTGGCCGACGATCTCAGCGAGTATAATTCGTTGAGCATAATTTAGCGAGTACTACTCAGTAAGTACACGTTGATGATTTAACTCGATGAGTACGACTTAGGGAATACAACTGCGAGTAGAACTCGGTGAGTAAACTGTGTACACACACACACTTAAGAAAATAGCTGTCTTACTATTGTGCTAGCAGCCTTCCAAACCTAGAACTAGTTTGAAAGAAATAAAACACCTCAGGCTCCTCATACCGCTACTGAAAGAATAAGTGACCCGCAGAGGGTCACCTATTCTTTCAGTAGCGGTATATTACCCAATTTCCAGGGCATTGAATTATACCATGGTTTAAGGTCATGAGGTTATACTACCGTTGGAAAATATTAGGTTATACTACCGTTGGAAAACATGAGGATATACCACCAATGAAAAACATTAGGTTATACTGCCGTTGGAAAATACGAGGTTATACAACCGTTGAAAAATACAAAGATACACTACTGTTGAAAAACATGAGGATATACTACTGTTGGAAAACATTGGAGGGCAGACAGTGTTCCCAATCTAGGTTAACATCTTCTGCCACTTATTAATAGCAGATATTAGCGTCTACTGTCACCGTATGTACAGCGATGCGCATAGCCTTTACCTTGCATAATCTGAGGTCACACATTTCTCCAACGGCGTACCCCAGATAAGCAACCCAATGTCCTAAAAATACGTGTATTTATAGAATACAATACAGTGGAGGAGTCAGCCTCATCATCATAGCAGCGTCCCACTGGTGCATTCATCACCTGTCTGGGTCAACAGGTAATAACAGTAACCAAACTGTAATTTTCTCGTCAAAATTCTCTTGCATATCTCTCGAGACAGGCGTATTTGCGTCAGTCATGGTAAAGGCTAAATTCTTATGTAACTACAGTGTGTTACACGTCTTTAAGAGAGACTGGGATAGTATCTTATTACCCCTCAATGTGCTTACGTCAGCAGTGGAGGAAGTCGAGTCGCTCGAAGGAAAAAAATGGAAGAAATTCGGTCATATACTGTAGTATATTTGACATAATTATATATACAGGCAAGAAGTATAAATCTGACTCAATTACTAACAAATTCAGCACTTCATATACAAAATTATATTGACCAGTTTTTTATCCTCGCAATAATAACAGCATCACTACGGAATCTTCACATAAGGTGTAAGGCATCTTCACAAGCTCCCATCTCATATCTGGTGATCAACAAACTTAATAAGAAATAATTCACAGTGCTTCAGTTTTTCGATATACTGAGAATTTTCAGTAAGTTTAACATCAGAATTTCTACACGTCTTCTTTTGAAAGCGGAATATATATATATATATATATATATATATATATATATATATATATATATATATATATATATATATATATATATATATATAATTCATAAATAATCTGGAGTAATGCAAGAACCTGACCTGTGATCTGTGTTCTACGTTACACTTGTTACCTGTGACCTGTGTTCATACGTACATTGTTACCTGTAACCTGTGTTCAACGAACACTGACCTGTGACCTGTGTTCTACGTTACACTTGTTACCTGTGACCTGTGTTCTACGTTACACTTGTTACCTGTGACCTGTGTTCTACGTTACACTTGTTACCTGTGACCTGTGTTCTACGTTACACATGTTACCTGTGACCTGTGTTCTACATTACACATGTTACCTGTGACATGTATTCTCAGCTACACATGTTAAAAATGACATCACAGACAGGCTGCGTTACGTGTTCCAAGACATAATTTATAGCCTGTAAGACTAAGATACAACCAGTCACAAATTTACATATAAATATATATATATATATATATATATATATATATATATATATATATATGTATGTATGTATGTATGTATGTATATATATATATATATATATATTTATTTATTTATTTATTTATTTATTTATTTATTTATTTATTTATTTATTTATTTATTTAAGAGAGTAAGAGATTTACAATAAATTCAGTTGAAATGACCAGAGGTATTTGGAAAACACAATGTGAAACTCGAACACTAACTTCTGTGACTTGCTTGTTGAGATATTGGAGAAAGTTAGGAATCAAAATTTTTGAGCCCATAATTTTTGAGCTCTACATTATGGAGCGAACCATTCACAGGGAAATTAATGCTAATGAAGGAGTACACTGACACATACATGAGTGTTTTGACCAGATTGTAATTATATTCGCGGTGAAGGGATAAACCCGTAAGGGACATACAGCATCTGGGGAGTGGGAGGTAATCAAGGTGGATCATAGTAAGTGGAAGGTAGCTTCAACATCTTGGATCAAGAGCCCTTTACCAGGTGAGTATTATTGGCTGTTATACTTAAAGTTTCCTAATTTATAGTTAGGCGAATGAAATGAACACGAATGTATGTATTAAGGACACTTCTGTTTAAGACATTTAGATCCTTAGACATTGATGACTTCTAATATGTTTTTTGCATTAAAAGTGACCATGGTCCAAGGACAGAACGGTTTTCAATAAAGGTATCCTAAATGTATGCACAAGTCTTCATTTTCCCCAAGTTGCTGGTAGTCAGTTGCCTTCTTTCTGCACTTATAGTTACGTCTATATAATTTGCCTAATAACTCTTGACTAGAGCGAAACATCACAGATACAAAAGGTTATAAACACCAGATGACCTTAGAAGTGATATGAGCAAAATGCATAGTTGGGATATTAAAGCCATACAGTGCAAGAATACCATAGCTAGAGTGGTGGTATTTGGAGCACAGACAAAATTGCGGGGGACTGTAACAATACAATGATATTTAAATAAACACCTTGAAATAATTATGATTTTTTTATCTAGCTGAAATGAGGAGATTAAAAACTGCTTGCATTTAATGTGATTAATTTCTGTAACAATTTTGCAATGACTGGCATGAGTATGAATAATAAAATGACAACCTTACTGTAATAAATAGTATAATCAAACAATCTTTAAATTATTTTTAATGAAAATGCAAAATAATACCGGAGATTGTGTCACGATAGCAGCTCTGAAGTGTATGTATTATATTATCACATCAAGAAAGGCTAATAAGATACACTTGTAGATGAACAATAGATAAAAAAAAGATAGGCCTACACTACAGGCTTGGACACAATAATGCGGTAAGTAGGTATACGTTATTAGGTAAAATGCCACATGGGCAACTAATGCTACATTTTATTGTAGCAACGTTTTGCTCACCAAGAATTTTGTCATAGTTCCTAGAGTCCGAAACGTTCCCACAATAAAATGTCGCATTAGTTGCACGTGTAACACTTTTACTAAACATATTGTCGGTAATTCTACCAACATTATTACACGTATAAAGTTGTGACATTGAGATTACTGATGCCAGAATGATGACATCATCATTGTACAATAAAGTGTTAAGTTAAAGCACTTAGGAGTTACATAGACAAGTGAAAAATTGTACAACATGAGTAAGATACCTGGAACACTTGTGTTCCAATTTAATCCTAGAAACATGACTGATGGTGGAAGTTACTCGGACTAGAATTGTCATAATATATATATATATATATATATATATATATATATATATATATATATATATATATATAATGGTAAAACTATTAATTAAAGTAGGCAATATACTTGGCACCAGAAAATCTAATTAATAGAAAAGCTTATAGTAAAGTTTTTTTTTTTTTATTTATGGAAGGTTTCACGTACTGCGAACTTTATGAAGGGTTTCATCCATTGGAGGCTTCATCAGGTACTTGATAAAGACCCCCAGTGGTAGAAGCCTTTTATAAATAAAGTTCCTCTGGGTAAAATCTCGTATAAATGAAGCCCCAGTGGGTGAAACTTTGAATAAATGAAGCCCCAGTGGGTGAAACCTTGTATGAATGAAGTTCCAGTGGATGAAACTTTGTATAAATGAAGCCCCAGTGAAACTTTGTATAAATGAAGCCCCAGTGGGTGAAACTTTGTATAAATGAAGCCCCAGTGGGTGAAACTTTGTATAAATGAAGCCCCAGTGGGTGAAACTTTGTATAAATGAAGCCCCAGTGGGTGAAACTTTGTATAAATGAAGCCCCAGTGGGTGAAACCTTGTATGAATGAAGTTCCAGTAGGTTAAACTTTATATAAATGAAGCCCCAGAAGGTGAAACTTTGTATAAATGAAGCCCCAGTGGGTGAACCCTTGTATAAATACACTTCGTATAAATGAAATCCCCTAGGTGAAACCTTATATAAATGAAGATTCAGTAGTCACAAGCCCGTGTCAACAAAGATTCCTTGCATCAGGGGGTCTAATACCATGCGCCTGTTCATATCCATTATTCCACTAATTCCAATTAACATATAAATTGAATAAACAGACAGATGGACGGGGGACTCGAACCGTGGGCCTGACATGTAGCAGGCACGATAACGTGTCCTTGGTCATTCTTCTATTTATTTATTAAGACTCATTCATTATGACTTGAGCAATCTTCTTCTTCTTATTATTATTATTATGATTAGTATAGATTTACTAATGTCTGCATTTCATTCGTGTCAATCTTTAATGAAAAAAAATATTAGGTCATGACTGTCTCCGTGACCCGAGGCACCATTCTTGTCAACTGGTATATTCGACATCTCAAAAACACAGGACAATATCAACCCATTTGAGGGACAAGTGACATTGAGCACACAATTACTTCATCAGTTTGAACCCCTTGGAACACATAACTAGGTATAACACTTAAGTATCTATAGCTATTGAGGTGTATAAATTTCTCTCTCACTGCATATACACTTACTTACTGGTTATCCATGCATACTATGTATTCTCATGTGTGTTAAACGTACGTTAATACAGATTATAAGTAAATATTCATACTTAGAGATCTAGGAAGCGTATGAGTCAGTTTGAAATTATGAATTAGGGGAATGCTGAGAGTCGCTCCGTCACCCTTGGTCTTCTGGCATCGCAGGAGTTATGAGCTTAGGTTCGAGTCCTGGTACTGGCTGTGAGATGTCAAACTTTGAAGACTGAACTCTGAAGCCATATTAACTTTTAGTACACACATTATATATATATATATATATATATATATATATATATATATATATATATATATATATATATATATATATATATATATGTCGTGCCTAATAGGTAAAACTGGTCAATTAGCAAGAACTCATTTAAAATTAAGTCTTTTCTAAAATTTTTTATCTTTTACGTTTAAAGATATATTTTTTTCATTAATGTTAATGTAAAAAATTATAATTTTGCACCAAAAGAATCTTAGAAAACTTACTTAACCTTATTATAACAAACGCAATTTATTTTAGCCTAATTCAACTAAATATATGAAATGTATTTTTTTCGTTAAGTTCAGAATGATTTTGCGAAATTATTACATACACAAATATTCGCTTGCCTTATTCGGCAAGAAGAGCGTTGCTACTTAAGCCAAAATAGCAAGTTTTACCTATTTGTAGGGTCTACCTCTAGTACAATATATGGAGAGTCCTCTAGCCGCCTCGAACAAGTTAAGTGAAATGTCTTCTAGGAAGAGTATAGATAACGTCTAAACAATGTATGTATTTTTTGATAAATTTATAAGATTAATGTACATGAAAGAAAGCCACTTTAAACAAACACTTGGACTAGTATTATTGCGTTATATGGCCTGGCTTCTGATGGAATAAACAGATGAGAGGAATGTTTTAACACACGACAGGACCTGACTTTTACCTGTGACATTTGATTACTAATAGTGACCTGACTTCCAAGTGTCGTGTAGAGCCTGCTAGTACTAGGCACGAACTGCACTGAAGTTCAATTAATCCTCAGAAAAAAAAAATAAAGAACTAACATAATGAAATTTTATTCAACGAAACACTAGTGTTGAATTTTTTTAATCTCTGTGAACTGCACATGGCAAAACACAGTTTGGCTTTTATCATATTTTGATATCTCTTTCATATTCACACATGCAGTTAGTAAAATTTCGGCTTGTTTTACCTATATGTGATTTTCTCGGCACCGCTATTATTATTTTTTAATGTTATTTTTGGGTTACGACTGAAAAGTAATTTGATGATAGTATTGTAACTGTATTCTCCATTACTGCCCATTTTTTAATATCTTTCGTTTATTTCAGATAAAACTGACGAGTCGAGGTAATATGGTTAAATGATATCCAGTCCAAGTCTTTGTAAATAATGGTTTTTGTATCATATAATGTTGAATTATACATCCGAATGGATCCATCCTGTGATCCCGTAAAATATATGTTAGATAAGGTTCGAAAAATATCTATTAGCTAAGGTTCGAAAAATATCTATTAGCTAAGGTTCGAAAAATATCTATTAGCTAAGGGTGGTAATCACTAGGATGGGTCCAGTCAGCTGTAAAATAGGATCCACTAAGCCTGTGTTGTCCTGGTTCATATGGATCTAGGAAAATTATAAGCAAAATTTTCACAGTTGTAATTCATGGTTGCATACCAATAACCAAGAAATTACCAGTTTCCAAATACCAAAATGTTTAAATGTTGTGTAATGACGAGAACACCAGCAGTACAGACTCGGGTAGAAATAACCCCTTGACTGCAGACTGCTCAGTGATAATTAACCTACCATCGTGATGAGCAAACGTTGAAAAATAATGTGATGAATGAAACTGGCAAGAAAGATGCATTTAAAAAAATTCACAAGAATTTCTCGTGGTTTCATGCAATACCAGTCCGATGACTGTGAACATGAGTTGTTTCAGCAAATATTTATGTCAATCCTACCATATATACCCTCCTAGTACACTCCAGACTCAAACCATGACTCATTATATGCCTCTGTATAACGTCTTCACTACCACTCACACGATAGATATGGGCGTGCATAAGTAACCTGTTAAATTATCTTCCATATATAATTTTTCTCCCCTAATGTAATTTAAAATAAAACCAACGAGATCTGGTCAACTCAACATATTTCAGCTGATAATTTGATATAGTGAAAGAAACAATATTGAGGTTTTCTGAAGTGTGCAGCTCATATTACTGTACCTCCAACAACTTACAAATATCTTACACTTACAGGAGGAAACTGTAGACGACGTTTCGTTCCATCATGGACCATTATCAAGACAGCTGTGAATCAATAATATCCCCGAACGGACAGAAACACGCCGTCTGGACTCGAGTTTCCACTTGAAAGTGATGGTTATTTGTAAGTTTTGTTATTATATTAGGTTAAGTTCATGACATTATTATTATTATTATTATTATTAGTAGTAGTAGTAGTAGTAGTAGCAG
>NC_091310.1:29543142-29575642 GCF_038502225.1 Cherax quadricarinatus | reverse complement strand
GTTACCGTCACTGCAGTCATTATCCTGACCTCTGCTGTTTAGGTTCCTCATACATGTAAATCGTCTCTTCCTTTATCTTTTTTTTTTTCCATTTTCTTTCACTGGTTATCATTTTGCTTTCTCAGTACGTAGCGTGAGTTGTGGTGGTGATATTGGTTTTGTTGGTAGTGGTGGTGCTTGGGGGTGGTGCTACCTGTGTTGTTGGTAGTGGTGGTGCTTGAGGTGGTGGTGGTGCTACCGGTGTTGGTGGTAGTGGTTTAGGGGTAGTGATAGTGGTAGTGGTTTGGAGGTAGTGGTGGTGCTAGTGGTAGTTGTTTGGGGTAGTGGTGGTGGTAGTGGTTTGGGGGTAGTGGTGGTTATTTGCATCATTATCCTGAAGAGTTAATAATGCAAACACATCCATTAGGATCCTTTCATGTAAGAGGCCAACCCGACTAACACCCAGGTACCTACTTACTGCTAGGTGAACAGTGACAGCAGGTGTAAGGTGACTAACACCCAGGTGAACAGTGACAGCGGTATTAGAAAACCTGCCCAGTGTTTCCTGTCATGCCAGGATGGAACCCAAGTCCTCCAGATGTGAGCTTAAGGTGCTACCAGTTGAGCCATAAACCACCTACATCACTACATAGACCTGTGTCCGAAGACGTTGATGACCTTACAGATAACTTTAACACAATGCCACTCATAATATGTCGTCAATATCCTTCATCACGAAATCTCTCTTACTGTACCTCTCAATACTCTATATATTTCTCTCATGTTATCCTTACTTATTTTTTAACACTTTCTTCTTTGTTGCCATCTCTATAATTGCTAGTTTTCATTATATATATATATATATGTATATATATATATATATATATATATATATATATATATATATATATATATATATATATATATATATGTATATATATATTTTATTCTTTTATCCGAAATTTTCCACTCTATCTTACCCTGTGTCTTCATAAATTATTCTATGTAATCTTTTCCTTCACTGTACTCATCCATCTTTTTCTTATAATATATTTTCCACCTCCTTTATTACTAAATTCCTGCCACTGCAAGTGTGCAGTGGCACACGTCTTCCAGCACTGCGTTGTGTACCTCGCGTGAACACCTGTCCGTGCCCCTCCAGTGTGGTTACTGCCATCTGTAATGTATTGAGAGTAACATTGAAATAATTGTATATACGTAACTGTTCTATATTTACATATTAAAGTTTGAAGTGTGTGTATGTGTGTGTGTGTGTTGTTTATACAGACCATTTGTATATATTATTATTATTATTATTATTATTATTATTATTATTATTATTATTATTATTATTATGTTAATAAACCAAAGTCACATCTGTATTGGTCGTACATCTCAGACGGAACTATAACTATCATTGAAACAAATTACTGCTAAATTATAGAATAAATTATTAAACAACGAGCTAGCAACGACGGTATAATTAAGAAGATCCAAAAATATGAACGTGCGAGAAGTGGCTATCTGCTCCTCACCTGTCCTGGTAATGAGCTCTCATTAACTGATAGTCAATTAATTGCTTGATATTGCATGCTAGCAGCTCTGGCCTGGCCAGCAGCTCTGGCCTGGCCAGCAGCTCTGGCCTGGCCCGCCGGTGGAGGGGATGATAATGATAATCATTATTATTATGATGAGGATGATTATGACATAACATTAATTACAATTTAATCTTTCTTTTAGCACGTAGGTTGTTGAGTTAGAGGAGTTTAACACGCAAGTTTCTGGGCTAGAGGGGTTTAACACGTAGGTTGCTGGGCTAGGGGGGTTTAACACGCAGGTTGCTGGGCTAGAGGGGTTTAACATGTAGGTTGCTGGGCTAGAGGGGTTTAACACGTAGGCTGCTGGGCTAGAGAAGTTTAACACGTAGGTTGCTGGGCTAGACGGGTTTAACACGTAGGCTGCTGGGCTAGAGGGGTTTAACACGTAGGCTGCTGGGCTAGAGGGGTTTAACACGTAGGCTGCTGGGCTAGAGAAGTTTAACACGTAGGTTGCTGGGCTAGACGGGTTTAACACATAGGCTGCTGGGCTAGAGGGGTTTAACACGTAGGCTGCTGGGCTAGAGGGGTTTAACACGTAGGCTGCTGGGCTAGAGGGGTTTAACACGTAGGTTACTGGGCTAGAGGGGTTTAACACGTAGGTTGCTGGGCTAGAGGGGTTTAACACGTAGGTTACTGGGCTAGAGGGGTTTAACACGTAGGCTGCTGGGCTAGAGGGGTTTAACACGTAGGTTGCTGGGCTAGAGGGGTTTAACACGTAGGTTGCTGGGCTAGAGGGGTTTAGCACGTAGGTTACTGGGCTAGAGGGGTTTAACACGTAGGCTGCTGGGCTAGAGGGGTTTAACACGTAGGTTGCTGGGCTAGAGGGGTTTAGCACGTAGGCTGCTGGGCTAGAGGGGTTTAACACGTAGGCTGCTGGGCTAGAGGGGTTTAACACGTAGGTTGCTGAGCTAGGGGGGTTTAACACGTAGGCTGCTGGGCTAGAGGGGTTTAACACGTAGGCTGCTGGGCTAGAGGGGTTTAACACGTAGGTTGCTGGGCTAGGGGGGGTTTAACACGTAGGCTGCTGGGCTAGAGGGGTTTAACACGTAGGCTGCTGGGCTAGAGGGGTTTAACACGTAGGCTGCTGGGCTAGAGGGGTTTAACACGTAGGTTGCTGGGCTAGAGGGGTTTAACACGTAGGCTGCTGGGCTAGAGGGGTTTAACACGTAGGTTGCTGGGCTAGAGGGGTTTAACACGTAGGCTGCTGGGCTAGAGGGGTTTAACACGTAGGTTACTGGGCTAGAGGGGTTTAACACGTAGGTTGCTGGGCTAGAGGGGTTTAACACGTAGGCTGCTGGGCTAGAGGGGTTTAACACGTAGGCTGCTGGGCTAGAGGGGTTTAACACGTAGGCTGCTGGGCTAGAGGGGTTTAACACGTAGGTTGCTGGGCTAGAGGGGTTTAACACGTAGGCTGCTGGGCTAGAGGGGTTTAACACGTAGGCTGCTGGGCTAGAGGGGTTTAACACGTAGGCTGCTGGGCTAGAGGGGTTTAACATGTAGGTTGCTGGGCTAGGGGGGCTTAACACGTAGGCTGCTGGGGTAGAGGGGTTTAACACGTAGGCTGCTGGGCTAGAGGGGTTTAACACGTAGGCTGCTGGGCTAGAGGGGTTTAACACGTAGGCTGCTGGGCTAGAGGGGTTTAACACGTAGGTTGCTGGGCTAGAGGGGTTTAACACGTAGGCTGCTGGGCTAGAGGGGTTTAACACGTAGGCTGCTGGGCTAGAGGGGTTTACCACGTAGGCTGCTGGGCTAGAGGGGTTTAACAGGTAGGTTGCTGGGCTAGTGGGGATTAACACGTAGGCTGCTGGGGTAGAGGGGTTTAACACGTAGGCTGCTGGGCTAGAGGGGTTTAACACGTAGGCTGCTGGGCTAGAGGGGTTTAACACGTAGGTTGCTGGGCTAGAGGGGTTTAACACGTAGGCTGCTGGGCTAGAGGGGTTTAACACGTAGGTTACTGGGCTAGAGGGGTTTAACACGTAGGTTGCTGGGCTAGAGGGGTTTAACACGTAGGCTGCTGGGCTAGAGGGGTTTAACACGTAGGTTGCTGGGCTAGAGGGATTTAACACGTAAGTTACTGGGCTAGAGGGGTTTAACACGTAGGCTGCTGGGCTAGAGGGGTTTAACACGTAGGTTACTGGGCTAGAGGGGTTTAACACGTAGGTTACTGGGCTAGAGGGGTTTAACACGTAGGTTACTGGGCTAGAGGGGTTTAACACGTAGGCTGCTGGGCTAGAGGGGTTTAACACGTAGGTTACTGGGCTAGAGGGGTTTAACACGTAGGTTGCTGGGCTAGAGGGGTTTAACACGTAGGTTGCTGGGCTAGAGGGGTTTAACACGTAGGTTACTGGGCTAGAGGGGTTTAACACGTAGGTTGCTGGGCTAGAGGGGTTTAACACGCAGGTTCGTGGGCTAGAGGGGTTTAACACGTAGGTTGCTGGGCTAGAGGGGTTTAACACGTAGGTTGCTGGGCTAGAGGGGTTTAACACGTAGGTTGCTGGGCTAGAGGGGTTTAACACGTAGGTTGCTGGGCTAGAGGGGTTTAACACGCAGGTTGCTGGGCTAGAGGGGTTTAACACGTAGGTTGCTGGGCTAGAGGGGTTGTTCAACCCACTGTCTCTAACCTTTGTATTTAATAATGTTTAATCCTTTTGAAAACAACTATAACCAGAATATTAAAAAAAAAAATTGGTAAACACATAGAATTTAATTATTTTTTTTCAAGAGCCTACATAATGGTCAGTTTAAACGAGGATTTATAATGACTTTGTGCTTCTATAGGCAGTTTACTCTGAAAAAAATGCATTTCTTCCTATATTCTTTTTTTTTTTTTGCTATTTGAATTAGTTTATTGTCAGTTTAAGTCACAAAACGTGAGTCACTTTGCACTAAACAAATTTAACTAATAAACTTTTTTCTTAATTTACTAACATTTGTTTTGAGATTTTGACAACATAAATTATATTTAAAAAATTTGTTGATTTTTTTTCAGAAAAACTAATGATGATTGTGATCTAATTTTCAGAGGCGTTCATAGTCATGGCGTCCAAGAAATACTTTTAAAGAATTTATGTCTTATTTATCCTATGCAGTAATGTACTACAAAATATTGTTATACATACAAATTTTATATATACATGTTTTTTATTATTTTTTATTATCACACTGGCCGATTCCCACCAGGGCAGGGTGGCCCGAAAAAGAAAAACTTTCACCATCATTCACTCCATCACTGTCTTGCCAGAAGGGTGCTTTACACTACAGTTTTTGAACTGCAACATTAACACCCCTCCTTCAGAGTGCAGGCACTGTACTTCCCATCTCCAGGACTCAAGTCCGGCCTGCCAGTTTCCCTGAACCCCTTCATAAATGTTACTTTGCTCACACTCCAACAGCACGTCAAGTATTAAAAACCATTTGTCTCCATTCACTCCTATCAAACACGCTCACGCATGCCTGCTGGAAGTCCAAGCCCCTCGCACACAAAACCTCCTTTACCCCCTCCCTCCAACCTTTCCTAGGCCGACCCCTACCCCGCCTTCCTTCCACTACAGACTGATACACTCTTGAAGTCACTCTGTTTCGCTCCAATATCTCTACATGTCCGAACCACCTCAACAACCCTTCCTCAGCCCTCTGGACAACAGTTTTGGTAATCCCGCACCTCCTACTAACTTCCAAACTACGAATTCTCTGCATTATATTCACACCACACATTGCCCTCAGACATGACATCTCCACTGCCTCCAGCCTTCTCCTCGCTGCAACATTCATCGCCCATGCTTCACACCCATATAAGAGCGTTGGTAAAACTATACTCTCATACATTCCCCTCTTTGCCTCTAAGGACAAAGTTCTTTGTCTCCACAGACTCCAAAGTGCACCACTCACCCTTTTCCCCTCATCAATTCTATGATTCACCTCATCTTTCATAGACCCATCCGCTGACACGTCCACTCCCAAATATCTGAATACATTCACCTCCTCCATATTCTCTCCCTCCAATCTGATATCCAATCTTTCATCACCTAATCTTTTTATCCTCATAACCTTACTCTTTCCTGTATTCACTTTTAATTTTCTTCTTTGCACACCCTACCAAATTCATCCACCAATCTCTGCAACTTCTCTTCAGAATCTCCCAAGAGCACAGTGTCATCAGCAAAGAGCAACTGTGACAACTCCCACTTTGTGTGATTCTTTATCTTTTAACTCCACACCTCTTGCCAAGACCCTCGCATTTACTTCTCTTACAACCCCATCTATAAATATATTAAACAACCACGGTGACATCACACATCCTTGTCTAAGGCCTACTTTTACTGGGAAATAATTTCCCTCTTTCCTACATACTCTAACTTGAGCCTCCCTATCCTCGTAAAAACTCTTCACTGCTTTCAGTAACCTACCTCCTACACCATACACCTTCAACATCTGCCACATTGCCCCCCTATCCACCCTGTCATACGCCTTTTCCAAATCCATAAATGCCACAAAGACCTCTTTAGCCTTATCTAAATACTGTTCACTTATATGTTTCACTGTAAACACCTGGTCCACACACCCCCTACCTTTCCTAAAGCCTCCTTGTTCATCTGCTATCATATTCTCCGTCTTACTCTTAATTCTTTCAATAATAACTCTACCATACACTTTACCAGGTAAGACTTATCCCCCTATAATTTTTGCACTTTCTTTTGTCCCCTTTGCCTTTATACAAAGGAACTATGCATGCATATATATATATATATATATATATATATATATATATATATATATATATATATATATATATATATATATATATATATATATATATATATATATATATGCAATAAGATCACAATAAACAGATGATTTCAGAATATGCAAAACAACCACTCTGAAAGAATAGAGAAATTCCAAGCGTTTCGTGACTACTCACATTATCAAGGAACTATGAAATTAAGCATCCAAGGAAGGTATATAAGGGGGTCTGGCCAACACCTCACTATCAGATCCCACAACGGTTAAACACCTGACGCGCGCCGGCCCAACTGGACAGGTCCTTTGCACAACCACCAACAAACTATTTTTCTTGGGTAGAATAGTTTTTTGGTGGTTGTGCAAAGGACCTGTCCAGTTGGGCCGGCGCGCGTCAGGTGTTTAACCGTTGTGGGATCTGATAGTGAGGTGTTGGCCAGACCCCTTATATACCTTCCTTGGATGCTTTACTTTCATAGTTTCTTGATAATGTGAGCAGTCACGAAAGCGCTTGAAATTTCTCTATTCTTTCAGAGTGGTTGTTTTGCATATATATATATATATATATATATATATATATATATATATATATATATATATATATATATATATATATATATATATATATATATATATATATATATATATATATATATATATATATAGATATACGTACATGTAAGACAAGCCACGGGAAGGTGGAAATCTTTAGCTCAAGTACTTTCATACTTCTCAGTGCGTCATCAGGAACTATGCAATGTTGCAAGGCAGCAAATGAGGGTTTGAGGGGAAGTTTTTTTCTCATAGTATCGCAGCGCGGGTTAACACCAGCCACAGTCTCTGAATGTGGGGCAGTTGTCTGTGTGCCAACCCTACGACCCTTTCCGTCCCCCCTCCCTCCCCCCACATGGGGCAGTAGACGGCCTCAGTAGTCAAGGAATAGGAAATTAGAATATACAATAGCCAGCCTCAAGCTTCTTCTAGTCGCCTAGAACAGATCATGTGACATAAGAAAATACGTTTCACAGTGGATAATGTACATATGGATTCCTGTTATTCTGTGTAACCCCTAATTGATAAAAGAAAATAAATGAATGTACTCTTTTGTTCGTATATATTATTATGAGAGCCTTGCGCATCTGTAATCCGCAGTATTTAGAGGAAAAAATTAGCAAGATATTCAACATAGCCACAAAACTGAGATACCCTAGGGATTTTGACGAGAAGACACTAATGTCAGGAAGGAAGACTTTCTACAGGACTGAACCAAAGGAAGTGATTGCCAGGAAAAATGCACTTGTTTTACCATATAATGAGAACGTGGTTTGCCTATACGAGATATTAAAAAAGATTCATATAAACCTCGCTTTCAAAAACACTGGGACAGTGAAACAGAAGTTGATTAAAAACACACCCTCTAACAAAGTTGGTGGAGTTACAAAGTGCCATGCACCCAGTGTCCCCTCTCATATATTGGTCAAACAGGTAAACCTCTGGAAACCAGAATAACCCAACATAAATACTTAATCAGGACAGGGCAAGAGTCGAACGCTATCTTCAACCACGTCAGTTCCTGCAATCACTCACCGGAGTGGGCTGATACTCAGATTATTGTACCCAAACAGTTCAGTCATAGAAAGAAACCTAATTAATCTTCTCTCTTGAAACACGACAGGGACACCATATACAACTCAAATTATGGGTTATACAAGCTCAATAGCTATTTAGTAGAGTCTGTTGTACACAATCTTAAATAACAATGCAACACAAAATCACAGGATTGAGGGTGAAGCCAGGTGGCTTCATCATGGATTGGTGGCGCTCGACCAGCGTCTACACACCAAACTCATGTTACATATGTCAGGAATGGTGGCATACAATATAACATGTTTAACTGTTACTGTACCATAAGTGGACAGGTACACAAGATTAGGTGGTAGCATAGATAGTGGAATTAAAGGAAATCCAAAGGGAAAATTTGGATCATAGACATATTATTGGAAAGGCATAAATATACCCAAATAAGGCATATTAATCTATACTGAGAAGATCGGTAGATACTATTTTAGGAATATATGAAGAGATACTTCTGAGTACCCAATGGAACATTCTAAAACCCCTATTATACACAACTTTAAATGCTACACACACTCGCAGGATTGCTCTTTATGCCAGATGGTTTCATGATGGATTGGTTATGCTTGACCAGTGTCTACGCAACATACTCATGCTAAGACTGTCGTGAATGTGGGCATATAATATAACTCGTTTAGCTGTTACTGTACCATAGGTGGACAGGTACACAAATTTAAATGATAACATAGATAGTGGGGTTAAATGATATCCGAAGAAATCTGGATCATAGAAATATTATCAGAAAGGCATAGAGATACCCCAGTAAAGCATATTAATCGATACTGAGAAAACTGGCAGACAATATTTAGGAATATATGAAGCGATGCTCCCGAGTACCCCTGTGAACATTTTAGAACCCCAGACCACGGCATTTAAACGAACAAAAGAGTATATTCATTTCTTTTCTTTTATCAGTTAGGGGTTACACAGAATAATAGGAATCTATATGTGTATTATCCACTGTGAAAAGTATTTTCTTAAGTCACATAACTTGTTCTAGGCGACTAGAAGAAGCTTGGGGCTGGCTATTGTATCTTCTGATTTCCTATTCCTTGACTGCTGAAAACCCGAAGGCTGTCTACTTCATGTGGGGGGGGGGAAGGACGGGGAGGGTCGTAAGGTCGGCACACAGACCGCTGCCTCACATTCAGAGAGACTGCGGCTGGTGTCAACCTACGCTGCTCTACTCTGAGAAAAACTTCCCCTCAGTCCTTCAGCTGCTGCCTTGCAACATTGCATAGCTCCTGATGACACACTGAGAAGTGTGAAAGTGCCTAAGCTAAAGATTTCCATCCCCCGTAACTTGTCTTGCATTGTTAAAATCTCCTGTCTGCGATTGTTTGCATATATATGTATATGTATATATATATATATATATATATATATATATATATATATATATATATATATATATATATATATATATATATATATCTTACCCGGCTTTGAGTATCAAAGGAGATGTAATTGGCAGTCACCATATGGCACAAGTTCCAACCATCTTATCACTTTGCGTGGGCCCAGCATACAGCTGAGATGTGGTGCAGCGGAGGCGGACACGATGGCACTGTGGGAGTGCCAGATATCAATGACAGGTGAAAGGGAAGGGCCTCCTCCGCGAAGTTCTGCTCCTTCAACTTTAGGAAGGGAAGCCAATTCATTGAGCGCGAGGCAGAGGACGAATGGGTTGATTGATTCCGATGACAAATAGATTAGGTGAAGTATTGTGATCTAGCTGGAGATCGCCTGGCTTTCTCTTTTATATACATGTTTCATATAGGTTTTTGTGCTTTTTCTAAAAGTTCACTGGGACTTCACTCAGGTTTCTTCCTTGAAAAACAAGATGCAACGTCTAGCAAGATGCGAACACATGCACTCTGTCGCACCATGGAGTCAACGTTGTTTGGGGACCCGTATCATCTACAGACGAAATTACAGCAAAGCCATCGACCCCCATCAGCCAGGGAACTAGGGAGAACCTGGGTATCTTCCTATCCTGGCGTTTCTGATAAGGTTAGGGAGAGACTCTAGGAATCTTGCTATCCTGGCTAAGCTTGGGGAGCAAGAGAGGGAAGTCTATGAGTCTTCCTGCCCTGGCTGTTCCTCGCTCAGTTGATCGAGTGGAGGCTGCTGTGAGAGGAGGGTCGGGGAGTTGAAGAGTGTGTACAGAACAAGGATAGTTAGGCCGGCCAGTAGCAGCGCCAGCAGCACCAGCAGGCGATTAGTGAAGCCTTGGAACTCTTCCTCCTGTTCAGCAGCTCTCTGGACCACTGATGCTCGTGACTCCTGTAAACAAGAAACAACATCGTGGGTTCATAAACAATATCGTAGATTCTGAGCGATGTTTGTGTTTATTCAGATTGTTGTGTGTATACCTTACTGAGTTGTGTGTGTTTGTAATTCTACATTTGAGTTTGATGGTAGTGAGCTTCAACTGTGTGTATCAGTGTAAGCCAAACAAGTGAAAACATTAACAAATTATATTACAGTACTATAAATAGTGAAGACGGTACACCAGGAGTATAGCTCTTTTCTTACTGCAAATTGATATAACACTCACATACATGCTCTACAAAAGTTATAAGACATTACTGTCTTGTAACTTTGTTACAAGACAGTAATGTCGTGTTACAAGACCATTTAATCAATTAAATGATAAGTTGTATTTAAAATTAAATAAGAGTGAAAAGTAACTCTGGTAAACCAGCAGACACTTAGCAACTGAACGGGTTATCAATGGATAACGACGCATGTCAGAAGACACTTGTCATATTTCTTGATGAACAAAAACAATAACACCTTAAGATAACCACATGTCATCAGTGCATTTTTAACAACTGCAAGTCACTAGTATCTTTATATGGGGAGTCATAGGACGGGAAATGGACACAGAATCGACAAAACGATTCTTTCAGCTCTGTGAGGGCGGGGATATAGCCGGGTTGGCCCCACTCCGTGACTGACCTAGCTGCCTCCAGAGGGCTATAGCACCAGCAACAGCCAGAGCATGTCATTATCTGGTTAAGACCAGTGTCAGAGCAACGGTCCTGACGAATATTATAACAACACAGTCTCTAAGACATCAACACCTTTAGAAAATCACAGTTCATCAGCACTTTCAGTTATTTACAAATCAGTACTTTAAAATGTTCATAAATTATCAGTACCTACCTGTTCTTTACTTATGGCTAGTTTAAAGTGTTCCTCTACCTCTGCAGCCCAGCCTGATCCCAGGCTTCCCTGCTGACTACCTGCTCAACCAGGCTTTGTGTTTATGTCAGCGGCTCACAGGCCTACATAACCATCACAATCAGACTGATCTACACTTACAGGAGAATGCTGTCCACATTTTTGATAACTTTTATCTTTATTCAGACAGTATTTCTGATATCAGCTTGTAGTATGCTGATAAGTCTTAGGTGAAGGATGTTCGTACAGTGTTTTCCAAGTCTACCTCTCATTCCCCCTACTCTTCATTTACAGTATTCCACACTTTCTCCCACATCTTTCAAACCTAAGTTGTTATAGCAGTGTGCCGGGGGTCAACGCCCCCGCGGCGTTGACTTGTAAGGAGTAGTGAGCAAAGAATACTATTCAAGTAATAAGAACCCAAGAGATTTGAAATGTACCATCACTGTCACTACTTCTCTTGTTTTGAAAGTTTCTTGTAATCTACGCTGTCATTCTCCTGAACTTTGCTGCATTTATCTTATTGTGTTTCTTCAATAACAGATTTTCTGATATACCTATTCCTAGGTCTTTTAAATGTCCTATGATATGGTCTGATTTCTGTATATTGTCTTCTCTTTGACTTAAAGGAAAACAAAACGATTGCAGAGTATATGTAGATTACAGTGACAGAGTCTAGAAAGTTTATTCAGGTATAGATACACATACATACAGTTACATAAATTATCATACATAGCAGCACATGTGTAGATTACCTAGGATAACTCAAACAATCAGACACAGTGACTTATTTCCATTGGGGTTCAAACTTCGAATGAATTACTGAAACAAGTTGCTGTGTGTATCTAAGATCTGGAGCTGAACATCAACACCGCAACCACAAATAGGTGAGTACAACATTTCTTCCCTCAAAACATACACAGGGGAACCAGCAGTGGTACTAGGGTCGAGCTCCTCTTTAAGGAGTGACGGTATCAGTCAAGCCCGATCTTCCTCCTCTCCACCTTTCCCATCCCCATCTCTATCGAAACCCCCTTTCAGCCCCCCCCTCTATCACCTCTTTTATACCCTCCAGCCTCTCCCTTCCCGTCACCTTCCCTGCCTTTCCCACGGAGCCAAGCAAAGTTTGCCATCCGTAGGTGAACGACAAATAAAATATATAGCAGCAGAGAGAGGGGAAATAGAAGGTAAAATATTGAGTAGGATAGATGGAAGAGTGATGGAGGCAGTGGAAAGGGAACTAAGAGGATTATATATATATATATATATATATATATATATATATATATATATATATATATATATATATATATATATATATATATATATATATATATATATATAAGTCGTGCCGAATATGTAAAACTGGTCAATTAGCAAGAACTCATTTAAAATTAAGT
Source organism: Cherax quadricarinatus (assembly GCF_038502225.1). Taxonomy (NCBI): domain Eukaryota; kingdom Metazoa; phylum Arthropoda; class Malacostraca; order Decapoda; family Parastacidae; genus Cherax; species Cherax quadricarinatus. Next base: position 29,563,101 of record NC_091310.1, on the reverse strand, counting down.
CCTTTCTGAAATTTTCTCTTATACGTTTAAAGATATATTTTTTCATTAATGTTAATGTAAAAAAATTTAATTTTGCACCAAAAGAATCTTAGAAAACTTACCTAACCTTATTATAACAAGAACAATTTATTTTAGCCTAACCCAACTAAATATATTTTAGATTTGTTTACAGTAATTTAATACTAAACAAACACAGTGAAATATATTTTTTTCGTTAGGTTCAGAATGATTTTGGCGAAATTATTGCATACACAAATTTTCACTTGTCCTATATGGCAAGATGAGCGTTGCTATTTAAGCCAAGATCGCAAGTTCTGCCTATTCGGCACGATATATATATATATATATATATATATATATATATATATATATATATATATATATATATATATATATATATATATATATATATATATATATATATATATATATATATATATATATATATATATCACATCTAGAAGTTTAAATAATAGAAGTCCTCAGGTTGTTCTTCAACTATATATATCCTTGGTTAGGCCTCATTTAGATTATGCTGCACAGTTTTGGTCACCGTATTACAGAATGGATAAAAATGCTCTGGAAAACGTACAGTGGACAGTTCTGATATGTTGTAGATATTTTGGGCAACTTGGCAATTCAAAAAGACGATGAATTTGTGGTAACTGGTGTTGCTGCAAGGAAAGTTAAAATTTGGAAAATAAAGGCCTCATTAAGCTGCCTTATATACAGTCGGAATTACTACCAATAAATTACAACTGTTTTATTATATTGCACAAATTTGAACAAGGTTAGGTTGGTATTGCAATAAAATTAAAGACTGTCAAATAAAAAAATGCCTAACATTTATTAAAATAATTTTTTTAGGGGACAAGGATGAAATTTTCACGTGGACACTATTTAATAATGTTACTAAAATTAGCAGTTAAACGTTAGTTCTTCTTTAACAGCAGAAACTTGCGTCAACACAGAGCCCAGATGATTTATCAGCCGCCTGCGCTGACCTCACTATAAATGAGGTGTTTAACTTTTTATAAACAGGCTTTATATACAGGATTGTTTTCTTTTAATATATTTTATCTTATTAGAGTGGCCTGTGAGGTTTAGGACTCGCCTGTCATGGGTTCGAGTCTCAGCCGTTCCGTGAGCTGTTTCCAATCTTGTTATGACGATTTCGTGAGTTGTAATTTATGATTTTTTTTCGTTCATGCTTTACATCTGTCAGGATGTTAATACATCTGTCAGGATGTTAATACATGATGAAATTAAGACACATGTGCAACATCTGGGTATCTTTATTGTAGACGTTTCGCCATCCAGTGGCTTTATCAATACAAATTCCAGGACATAACTTGAAGACAGTAGAACTATGTACAGAAGATGAGGTAATCAGTCCCTCAACCTAGGAGTAGGTGCGAAGAGCACCGACTCCAAGGTCGGTGCTCTTCGCACCTACTCCAAGTACTAAATACAAGTACTAAAGTCAATCACCACACATACACATAAAGCAAACATTGCACCCTCACTGCCTGGTGACCTACCCTGCGTATTATGGGTATGTTGTGGTCCTCACCAGGCTGGTGGCCGCCCCTGCAGGATGGCTGGTCACACGGGGACGGGTTCTTGAGCTGCTCCAGGAGCTGTGCCCAGCGGTCGGGCTTCTTGGGCGGCTGTGCCCTGGCAGCTGCTGCCTTCACCGCAGCCTCCCGCCACGCCAAGCCTCGCCGACGCACCAGTCGCATCCTCCCACACCCCTGCGGGAATAACACGAGATACGTATAGGAATGCGAGGGTCTTGGCAAGAGGCGTGGAGTTAAAAGATAAAGAATCACACATAAAGTGGAAGTTGTCACAGTTGCTCTTTGCTGATGACACTGTGCTCTTGGGAGATTCTGAAGAGAAGTTGCAGAGATTGGTTGATGAATTTGGTAGGGTGTGCAAAAGAAGAAAATTAAAAGTGAATACAGGAAAGAGTAAGGTGATGAGGATAACAAAAAGATTAGGTGATGAAAGATTGGATATTAGATTGGAGGGAGAGAGTATGGAGGAGGTGAATGTATTCAGATATTTGGGAGTGGACGTGTCAGCGGATGGGTCTATGAAAGATGAGGTGAATCATAGAACTGATGAGGGGAAAAGGGTGAGTGGTGCACTTAGGGGTCTGTGGAGACAAAGAACTTTGTCCTTGGAGGCAAAGAGGGGAAAGTATGAGAGTATAGTTTTACCAACGCTCTTATATGGGTGTGAAGCATGGGTGATGAATGTTGCAGCGAGGAGAAGGCTGGAGGCAGTGGAGATGTCATGTGTGAGGGCAATGTGTGGTGTGAATATAATGCAGAGAATTCGTAGTTTGGAAGTTAGTAGGAGGTGCGGGATTACCAAAACTGTTGTCCAGAGGGCTGAGGAAGGGTTGTTGAAGTGGTTCGGACATGTAGAGAGAATGGAGCGAAACAGAGTGACTTCAAGAGTGTATCAGTCTGTAGTGGAAGGAAGGCGGGGTAGGGGTCGGCCTAGGAAAGGTTGGAGGGAGGGGGTAAAGGAGGTTTTGTGTGCGAGGGGCTTGGACTTCTAGCAGGCATGCGTGAGCGTGTTTGATAGGAGTGAATGGAGACAAATGGTTTTTAATACTTGACGTGCTGTTGGAGTGTGAGCAAAGTAACATTTATGAAGGGGTTCAGGGAAACCGGCAGGCCGAACTTGAGTCCTGGAGATGGGAAGTACAGTGCCTGCACTCTGAAGGAGGGGTGTTAATGTTGCAGTTTAAAAACTGTAGTGTAAAGCACTCTTATGGCAAGACAGTGATGGAGTGAATGATGGTGAAAGTTTTTCTTTTTCGGGCCACCCTGCCTTGGTGGGAATCGGCCAGTGTGATGATAAAAAAAAAAAACGTATAGGAATAGCCTACCTCCTCTTGCTTAAGTAAGGGATGCCGTCCCCATCTGTGTGTTCCCAGAGAAACTGATGTTATTCGACACTATTATCATATGGTCTTCCTTTTGTTCCTGAGTTAAGGTCACCCCACAACAGTGTTGTCCAAAAATAAAGTATCTGGCTGAGAAAGAAAATCAAATAACGTATCGGAAATATAAATAAAAATGAAGCTTATTTTCCTGTCTCATAAATATATTCTTAAACAATTAAATTTCTCCCACCCTCGCCGGAGTTACAATTAATTCAGGAGATACGATAGTTTTAACACAGTGTGACAATCCCCTTCTATCTTGCCCTGTTAATAAAATCCTCTACAAGCATGTAGCCTAGGCATGCTGCCATCTCTCTTATTTCCTGCTCTACTATAGTATATCCATATTTTCTTTATGCTTAAAATAATATACAGTTTTAAATTTTTTCAAGCCGTTTACATTCCAGGACATTATTCGTTCACTATTGTATCCAATATGCTTGTTAACGCTTTTTTCCTATGCTTCTTTCCATGCCAGTTCCTTTAAGCGAGAAAGATATGTTAGTGGACTCCCAAACATGTCCTCGTTCTCATCACTGTCACGAACGTCTGTCAACCGTAAGGTTTTTTCCTTACTATATAACTTTTAAAGGGGAGGATCTGTAAGCCAGTAGAAGGCCTACTTGGAAGGTCTATCTGAAGGGTCTACCTGGAGGGTTAATAAATTAGACACATGTGCAACACTTGGGTATCTTTATTGCTGGAACATTTCGCGACCCAGTGGCTTCATCAGTCTAGTACAATGAAAAATGGTGAAAATCAGAAGGAGTTTGAGGTAATCAGTCCCTCAGTCTGGAGTCTGATCTTCACCATTCTTCATTGTACTGGACTGATGAAGCCACTGAGTGGCGAAGTGTTTTCACAATAAAGATACCCAAGAGTTGCACATGTGTCTAATATATCAACTTGTTGGTTCTTTGAACCATTTATCTACATAACTGGAGGGTGTTGCTGGATGCAACACCCCCGCGGCCCTCAAACTCTTTGGCAGTTGTCCACATTGGCCAACTGTCCACATTAATTTTTCAAGAAAGTTCGTTTTGCCCTTGGGAGTAACAGCCTCCCTAATCTGTTGCCCTCCTGGGTATGTATAAATTCACATTCTGGTTGTTTCCTGGTCTTGAAGGCATGTGTGTTGGGTCATTGTGTACATCTATGTTGTCCCACCTGTCTCATGCCTCGTGTGTCTTAATTAACCATTTTTTCTATTCTCTTGTCCTTCTGGTTCTAAATCTTTTGAAGACCCATGTCTCGTAGGTCCATATTACTTTCTCTATCTGCTTCATCCTCTACCTAGAGTCTACCTGGAGGGTGTTCCGGGAGGGGTCAACGCCCCCGAGGCCCGGTCCATGACCAGGGCTCAGAGAAGACGTGCGTGGGTGTTAATGATGTATGCTTCAGGTAGGATGTTTCACAAGTTTCCTGTACGTTACCTTCTGTACGAATTATAATATACTGAAATAAAGTTAATCCCGGAGATGCAATAAATAAGATTCACCTCAAAACAGTGAGTGCACCGAGGCAGGGAGAGTACCAGTGCACAGTGAGTGCAGGAAGACAGGCGCAGTACCCGTGCCCAGTGAGTGCAGGGAGACAGGCACAGTACCCGTGCACAGTGAGTCCAGGGAGACAGGCACAGTACCCGTGTACAGCGAGCGCAGGGAGACAGGCACAGTACCCGTGCACAGTGAGTGTAGGGAGACAGGCACAGTACCCGTGCACAGTGAGTGTAGGGAGACAGGCACAGTACCCGTGTACAGCGAGTGCAGGAACACAGGCACAGTACCCGTGCACAGTGAGTGCAGGAAGACAGGCACAGTACCCGTGCACAGTGAATCCAGGGAGACAGGCACAGTACCCGTGTACAGCGAGTGCAGGAACACAGGCACAGTACCCGTGCACAGTGAGTGTAGGGAGACAGGCACAGTACCCGTGCACAGTGAGTGTAGGGAGACAGGCACAGTACCCGTGCACATTTCCACCCAATAATACGATGGAGTGCCAACTGGAGGTGAAGTACCGCAGTAACATCTACTACATGAGTAAAGTGACAGTAGTTTCTCTTGGAATCCCTTCGTTCACACAGTCGTGAAGCATTAATTCCGCTGTTGTCTCGTCACGACGGCCACTAAACCGCTCGGCATGTCTTAGAATGTTTTAATTTTGTCTTGTGTCTGTACTGAGTGAAGAAATCTTTCTGAGTTCACCCCTTTATTGTTCTAGGAATATATTTTATCATATACGTATATAAAATTGCCGTTATAAATGAAGATATGTATGTCAACGCATTAGACAAAAAGCGGACCACATTATTTTTGGGATCGTCCATAAAAAAAAGATGCATTTTATATGAAACCAGAGTGACAGTTCTCTTCCTCATCACACTGACAGCTCGGTGACGTTATCTTAAATATCACAGCGATCAAAAATGTGGAAATAGCGACTGCACATTTCCGGGTCTGATGAAAGCTTTCCAATTTCTGTCCCTGGATGGCGACGAATTGGCTACTTGTATGAGTTAGGTAGTGAGGAAGCCTCCATCCCTCCCATTCCATCCCTTTACATCATTACTGGGAAACCCCCTTCCCTCCTTCCTTCTTCGCATCATCTTACACTCATTACAATTTCCAGTTTCATCCTTTCCTCGTAATTTCCATTCCCTTTGCTTTCTACCTCCTCCTTTTTCCTTCGTTTGCCTTCTACCCCCATGTACCATTTTTTCCTTGTCAACTTTCTTTTCCGAACTGTGTTACGCCTCTCATTTCTCTTCTTTTGTTCTGTAGCTACAAATAAGTAAACACATTACCCGACCCTCAGAGATTTTTCCATGTCTGCTTACTAAGAAAATACCAATAGTAGTAGTAGCAGCAGCAGCAGCAGCAGCAGCAGCAGCAGCAGCAGCAGCAGCAGCAGCAGCAACAGCAGCAGCAGCAGCAGCAGCAGCAGCAGCAGCAGCAGCAGCAGCAGCAGCAGCAACAGCAGCAGCAGCAGCAGCAACAGCAGCAGCAGCAGCAGCAGCAGCAGCAGCAGCAACGGCAGCAACAACAGCGACAACAACAGCAGCAGTAGCAGTAACAGCAACAGCAGCAACACCACCACCACCAACAACAGCAACAATGGCAACAGCAACAGCAGCAGTAACAGCATCATATATCAGGACTCACGTCTCCCGCTATCTCCACCTTTAAAGTATTGGCTCCAGCACCACGCCTAACTCCACTAATCTATACACGTCCTCCACCGCACTCACTGATACAAGTATCGCCGGGACTGCAACAGCGACCGATTACAACCATTTGTTTCAAGGTTGCCTTCCACAACACTTAAATAATGATAAATTATAATCTAGGAAGAACTTCACTATAATGAAGCGGTTTCTGTTAACTGCCCGAAATGTTGGGCATAATCATCGGCTTTTAAACACAATGTTGACCACGAAATGTAATATATATATATATATATATATATATATATATATATATATATATATATATATATATATATATATATATATATATGCAATAAGATCACAGTAAACAGGTGATTTCAGAATATGCAAAACAACCACTGTGAAAGAATAGAGAAATTTTAAGCCCTTTCGTGACTATTCACATTATCAAGAAACTATGAAAGTAAAGCATCCAAGGAAGGTATATAAGGGGTCTGGCCAACACCTCACTATCAGATCCCACAACAGTTAAACACCTGACACGCGCTGGCCCAACTGGACAGGTCCTTCGCACAACCCACCAACAAACTATTCTACCCAATAAAATTTAAAAAATTATTATTTGTCCAGTGTATGATTAAATTCTTCCCAAATTCTATTAATTATAAATGGATCTAATTTATATAAACTAAAGGAAATATTCACATTATTGTCAAAACTGCTTTTTATGAAACAAGATTCAATTATATTCCTGTCGACCATGGACTTGCTTCATACTACTTTCTCAATTGATTTTCAAAAAGCTGAGAAAGTAGTATCAAGCAAGTCCATGGCAGTTAGGGTAAAATATAAACAGCTATTGGAGGATAGATGGGCTAATGAGAGCATAGGCAGTGGGGTCGAAGAGGTATGGGGTAGGTTTAAAAATGTAATGTTAGAGTGTTCAGCAGAAGTTTGTGGTTACAGGAAAGTGGGTGCGGGAGGGAAGAGGAGCGATTAGTGGAATCATGATGTAAAGAGTGTAGTAAGGGAGAAAAAGTTAGCATATGAGAAGTTTTTACAAAGTAGAAGTGATGCAAGGAGGGAAGAGTATATGGAGAAAAAGAGAGAGGTTAAGAGAGTGGTGAAGCAATGTAAAAAGAGAGCAAATGAGAGAGTGAGTGAGATGTTATCAACAAATTTTGTTGAAAATAAGAAAAAGTTTTGGAGTGAGATTAACAAGTTAAGGAAGCCTAGAGAACAAATGGATTTGTCAGTTAAAAATAGGAGAGGAGAGTTATTAAATGGAGAGTTAGAGGTATTGGAAAGATGGAGGGAATATTTTGAGGAATTGTTAAATGTTGATGAAGATAGGGAAGCTGTGATTTCGTGTATAGGGCAAGGAGGAATAACATCTTGTAGGAGTGAGGAAGAGCCAGTTGTGAGTGTGGGGGGAGTTCGTGAGGCAGTAGGTAAAATGAAAGGGGGTAAGGCAGCCGGGATTGATGGGATAAAGATAGAAATGTTAAAAGCAGGTGGGGATATAGTTTTGGAGTGGTTGGTGCAATTATTTAATAAATGTATGGAAGAGGGTAAGGTACCTAGGGATTGGCAGAGAGCATGCATAGTTCCTTTGTATAAAGACAAAGGGGACAAAAGAGAGTGCAAAAATTATAGGGGGATAAGTCTGTTGAGTATACCTGGTAAAGTGTATGGTAGAGTTATTATTGAAAGAATTAAGAGTAAGACGGAGAATAGGAAAGCAGATGAACAAGGAGGCTTTAGGAAAGGTAGGGGGTGTGTGGACCAGGTGTTTACAGTGAAACATATAAGTGAACAGTATTTAGATAAGGCTAAAGAGGTCTTTGTGGCATTTATGGATTTGGAAAAGGCGTATGACAGGGTGGATAGGGAGGCAATGTGGCAGATGTTGCAGGTGTATGGTATAGGAGGTAGGTTACTGAAAGCAGTGAAGAGTTTTTACGAGGATAGTGAGGCTCAAGTTAGAGTATGTAGGAAAGAGGGAAATTATTTCCCAGTAAAAGTAGGCCTTAGACAAGGATGTGTGATGTCACCGTGGTTGTTTAATATATTTATAGATGGGGTTGTAAGAGAAGTAAATGCGAGGGTCTTGGCAAGAGGCGTGGAGTTAAAAGATAAAGAATCACACATAAAGTGGGAGTTGTCACAGTTGCTCTTTGCTGATGACACTGTGCTCTTGGGAGATTCTGAAGAGAAGTTGCAGAGATTGGCGGATGAATTTGGTAGGGTATGCAAAAGAAGAAAATTAAAAGTGAATACAGGAAAGAGTAAGGTTATGAGGATAACAAAAAGATTAGGTGATAAAAGATTGGATATCCGATTGGAAGGAGAGAGTATGGAGGAGGTGAATGTATTCAGATATTTGGGAGTGGACGTGTCAGCGGATGGATCTATGAAAGATGAGGTGAATCATAGAATTGATGAGGGGAAAAGGGTGAGTGGTGCACTTAGGAGTCTGTGGAGACAAAGAACTTTGTCCTTGTAGGCAAAGAGGGGAATGTATGAGAGTATAGTTTTACCAACGCTCTTATATGGGTGTGAAGCATGGGTGATGAATGTTGCAGCGAGGAGAAGGCTGGAGGCAGTGGAGATGTCATGTGTGAGGGCAATGTGTGGTGTGAATATAATGCAGAGAATTCGTAGTTTGGAAGTTAGGAGGAGGTGCGGGATTACCAAAACTGTTGTCCAGAGGGCTGAGGAAGGGCTGTTGAGGTGGTTCGAACATGTAGAGAGATTGGAGCGAAACAGAGTGACTTCAAGAGTGTATCAGTCTGTAGTGGAAGGAAGGCGGGGTAGGGGTCGGCCTAGGAAAGGTTGGAGGGAGGGGGTAAAGGAGGTTTTGTGTGCGAGGGGCTTGGACTTCCAGCAGGCATGCGTGAGCGTGTTTGATAGGAGTGAATGGAGACAAATGGTTTTTAATACTTGACGTGCTGTTGGAGTGTGAGCAAAGTAACATTTATGAAGGGGTTCAGGGAAACCGGCAGGCCGGACTTGAGTCCTGGAGATGGGAAGTACAGTGCCTGCACTCTGAAGGAGGGGTGTTAATGTTGCAGTTTAAAAACTGTAGTGTAAAGCACCCTTCTGACAAGACAGTGATGGAGTGAATGATGGTGAAAGTTTTTCTTTTTCGGGCCACCCTGCCTTGGTGGGAATCGGCCAGTGTGATAATAATAAAAAAAAATACATATTCAGTTTGGAAATATTTTCCACACAGAGCATCCCAATAATTCTTCTAAAAATATCCATATATATTTTTAATATAAACAATAAAACAATCACATTTTATAACTAAAAAGGCATTTATTACGTCCCATTATATTAAATTTCACAACTAATCATGGAATCACATTAAAAAAAATTACAAGATTATTATCATTGTGAATGTTTAAGGTTGAGCGAAACGTTCACCTTTAATGACAAACAACTCCAGGTTACAAAACTTATAATCAAATGTAATCCTGATTAAAAAAAACTCAGTTAATGGGAGTTTCCTTAATGAGATGAGTTATTAACACAGGCTTCTGGGGCCAAATTATAACTAATTACTAAGGTCGCAAATCTCTAATTTTGCGCTAACCAATTATATCCTCCAGCATCTCGAAATATCTTTTTAATATTGTATATGTGTAGTATAGTCGCATTAGACTTCCAATGTATATTAAAAGTGAACTTGGCTTTAACATACAGAACAAAAGTTATCATCTATTTTGAGTACCACGAACCTAGTCTTTTTAGCGCCTCGTGTAGTGTGTGTCACGACTGTGTATCTTGTGGTCTTCAAGACTAAGACATGTACAACATGTACAAATACAAAGGCAGCAGCAGAAATATTTATTTCTTTTTTTGTATTTGACTGAAGAAGCCTGCCGTGTAGGCGAAACGTTTCAACAATAAGGATACCCAACTGTTGTACATGTGTCTTAATCTTCAACTTGTCCGTATTTTATACCATTTTCAACACTCTTGCGTCTTTCTATTTCTTAATCATTCCCGGACCTCCTCTTAAGTTTTCGTCTTCCGCATTTATTTGTGCGCTATCTATTTCTTCGTGCCATTATTTATCTTTATTTTGGCTTGCCTGCATGATTGGCCAAATATCAGAATCGCCACAGTTGTTTTTTTTCCATTTTTCCTACTAACCTTCGGCCTCCAAGACTGTGACGAATCATTCATGTTTGAAATGTGTGTTGTTAGTTTATCCAGCATTCATCTACATTATGTCCCAGTTAGAAAACTTCTCGGTACTTCATTGTTTTATCTTCTTAGTGAATACTTCCATTACGAAATGTGTTTGTTAGTGGGGACAAAATTGACCTAATTTGCCCGAAATGCTTTGCATAACAGCCTGGTTGATCAGACCTTGATCCACCATGAGGCCTGGTCTCAGACCGAACCACGGAGGCGTTAACCCCCTAAACCCTCTTCAGGTATAACAAGGGGCTTTCTGTATAGTAGTATATCATTGATGTCAGCTAGGACTGTATACCTTGTACATGTAGAAGCAAAGATTATATTATTATTATTATTATTATTATTATTATTATTATTATTATTATTATTATTATTATTATTATTATTATTAATTATTATTATTAATTATTATTAATTATAATTAATAATAATAATAATAATTATTATTATTATTATTATTATTATTAGTAGTAGTAGTAGTAGTAGTAGTAGTAGTAATAGTAGTAGTAGTATTAAGAGGAAGTTCTGTGTGTTGTATGACAGGTAGGTAGAATGTCTTGAGGTTGTCCTTGAAGGAAGGTTGTCACACGAAGGTTTTAGGATCGTGTAATGAGTTGCATATTTAGTGTTAGGATTGAAGGTAGATTGTAGAGACAGGAAGATACGATGTTGGTGTATGATTTTGGTGAAGGTGGTGAAGTAGGTGATAGAGTAGATGTGTATAATAAACAACGAAGCGCAGAAAAATCAAATTGTTAGGTCAAACTTCTTTTATGTACAGGCACAGTGCCTGTCTGTCCAGGCACTCAAGACTGTGTCCAGCTCTCATTTAGTAAGTTTAACTGAGGCACAGGTATACATAACTACAATTATCATACATAGTGTAAATTACCAATAATAATCCTAAAACTCTACTTCAATAATTAAAAAAAAAACCGCAATTCCAACTCCCAAAACAAGACGGTGAGATTAATGCTTGACCTGGCTCCGAGAGCACAAGTGAGCCAAGTCTTAGCCTGTAAATGAGCTGAGGCAGGATAATATATCTTCGCCTGTAAACTAAGATGTGTAAACAAACAATAAACTGACACAAAGAACGGCTAAGAGTTTCTATAAATTATGTCTGAACTTTCACGTTACTGAATTAAAAAAAATAAAACGTCCTCGGAAATAATGACTCATTAAAGCCAGTTTTTAATAATTGTTTATTTTTTATTTATGGAGCAATTTCCATGGCTGCTGTAGACATCCGAGTGTAGATTTCCGAGAGTAGATACCCAAGAGTAGATATAGGAGAGTAGATATCCGAGAGTAGATATCCAATAGTAGATATCGGAGAGTTGATATCGAAAGTAGATATCGGAGAGTAGATATCCGATAGTAGATATCCAAGAGTAGATATGCAAGAGTAGATATCTGAGAGTAGATATTCTGAGAGTAGACATAGTTCTGAGGGAATATCACCATTCATATACGCAAGTTAGAATTCATTATCCATGGATATTAAAGTTATTAAACTGAACGAGTGACATAATGTGGGTAATATACTGGTGGATATGTACAATATTAAGTCTTAAGAAAGAATAATAAACCTGGTTCATGACTAGAGAAAGTTATTGAAAATAAAAATACTGTAAACTTGTATGGTACATCGCATCTAACGTATCTTTTTCCATGACTGTTTCTCCATTCTATCCTCACATATCCCTACCTCCTTCCTTCCATCCCTCCCTCCATCCTTTCCTCCCTCCCTCCATCCTTTCCTCCCTCCCTCCATCCTTTCCTCCCTCCCGTCATGAAGGCTGAGTTCCAAACATTATTGATTCTTGCTGTCTCTAATGGAACATTAATATCTACATTATCAGTGTCAGGTAAAGGTGAAGCAGTGAGTTACCGTGGTGGGGTGCCTCTTAGGGTGCCACTCGAGAGAGGCACAGACACTCTGGACGACCAACAGGACTCGACCTGAGAGCTGCCAAGAGGACCAATAGGAACTGCAATCGGAGGTAACAAGATCAATATAAAAGCCAATGATATCTTGCAGATTATTCTCATCTCTCTCTCTCTCTCTCTCTCTCTCTCTCTCTCTCTCTCTCTCTCTCTCTCTCTCTCTCTCTCTCTCTCTCTCTCTCTCTCTCTCTCTCTCTCTCTCTCTTTCTCTTTCTCTCTGGCTTCCTGCTGTCAATATTCTCAACATACTTCATCATAATCCGTTTGAAAATTCTCTTTCAGCCCTCGGAGTACACTGAAAAAAATTTCACAGTTCCGGCGGGGAGTTTCTCAGAGGCTAAGTCTTGTATTCTGTCCCGAGGTGAGGGATCCAAGGTGAGGGATCCAAGGTGAGGGATCCAAGGTGAGGGATCCAAGGTGAGGGATCCAAGGTGAGGGATCCAAGGTGAGGGATCCAAGGTGAGGGATCCAAGGTGAGGGATCCAAGGTGAGGGATCCAAGGTGAGGGATCCAAGGTGAGGGATCCAAGGTGAGGGATCCAAGGTGAGGGATTCAAGGTGAGGGATCCAAGGTGAGGGATCCAAGGTGAGGGATCCAAGGTGAGGGATCCAAGGTGAGCGATCCAAGGTGAGGGATCCAAGGTGAGGGATCCAAGGTGAGGGATCCAAGGTGAGGGATCCAAGGTGAGGGATCCAAGGTGAGGGATCCAAGGTGAGGGATCCAAGGTGAGGGATCCAGAGTTAGGGATCCAAGGTGAGGGATCCAGCATGAGGGATCCAAGGTGAGGGATCCAGAGTTAGAAATCCAAGGTGAGGGATCCATTATGAGGGATCCAAGGAGAGGAACCCAAGTTGAGGGATCCAAGGTGAGGGATCCAGGGTGAGGGATCCAATGTGAGGGATCCAGGGTGAGGGATCCAACGTGAGGGATCCAGGGTGAGGGATCCAAGGTGAGGGATCCAGAGTTAGGGATCCAAGGTGAGGGATGCAGTATGAGGGATATAAGGTGAGGGATCCAGGGTGAGGGATCCAAGGTGAGGGATCCAGACTTAGGGAACCAATGTGAGGGTTCCAGTATGAGGGATCCAAGGTGAGGGATCCAGGGTGAGGATCCAAGGTGAGGGATCCAGGGTGAGGGATCCAAGGTGAGGGATCCAGAGTTAGGGATCCATGGTGAGGAATCCAGTAAGAGGGATGCAGTATGAGGGATCCAAGGTGAGGGAGCCTGGGTGAGGGATCCAAGGTGAGGGATCCAGACTTAGGGAACCAAGGTGAGGGTTCCAGTATGAGGGATCTAAGGTGAGGGATCCAGGGTGAGGATCCAAGGTGAGGGATCCAGGGTGAGGGATCCAAGGTGAGGGATCCAGAGTTAGGGATCCATCGTGAGGGATCCAGTATGAGAAATCCAAGGTGAGGGATCCAGGGAAAGGGATCCAAGGTGAATGATCCAAAATGAGGGATCTAGTATGAGGGATCCAAGGTGAGGAATTCAAGTTGAGGGATCCAAGGTGAGGGATCCAGGGTTAGAGATCCAAGGTGAGGGATCCAGTATGAGTGATCCAAGGTGAGGGATCCAGGGTTAGGGATCCAAGGTGAGGGATCCAGTAAGAGGGGTGCAGTATGAGGGATCCAAGGTGAGGGATCCAGGGTGAGGGATCCAAGGTGAGGGATCCAGACTTAGGGAACCAAGGTGAGGGTTCCAGTATGAGGGATCTAAGGTGAGGGATCCAGGGTGAGGATCCAAGGTGAGGGATCCAGGGTGAGGGATCCAAGGTGAGGTATCCAGAGTTAGGGATCCATCGTGAGGGATCCAGTATGAGAAATCCAAGGTGAGGGATCCAGGGTTAGGGATCCAAGGTGAATGATCCAAAATGAGGGATCTAGTATGAGGGATCCAAGGTGAGGAATTCAAGTTGAGGGATCCAAGGTGAGGGATCCAGGGTTAGAGATCCAAGATGAGGGATCCAGTATGAGTGATCCAAGGTGAGGGATCCAGGGTTAGGGATCCAAGGTGAGGGATCCAGGGTGAGGGATACAAGGTGAGGTATCCAGAGTTAGGGATCCAAGGTGAAGGATCCAGAGTTAGGGATCCAAGGTGAGGGATCCAGTATGAGGGATCCAAGGTAGGGAATCCAAGTTGAGGGATCGAAGGTGAGGGATCCAAGGTTAGAGATCCAAGGTGAGGGATCCAGTATGAGGGATCCAAGGTGAGGGATCCAGGGTTAGGGATCCAAGGTGAGGGAACCAAGGTGAGGGATCCAAGGTGAAGGATCCATTTCGAGAAATCTAAAGTAAGGGATCCAAGGTGAGGGATCCAAGGTGAGAGATCTAAAGTGCGGGATCCGGCGAGTCATGGTACGTGGCGAGGTGTTTGAGTGGGCGCCTGTAACGAGCGGGGTGCCACAGGGATCAGTCCTAGGTCCGGTACTGTTACTGGTATTTTTGAACGACATGACGGAAGAAATAGAATCCGATGTGTCCCTGTTTGCAGATGATGTGAAGTTGATGAGAAGAATTAAATCGGACGAGGACCAGACAGAACTACAGAGAGATCTGGACAGACTGCAGGCCTGGTTCAGAAACTTTCTCCTGGAGTTCAACTCCACCAAGTGCAAAGTCATAAAGATTGGGGAAGGGCAAAGAAGACCACAGACGGAGTACAGTCTAGGGGGCCAGAGCCTAGAAACGTCACTCAAGGAAAAGGATCTTGGCGTGTGTATAACACCGGGCACAGCTCCTGAGGCGCACATCAACCAAATAACTGCTGCAGCATACGGGCGCCTGGCAAATCTAAGAACAGCATTCCGACATCTAAATAAGGACTCATTCAGGACCCTGTACACTGTGTAAGTTAGGCCCATATTGGAATATGCAGCGCCAGTTTGGAACCCTCACCTAGCCAAGCAAGACTAGTCCCGGAGCTAAGAGGTATGTGCTACGAGGAGAGGTTAAGGGAAATCGACCTGACGACACTGGAAGACATGAGCGATAGGGGGAATATGATAACGACATATAAAATACTGAGAGGTATAGACAAGGTGGACAGAGACAGGATGTTCCAGAGATGGGACACAGCAACAAGGGGTCACAGATGAACCACAGGGATGTAAGAAAGTATTTCTTCAGTCAAAGAGTTGTTAGGAAATGGAATAGCCTGGGTAGTTATGTAGTGGAGGCAGGATCCATACATAGCTTTAAGAAGAGGTATGATTAAGCTCACGGAGCAGGAAGAGTGACTGAGTAGCGGCCAGTTGAAGAAGCGGGGCCAGGAGCTGTGACTCTATCCCCGCAGCCACAACTAGGTGAGTACAACTAGGTGAGTACACACACACACACACACACACACACACACACACACACACACACACACACACACACACACACACACACATACACACACACATACACACACACACACACACACACACACACACACACACACGGGGCCAGGAGCTGAGTCTCGAGCCCTGCAACCACAATTAGGTGAGTACACACACACACACACACACACACACACACTCACACGGGGCCAGGAGCTGAGTCTCGAGCCCTGCAACCACAATTAGGTGAGTACACACACACACACACACACACACATACACTAGACACACTAAAGGCAGCCTGCCTTCTGCTTTGCCAAGTACAGTGGAACCTCGGTTGTCGAATGGATTAGTTGTTGAACAAATCGGTTTTCGAACCGATTTGTTCGATTTGGTTTCATACGTGGTCTTGGTTGTCGACCGACAACGCTCGGATCACGTGGTCACCAGAGTCCACAGCGTGGGTCTCAGTCAGTATAGCGACTAACGCGCGTGCTGTAACCATCTATTGATCTCTGCTGTGCATCTTGTGAAGGTAATGAAACGAAAAGTACGAAATTTGATGGAAAACTTACGGAATTACGCTGTCACGAAGTTGTAGGTCTCGGAGATATTTGCGCATCAGCGATTTCGCCCACTTTGAGCCCTATTTTTGGGCCAATTCGATTGTTTCAGTCGACCAACTCTTAGCTATTTCGCAAGAAGTCCTTTTGTTCTATAGATTGAGTACAAAAAAGTGCCCATTTACCTATTTCAACTTCCCAATAAAGTGATCTGACATTACTAATTTCGCCAATTTCACACAAAATTCAAGAAAGGACAGTTTCAAAATAGGGTCTAGCATAAACAATGCAGACATTTCTGGCACTAAAATAACATTTCATATGTTCATTAGTCACGCCTATTGGCCCCTCTTATATTACGCTTGCTTTTTATTTTTAATTTTTATTCACACAAAAATATTAGATTTACTGTTATTCAGCCTACTGCAAAATTGTAACAATTGTATAAATAATATCAGCGCATTCGTGAATGCATATGAGACGCACCAGTTGACGTGTACTGGACGCGTGACGTGATTTGTTTACGCTTGAAAATCGGTAAAAATCAAATATTTCCGCTATTTTGAGCTCAATCTCAAGCTACTTTTAGACTTAAACCATTGAAAATCATCTCTGTTTCTGTAACATATCTTCCATTCTATGAAATGAGACCAAGGAAACGAGAACAGAACCATAAATACTATACGAAAATACACCGCAAAGTCGATGTTTTAAACCAAAAACACTTATGCAGTTTTTTCTCATTATGCACTGCATACTGTAGGATTGTTTTTATACTGAGTACACTGACCATGCTGACACATTCTTTCACATGTAGGCCTAGCAGCTTTCTCCGGCAAGATTTGACAGATAAGAGGCAGTTAAATTTTTGTTTACTGTACAATATTTCAGTTAAATTTTCATTTAGTATTCATCTTTACAGCTTCTCTGCTGTATACTTTATACATTGTTTTATGTAGTAGTCAGTACATTATTATTAATAATTTTATTGTCATTTTTCATCTGGAATGGATTAATTCTCTTTACATTATTCTTTATGGGAAAAATTGTTTTGGTTGCCGACCATTTTGGTTGTCGAACCGACATCTGGAACGAATTAAGTTTGACAACCGAGGTACCACTACCAAGCACCCCTATGTACTCATTACTTGTAATACTAAATTAGCTAAAGATTTTCTTTGCTGCTACAGTCTATGATTATTATCATCTAAATTTAAAATAATAATAATAATAATCTTTATTTCAAATATACACAGTGATGTATATGTTTCTCAGTGTATATATGCCGAGAGTATATACTGATCCCAACCTTTAGGGTATAAAGGATCCTTGACTGGTTTTGAACAGATTACACGTAGTCTTAATGACCCTCGTGTAGTCGATAGGGTTTCAACCCCGTTAATCATCATCTACTCCGTGGCATTGGATTTCCTATAATGATATTTTCTGAATCATTAAACGTATATGGGCCATTCAGTGCCAGTTGTGGAGGCTCTATCTTTCTTAAAGTTCCAGGAGCTGTGGAGGCTCCATCCTTCTAGAAGTTCCAGAAACTGTGGAGGTTCCATCCTTCTTGAAGTTCCATGAGCTGTGGAGGTTCCATCCTACTTGAAACTCCAGGATTTGTGGAACCTCCATCCTTCTTAAAGTTCCAGGAGTTGTGGAGTCTCCATCCTTTTTGAAGCTCCAGGAGCTGTCGAGATTCCATCCTACTTGAAGCTCCAGGAGCTGTAGAGGTTCTATCCTTCTTGAAGTTCCAGGTGCAGTAGAGGCTCCATTCTTTTTGCAGCTCCAGGAGCTGTAGAGGTTCCATCCTTCTTGCAGCTTCAGGAGCTGTAGGGGTTCCATCCTTCTTGCAGCTCCAGGAGCTGTAGAGGTTCCATCCTTCTTGCAGCTCCAGGAGCTGTAGAGGTTTTATCCTTCTTGCAGCTCCAGGAGCTGTAGAGGTTCCATCCATCTTGCGGCTCCAGGTAATTCAAACACGGTGACCTAAATCGCAGGTATTAAAGGGACGCGACTCGCATGGGGATGG
This sequence comes from Cherax quadricarinatus, assembly GCF_038502225.1. Classification (NCBI taxonomy): domain Eukaryota; kingdom Metazoa; phylum Arthropoda; class Malacostraca; order Decapoda; family Parastacidae; genus Cherax; species Cherax quadricarinatus. The sequence continues at coordinate 29,544,894 of NC_091310.1, read as the reverse complement.
GGGTGCTATGCGTCCCCACAATCCACTAATCCTCCACCCATTTCAACAGCCCGCAACCTTCCCATCCACCACCCCCATTCACACACCCCACCACCACCTACTCAAACGCATCCATCAAACTGTACTCCCCTTCAGGTTGTCAATCTGGTTCACCATCTTCATACACAACTAGGTTTTTGTTCCTCACCGTTCTTTACTCACGATGAAATGCAGAAAGACGAGTAGAGGTGTTGAGGCGAGAGAAGGAAAAAATAAAGATAGAGGGAGAAGAGGCAGAGAGAAGAAAGAGAGCGAGTTTGGCTGGTTAATTGGCCTTAAAGCCAATAGACTACACGAGGGCCATTAATGATGCACGTAATACGTTTAATACCAGTCAAGAAAACTTTTATATCCGAAACAGGGGTTACAGGAAACATTCACTGATTATACACAAAGAGAAATACACCTCTCGGCGTATATACACACAAATACATACACATCTCAGTGTATATAATCAGGGATATACACCTCCCGGTATATATATACTGCATCTGGCAGGATCTGGTGAAATAACTTATCACAAGCCTGGTGCTCCGGGGGATGGGATACACCGCCTAGCTTCAGCTAGGAGCCCATACTTATCTGGAGTCTGGCTGTGTGGTAAAAGTAATCTGCATCAAAGTACTGTGTACTTTGATGCAAAGTGTGCAGGTTCGAATCCTGCTATGTACTGAGAGATTATATATATATATATATATATATATATATATATATATATATATATATATATATATATATATATATATATATATAAATATGTATATATATATATATATATACATACATATTTATATATTTGTATGTTTGTGTGTGTATACTCACGTAAATGTACTCACCTAATTGTGGTTGCAGGGGTCGAGACTCAGCTCCTGGCCCCGCCTCTTCACTGAGTGCTACTAGGTCCTCTCTCTCCCTGCTCCATGAGCTTTATCATACCTCATCTTTAAGCTATGTATGGTTCCCGCCTCCACTACGTCACTTTCTAGGCTATTCCAGGGCCTGACTACTCTATGACTGAAGAAATACTTCCTAACATCCCTTTGATTCATCTGAGTCTTCAATTTCCAATTGTGACCTCTTGTGTCTGTGTCCCTTCTCTGGAACATCCCGTCTTTGTCCACCTTGTTTATTCCGCGCAGCATTTTATGTCGTTATCATGTCTCCCCTGACCCTCCTGTCCTCCAGTGTCGTCAGGCCGATTTCCCTCAACCTTTCTTCGTAGGACAATCCCCGTAGCTCTGGGATTTGTCTTGTTGCAAACCTTTGTACTTTCTCTAATTTCTTGACGTGCTTGACTAGGTGTGGATTCCAAACTGGTGCTGCATACTCCAGTATGGGCCCGACGTAAATGGTATACAGAGTCTTGAACGAATCCTTACTGAGGTATCGGAACGCTATCCGTAGGTTTGCCAGGCCCCCGGATGCTGCAGCAGTTATCTGATTGATGTGCGCCTCAGGAGATATGCTCGGTGTTATACTCACCCCCAGATCTTTTTCCTTGAGTGAGGTTTGCAGTCTTTGGCCATCTAAACTATATTGTGTCTGCGGTCTTCTTTGCCCTTCCCCAATCTTCATGACTTTGCATTTGGCAGGGTTAAACTCAAGGAGCCAGTTGCTGGACCAGGCTTGTAGCCTGTCTAGGTCTCTTTGTAGTCCTGCCTGATCCTCATCCGATTTGATTCTTCTCATTAACTTCACATCATCTTCAAACAA
>NC_091310.1:29535642-29540642 GCF_038502225.1 Cherax quadricarinatus | reverse complement strand
TTACGTGTGGTTCAACCCCCGCAGAGGACAGAGGACAGAGGACAGCTTCATGATAACAGCTTTGTCTCCCCAAAGGTTTGTGGGGAGACAAAAGCTGTGGCGTTTGCCCTCTGGGAATATAACAGTGACTGAAGTGTTTATTTGTAGTGTTGGGGAGGGGGATAGAGATGGAGGGGGAGGGAGGAGAGGGAGGGGAATAGAGGATGTGGAAGGGGGGGGTCATTGCTGTGTATATGAAATAATACAGAGGTTTGTGGGGTTGGTGGTAGGTGGGGTAGGGAGGGGGGATTGAAGTGCGGTGGAAGTGTGGGTAGGGGTTGATGTGGGGTGTAGGTAGGGGTTGATGTGGGTTTTAGGTAGGGGTTCTAGCGGGGCTGGGGGTTGATGTAGGGGTGGGGTTGTGGTGGGGTTGTGGTGGGGGTGGGATTGATGTAGGGGTGGGGGATGATGCTGGAGTGGGGGATGATGCAGGGGTGGGGGATGATGCAGAGGTGGGGGATGATGAGGGGGTTGGTGATGATGCAGGGGTGGGGGATGATGCTGGGGTGGAGGATGATTCGGGGGTGGGGGATGATGCAGGGGTGGGGGATGATGCAGGGGTGGGGGATGATGAGGGGGTTGGTGATAATGCAGGGGTGGGGGATGATGCTGGGGTGGAGGACGATTCGGGGGTGGGGGATGATGCAGGGGTGGGGATGATGCTGGGGTGGGGGATAATGCTCGGGTGGGGGATGATTCGGGGGTGGGGGTGATGCGGGTGCGGGATGATGCGGGGGTGGGTGATGATGCAGGGATGGTGATGATGCGGGGGTGGGGGATGATGCAGGGGTGATGATGATGCGGAGGTGGGTGATGATGCGGGGGTGGGTGATGATGCAGGGATGGTGATGATGCGGGGGTGGTGGATGATGCAGGGGTGGTGATGATGAGGGGGTGGGTGATGATGCAGGGGTGAGTGATGATGCAGGGATGGTGCTGATGCGGGGGTGGGTGATGATGCAGGGGTGGTGATGATGCGGAGGTGGGTGATGATGCGGGGGTGGGTGATGATGAGGAGGTGGGTGATGATGCAGGGGTGATGATGATGCGGAGGTGGGTGATGATGCGGGGGTGGGGGATGATGCAGGGATGGTGATGATGCGGGGGTGGGGGATGATGCAGGGGTGGTGATGATGCGGAGGTGGGTGATGATGCAGGGGTGAGTGATGATGAGGAGGTGGGTGATGATGCAGGGGTGATGATGATGCGGAGGTGGGTGATGATGCGGGGGTGGGTGATGATGCAGGGATGGTGATGATGCGGGGGTGGTGGATGATGCAGGGGTGGTGATGATGAGGGGGTGGGTGATGATGCAGGGGTGAGTGATGATGCAGGGATGGTGCTGATGCGGGGGTGGGTGATGATGCAGGGGTGGTGATGATGCGGAGGTGGGTGATGATGCGGGGGTGGGTGATGATGCAGGGATGGTGATGATGCGGGGGTGGGGGATGATGCAGGGGTGGTGATGATGCGGAGGTGGGTGATGATGCAGGGGTGAGTGATGATGAGGAGGTGGGTGATGATGCAGGGGTGAGTGATGATGCAGGGGATGGGGATGATTCGGGGTTGGTGGATGATGCTGGGGTGGTGGATGATGTTGGGGTGGGTGATGATGCTGGGGTGGGGGATGATGCTGGGGTGGGGGATGATGCTGGGGTGGGTGATGATGCAGGGGTGAGTGATGATGCACGGATGATGATGATGCTGGGGTGGGGGATGATGCAGGGGTGGTGATGATGCTGGGGTGGTGGATGATGCTGGGGTGGGTGATGATACTGGGGTGGTGGATGATGCTGGGGTGGTGGATGATGCTGGGGTGGTGGATGATGCTGGGGTGGGTGATGATGCTGGGGTGGTGGATGATGCTGGGGTGGTGGATGATGCTGGGGTGGTGGATGATACTGGGGTGGGGGATGATGCTGGGGTGGTGGATGATGCTGGGGTGGTGGATGATGCTGGGGTGGTGGATGATGCTGGGGTGGGGGATGATGCTGGGGTGGGGGATGATGCTGGGGTGGTGGATGATGCTGGGGTGGTGGATGATGTTGGGGTGGTGGATGATGCTGGGGTGGTGGATGATGTTGGGGTGGTGGATGATGTTGGGGTGGTGGATGATGCTGGGGTGGTGGATGATGTTGGGGTGGTGGATGATGCTGGGGTGGTGGATGATGTTGGGGTGGTGGATGATGTTGTTGTGGTGGATGATGCTGGGGTGGGAGATGAGGTGGGGTGGTGGATGATGCTGGGGTGGGGGATGATGCTGGGGTGGTGGATGATGCTGGGGTGGTGGATGATGCTGGGGTGGTGGATGATGCTGCGGTGGTGGATGATGCTGGGGTGGTGGATGATGCTGGGGTGGAGGATGATGCTGGGGTGGTGGATGATGCTGGGGTGGTGGATGATGCTGGGGTGGGGGATGAGGTGGGGGAGCCTTCAGGTGTGTCAGGTCGCCATTAAAGCCGATGTTCTCATGGTAAGGCAGGTCATTAATGGTCTCTGGGTGTGGCCCCTCTCTCTGTTGTCATGTGTTGTCATGTGCTGTCATGTGTTGTCATGTGTTACGTGCTGCTATGTGTTGTTATATATTGTCATGTGCTGTCATGTGTTCCCCCTGCTGTCATGCGTTTCATGTGTTGTCCCTTGTTGTGATTCTGATGTGTTGCTCTATCCGGCCTTGTTTTGACCGGATGATCCTAATCCACTTACCAATCCCCGGCATTATCTACGGTATAAAACGAAAGTCTCCTATATACTCTTATAATAGCAAATTTCACACCGACAACCCAGGACCTCCTTCAGAATATCGTTTTTCCATTCCGGAACTGCCTTTCTACACTTAATATCGCCAATTTTCCTCTTTATTCTCTCCACTGTGAGCCAAAAATGCCTTTCCAATCAGTGGAATTGCCTGTACTTTACCCACCGGTGTAATATTTTATGTCTAGGAGGCGGTAGTGATTTCCTTGTAAGTGGATAAAGAATGAAAAGGCAGAACACCGTCACTGGAACAATACACAAATAACAAACACATAGGAGAGAGAAACTTACAACGACGTTTCGGTCCGACTTGGACCATTTACAAGTCTTGCCAATGGATCTATGAAAATTTCTCCTGATGCGGTATTAGCCATGATTTTGGTCACTGACCGAGGCCTTCCTCTGGCCTACCTGTTTATCCCGTAAAGAAAATATAAATCACATTATAAAATGCATTGTTGGATTTTTCACCCTACATAAAAGATCACAACAATAGTGTTCGACGAATAGGGATTTTACTGACTAGAATAATTAATTGTGCTTTTAAGTGTTAGAATAAGTTGGTTAAAACCTTGTTTACCTGCGGACGAATAGACACACTTAGGACATCTTATTGGTGGGATCTTGGTCAATCCAAACAGTACAAGAGTATGAGAGAAAACAGTATATATAGTGGAGAAAGTGGGTCACATGTCACAGTGACCTGCTTCCCCGCTATATGTTCGGTGACCTCTCATTCTCTTTTATGGAACAAGGCACAACACCATGACTGGAACAATACAAAAATAATCCTGTGTGACTAGTTAATGGTTCATGTTGGAGCGAAACGTCGTCGTAAGTTTCATTCTCCTATGTGTGGGTTATTTGTGTATTTTATCACTTGTAGCGACCAAGGTCCCAGGACTAAAATCAATCCAATAAGTTCCGAGTGTATTTGACTCTTGGGTAATTTCATCCATATTGTCAGGATCTTCAAAAATTCAGTTTCAATTGTTTCCCTGTGTGTTCTGCTTAATACAACCCGAGAATAAATCTACAATATTTCCGCTCATCTACTCGATGAACGGAAATATTGATTGCAGGTGCGGCAGTAGTCGTAAGATTTCTTATCTTAAGATATGAAATCTTACGAACCATTAATCTAGTGATTCAGGAGATTAGTATCAAGCGCTAAGAGGTGTATACACAAATGGTATTTTACCGACATTTTACCGTCTTACTGTGAAGATGTTCCGACCTACGAGACGTTATGATTTCTCACAGAGATAGGTAGAAGGAAATCACATATACCCCACGTCTCTACCCAACTCTGTGAGTACTGATGAAGTCCGTGGTGGACGAAGTATCTTCTCAAGAAGACGTTTCGTCCACCTTCTTAGAGTTTATTTAACGAAGCCCTGAAGGAGGTGAATGATGGAAGATTTTTTTTTTAGAGAGAGAGAGATATTGGAAAACCTGTGAATGTCTACGCAAGGGAAATCTTTCAGTTCCACAAATAGATAGGTCGCAGCTCGGTGGTAGCAGACTGGGGTTAACAGTCGAAGGTCTGGGGCTCATTCCAGTGCTGGTGGTGAGGTACATGCAAGTCTGATTCATACCTGGTGCCTCTGTTCACCTCCCATTATATAAGCCCTTGAATGTTAGAAAATTTCTTCGGAACGAACAAAGGTAAGATAAAAGCGCTTTTGTCTATTAATTGCACGCTGTTTCGGTCCTGAAATATCTGGCTGTTTATTTACAATTGACTGATGTTTTTATTAGATAATGAATGAAGAATAGAAAAATGCTCGAAACAACTCTGATAAGTCGAAAAAATCAATAAAATCGCATTTGAATATATATATATATATATATATATATATATATATATATATATATATATATATATATATATATATATATATATATATATATATATATATATATATATATATATATTTGAACGTATCTATAGCTTTCATGACCAATAAAAAAAAGCGAGTCTGAAGCAAAAATCGGCTTCATAAGAGCGTTCCTATAAATATGACACTCTAACTAGTATTATCAATGAATTTCAGCCATAATAGCCTTCATGAGGTCAACAAGCTGTAAATCTAACTACCAGACCTTTTATTTATCCCCACATGCATGCAACCAATATATATCACTGGATGGTCAAGGCAACATATCTACTACTGCCTCCAACCTCAGTGGACGTTGAGACT
>NC_091310.1:29190642-29205642 GCF_038502225.1 Cherax quadricarinatus | reverse complement strand
ATCAAGTGCGGGGTTCCAAACAGGTGCTGCATACTCCAGTATGGGCCTGACGTACACAGAGTCTTGAACGCCTGACGTAAATAGTATACAGAGTCTTGAACGAATCCGTACTGAGGTATCGGAACGCTATCCGTAGGTTTGCCAGGCGCCCGTATGCTGCAGCAGTTATCTGATTGATGTGCGCCTCAGGAGATATGGTCGGTGTTATACTCACCCCCAGATCTTTTTCCTTGAGTGAGGTTTGCAGTCTTCGGCCATCTAAGCTATATTGTGTCTGCGGTCTTGTTTGCCCTTCCCCAATCTTCATGACTTTGCATTTGGCAGGGTTAAACTCAAGGAGCCAGTTGCTGGACCAGGCTTGTAGCCTGTCCAGGTCTCTTTGTAGTCCTGCCTGATTCTAATCCGATTTGATTCTTCTCATTAACTTCACATCATCTGCAAACAAGGACACTTCTGAGTCTATCCCTTCCGTTATGTCGTTCACATATACCAAGAACAGCACAGGACCTATGACTGACCCCTGTGGAACCCCGCTTTTCACAGGCGCCCACTCTGGCACCTCGTCACGTACCATGACTCGTTGTTGCCTCCCATTGCAGTGCCCTTTCCGTTACGCATGCCTAATCCTCTAGCTCTTGCACTAATCTCTTGTGGGGAACTGTGACGATGGCCTTCTTGCAGTCCAAGAAAATACAGTCTATCCGCCCCTCTTTCTCGTGTCTTACTGCAGTTACCTTGTTATAAAACTCAAGTAGGTTTGTGGCACAGGATTTTCCTTCCTTGAATCTGTGCTGGTTGTCGTTTATAAGTTTATTCCGTTGTAGTTGCTTCATCACTTTGCCCTTCCCCGATCTTCACGACTTTGCATTTGGCAGGGTTAAATTTCAGGAGCCAGTTGCTGGGCCAGGCTTGTAGCCTGTCCAGGTCTCTTTGTAGCCCTGCCTGATCCTCGACCGATTTGATTCTCCTCATTAACTTCACATCATCTGCAAACAAGGACACTTCTGAGTCTATCCCTTCCGTTATGTCATTTACATATACCAAAAACAGCACAGGTCCTAGGACTGACCAATGTGGAACCCCGCTTGTCACAGGCGCCCACTCTGACACCTCGTCAAGTACCATGACTCGTTGTTGCCTCCCTGTCAGATATTCTCTGATCCATTGCAGTGCCTTTCCTGTTATGTGTGCCTGATCCTCTAGCTTTTGCAGTAACCTCTTGTGAGGAACTGTGTCGAAGGCCTTCTTGCAGTCCAAGAAAATACAGTCTATCCACCCCTCTCTTGTCTTACTTCTGTCACCTTGTCATAAAACTCTAGTAGGTTTGTGACACAGGATTTTCCTTCCCTGAAACCGTGATGGTTGTCGATTATACACTTGTTTCTTTCCAGGTGCTCCACCATTCTCCTCCTGATGATCTTTTCCATGACTTTGCGTAATATACACGTTAGTGAAACAGGTTTGTAGTTTAATTTAATGCCTCGTGTCTGTCTCCTTTTTTAAAAATTGGGACTACATTTGCCATCTTCCATACCTCAGGTAAGTGCCCAGTTTCTCTTGTCCATCTCTCTCCTACTTTCTCTTGTCCAAGTCTCTCTTGTCCATCTCTCTCCTACTTTCTCTTGTCCAACTCTCTCTTGTCCATCTCTCTCCTACTTTCTCTTGTCCAGCTTTCTCGTCTACTTTACCCACCCTCGTCCAGCGTTGTACCATCTCATTATGGACAAATTGTTCAGACAATTTGTACAAATCCAACGATAAATTTCCATGTAGGGCGACGTGGGCGACTGTGGGAGGGAGGGAGGGAGGGAGGGAGGGAAGTGTGTCGGAGGTGTGAGGGATGGAGTGAAGGTGGGTGGGAGGGAAGTGTGTGGGAGGAGTGAGGGAGGCAGAAATGGGGGAGGTGCATAGGAGGAGAAAGAGAGAGAGAGGAATACGAGAGGGAAAAAAGGAAGTGAGGGAGGGAGGAAGGAAGAGAGAAATGGAGGGAGGGATAGAGAAGGAGATGAAAGGGAAGGAGGGAGGGAAGGGGAGAGAAAGGGAGAGAGGGAGAGGGAAAGAGAGGGAGGGAAGGAGGAAGGGAGGGAGGGAGTAGAGGGAGGGAGAGAGGGAGAGAGGAAGGGATCGAAGAGAATAAGGGAGGTAAATATAAAGGAATCGAAGGAGTGAAAAAAGACTTGAGGAAGAGAGGGAAGGAGGGAGGGAGGGAGGGAGGGAGGGAGGGAGGGAGAGAGAGAGGAAGGGAGGGAGGGAGGGAGGGAGGAGGGGCAGGGAGGGAGGGGGAGGGGAGGGATAGAGAGGAAGGGAGGGAGGGAGTTAGGGATGGAGAGAGGGATGGGGTGGTGTTGGGGGTCCCGTGACGTCACTGCCGAATCTTTGGGCCGGGCCAGAAAACATCAATAATGTAAGTGGTGACGTCACCAGTCAGGTCAGAAAGTCAGTGGCTGTGAGCGGAGATAAGAGGACCTCCTGTGGTCTTCCTAGACCACTATAGACCACTGCACACAGTGTGTGGTCTTCTACATAATCAACACACAGTGTCTATGGTTAAGGACCAACACTCAGTGTCTGTGGTCCAGGACCAACACACGCAGTGTCTGTGGTCCAGGACCAACACACACAGTGTCTGTGGTCCAGGACCAACACACACAGTGTCTGTGGTCCAGGACCAACACACACAGTGCCTTTGGTCCAGGACCAACACACACAGTGTCTGTGTCCAGGACCAACACACACAGTGTCTGTGGTCCAGGACCAACACACACAGTGTCTGTGGTCCAGGACCAACACACACAGTGCCTTTGGTCCAGGACCAACACACACAGTGTCTGTGGTCCAGGACCAACACACGCAGTGTCTGTGGTCCAGGACCAACACACACAGTGTCTGTGGTCCAGGACCAACACACACAGTGTCTGTGGTCTAGGACCAACACACACAGTGCCTGTGGTCCAGGACCAACACACACAGTGTCTGTGGTCCAGGACCAACACACACAGTGCCTTTGGTCCAGGACCAACACACACAGTGTCTGTGGTCTAGAACCAACACACACAGTGTCTGTGATCCAGGACCAACACACACAGTGTCTGTGGTCCAGGACCAACACACACACAGTGTCTGTGGTCCAGGACCAACACACACACAGTGTCTGTGGTCTAGGACCAACACACACAGTGTCTGTTGTCCAGGACCAACACACAAAGTGCCTGTGGTCCAGGACCAACACACAGGGTCTGTGGTCCAGGACCATCTTACTCACACTGTGATCTTGGTCTCCCTCAAAGCAACAAGTCAATATAAATCTGTCGTGGTCACGCGACCCTTTCACACACACACACACACACACACACACACACACACACACACACACACACACACACACACACACACACACACACACACACACACACACACACACACACACACACACACACACACACACACACACACACACACACACACACACACACACACACACATACACACACACACACACATACACACACACACACACATACACACACACACACATACACACACACACACATACACACAGACACACAGACACACAGACACACACACACACACACACACACACACACACACACACACACACACACACACACACACACACACACATACACACACACACACACATACACACACACACACACACACACACATACACACACACACACACACTGGCTGCAGTGGCCAGAAGAGCTCATGCATGCAGGGCAAAACTCCTGATCATGGGCGACTTTAACCGCAAGGAGATCGAATGGGAGAACTTGGAGCCACTTGGGGGCCAAGATACATGGAGGGCTAAGACGATGGAGGTGGTACTGGAAAGCTTCATGTACCAACACGTAAGGGACACTACAAGAGAGAGAGGAGAGGATGAACCAGCAAGACTGGACTTAGTATTCACCTTGAGTAGTGCAGGTATTGAGGACATCACATATGAAAGACCCCTTGGGGCCAGCGATCATGTGGTTTTGAGCTTCGAATACACAGTAGAACTACAAGTGGAGGGGGAAGCAGGAAGGCAAGGACAAATGAAACCAAACTACAGGAAAGGGGACTACACAGGAATGAGGAACTTCCTGAATGAGGTTCAGTGGGACAGAGAACTGGCAGGGAAGCCAGTTAATGAGATGATGGAATATGTAGCAACAATGTGCAAGGAGGCTGAGGAGAGGTTTGTACCCTAGGGTAACAGGAATAATGAAAAAGCCAGGATGAGCCCATGGTTCACTCAAAGATGCAAGGAGGCAAAAACCAAGTGTGCTAGGGAATGGAAGAAATATAGAAGGCAAAGGACCCAGGAGAATAAGGAGAACAGTCGTAGAGCCAGAAACGAATATGCACAGATAAGAAGGGAGGCCCAAAGACAATATGAAAATGACATAGCAGCGAAAGCCAAATCTGACCCGAAACTGTTGTACAGCCACATCAGGAGGAAAACAACAGTCAAGGACCAGGTAATCAGGCTAAGGAAGGAAGGAGGAGAGACAACAAGAAATGACCGTGAAGTATGTGAAGAACTCAATAAGAGATTCAAAGAAGTGTTCACAGAGGAGACAGAAGGGACTCCAGAAAGACGGAGAGGTGGGGCACACCACCAAGTGCTGGACACAGTGCACACAACCGAGGAAGAAGTGAAGAGGCTTCTGAGTGAGCTAGATACCTCAAAGGCAATGGGGCCAGATAACATCTCCCCATGGGTATTGAGAGAGGGAGCAGAGGCGCTATGTGTACCCGTAACAACAATATTCAATACATCTATCGAAACAGGGAGATTGCCTGAGGCATGGAAGACAGCAAATGTAGTCCCAATCTTTAAAAAAGGAGACAGACATGAAGCATTAAACTACAGACCAGTGTCACTGACATGTATAGTATGCAAAATCATGGAGAAGATTATCAGGAGAAGAGTGGTGGAACACCTAGAAAGGAATGATCTCATCAACAGCACCCAACATGGTTTCAGAGACGGGAAATCCTGTGTCACAAACCTACTGGAGTTCTATGACATGGTGACAGCAGTAAGACAAGAGAGAGAGGGGTGGGTGGATTGCATTTTCTTGGACTGCAAGAAGGCGTTTGACACAGTTCCACACAAGAGATTGGTGCAAAAACTGGAGGACCAAGCAGGGATAACAGGGAAGGCACTACAATGGATCAGGGAATACTTGTCAGGAAGACAGCAGCGAGTCATGGTACGTGGCGAGGTGTCAGAGTGGGCACCTGTGACCAGCGGGGTCCCGCAGGGGTCAGTCCTAGGACCAGTGCTGTTTCTGGTATTTGTGAACGACATGACGGAAGGAATAGACTCTGAGGTGTCCCTGTTTGCAGATGACGTGAAGTTGATGAGAAGAATTCACTCGATCGAAGACCAGGCAGAACTACAAAGGGATCTGGACAGGCTGCAGACCTGGTCCAGCAATTGGCTCCTGGAGTTCAATCCCACCAAGTGCAAAGTCATGAAGATTGGGGAAGGGCAAAGAAGGCCGCAGGCGGAGTACAGTCTAGGGGGTCCGAGACTACAAACCTCACTCAAGGAAAAAGATCTTGGGTGAGTATAACACCAGGCACATCTCCTGAAGCGCACATCAACCAAATAACTGCTGCAGCATATGGGCGCCTGGCAAACCTCAGAACAGCATTCCGACATCTTAATAAGGAATCATTCAGGACCCTGTACACCGTGTACGTTAGGCCCATATTGGAGTATGCGGCACCAGTTTGGAACCCACACCTAGCTAAGCACGTGAAGAAACTAGAGAAAGTGCAAAGGTTTGCAACAAGACTAGTCCCAGAGCTAAGAGGTATGTCCTACGAGGAGAGGTTAAGGGAAATCAACCTGACGACACTGGAGGACAGGAGAGATAGGGGGGACATGATAACGACATACAAAATACTGAGAGGAATTGACAAGGTGGACAAAGACAGGATGTTCCAGAGATTGGACACAGTAACAAAGGGACACAGTTGGAAGCTGAAGACACAGATGAATCACAGGGATGTTAGGAAGTATTTCTTCAGCCACAGAGTAGTCAGTAAGTGGAATAGTTTGGGAAGCGATGTAGTGGAGGCAGGATCCATACATAGCTTTAAGCAGAGGTATGATAAAGCTCACGGCTCAGGGAGAGTGACCTAGTAGCGATCAGTGAAGAGGCGGGGCCAGGAGCTCGGACTCGACTCCCGCAACCTCAACTAGGTGAGTACAACTAGGTGAGTACACACACACATGTACACACACACACACACATACACACACACACACACACACACACAAACACACACACACACACACAGTGGTCGTCACTGTTCCAATGGTCACTATTCCCCAGTGGTCATTACTTCCCCAGTGATCACCACTTCCCCAGTGGTCATTACTTCCCCAGTGGTCACTACTTCCCCAGTGGTCACTACTTCCCCAGTGGTCACTACTTTTCCAGTGGTCACTACTTCCCTATTGGTCACTACTTCCCCAGTGGTCATTACTTTCCCAGTGGTCACTACTTCCCAGTGGTCACTACTTTACCAGTGATCACTACTTCCCCAGTGGTCACTACTTCCCAAGTGGTCACTACTTCCCAAGTGGTCACTACTTCCCCAGTGGTCACTACTTTTCCAGTGGTCACTACTTCCCTATTGGTCACTACTTCCCCAGTGGTCATTACTTTCCCAGTGGTCACTACTTCCCAGTGGTCACTACTTTACCAGTGATCACTACTTCCCCAGTGGTCACTACTTCCCAAGTGGTCACTACTTCCCCAGTGGTCATACTTCCCCAGTCGTCACTGCTTCCCCAGTGGTCATACTTCTCCAGTGGTCACTACTTCCCCAGTGGTCATACTTCCCCAGTGGTCACCTGTGCTCACGTGTTGCTGGGCATTGTCATGGTGGGGGGAGAAGGTTGAAGGGGGAAGTGCCAGGAGAAGAGCAGGAGGTGGGGGAAGTGCCGGGATGAAGGGGATACTGTGGAGGATTCCCGTGAAGGAGATAGGGGATAAAGGGGAGGGGGGAAGGTGAGGAGGAGGAGGAGGGAGTTTTGGATAGATGGAGGGGGGAGAGATGGATGGGAGGGCAAGGGAAGGGGAAGGGGAGAGAGAGGTGGAAGGGAGGGGCTAATCTTGGCCTCGTCCTCTCCTCTCCAGACAACCTATAAGAAAATCTCACGCACGAGTCAATAATCTGTCTCTTTATTCCTATCCATCTGTCTGAATATATATATATATATATATATATATATATATATATATATATATATATATATATATATATATATATATATATTCAACACATCTGTCGAAACAGGACGACTTCCTGAGGTATGGAAGACAGCAAATGTAGTCCCAGTCTTTAAAAAAAGGAGACAGACACGAAGCATTAAACTACAGACCAGTGTCACCGACGTGTATAATATGCAAAGTCATGGAAGATTATCAGGAGAAAATTGGTTGAACAGCTAGAAAGGAATGAGCTTATTTATCAACGACAACCAGCACGGTTTCAGGGATGGGAAATCCTGCGTCACAAAGCTACTGGAGTTCTATGACAGAGTGACGGTAGTAAGACAAGAGAGAGAGAGAGAGGGGTAGGTAGATTGCATTTTCTTGGACTGTAAGAAGGCGTTTGACACAGTTCCACATATGAGATTAGTGCAAAAGCTGGAGGACCAGGCAGGGGATAACAGAGAAGGCACTACAGTGGATCAGGGAATACCTGTTTTGAAGGCAACAGCGAGTCATGGTACGTGACAAGGAGTCAGAGTGGGCGCCTGTAATGAGTGGGGTGCCACATGGATCAGCCCTTGAACCGGTGCTGTTTCTGGTATTTATAAACGACATGAAGGAAAGAATAGACTCCAAAGTGTCCCTGTTTGCAGATGATGTGAAGTTGATGAGGAGAATTCAATCAGACGAGGACCAGGCAGAACTACAGAGGGATCTGGACAGGCTGCAGACCTGGTCCTGCAACTGGCTCCTGTGCAAAGTCATGAAGATCGGAGAAGGGCAAGGAAGACCACAGACGGAGCACAGCCTAGGGGGCCAGAGCCTACAAACTTCACTCAAGGAAAAGGATCTTGGTGTGAGTATAACACCGGACACATCTCCTGAGGCGCACATCAACCAAATATCTGTTGCAGCATACGGGCGCCTGACAAATTTAAGAACAGCATTCCGACATCTTAATAAGGAGCCATTCAAGACCCTGTATACTGTGTACATCAGGCCTATATTGGAGTATACAGCGCCAGTTTGGAACCTTTACCTAGCGAAGCATGTACGGAAACTAGAGAAAGTGCAAAGGTTTGCAGCAAGACTAGTCCCGGAGCTAGGGGGTATGTCCTACGAGGAGAGATTAAGGGAAATTGACCTGACAACACTGGAAGACAAGAGAGATAGGGGGGATATGATAACAACATATAAAATACTAAGAGGAATCGATAAGGTGGGCAGAGATAGGATGTTCTAGAGATGGGACACAGCAACAAGGGGTCATAGTTGGAAGTTGAAGACTCAGGTGAACCACAGGGATGTTAGGAAGTATTTCTTCAGACACAGAGTTGTCAGGAAGTGGAATAGTCTGGGAAGTGATGTAGTGGAGGCAGGATCCATACAGAGCTTTAGGAAGAGGTATGATGAAGCTCATGGAGCTGGAAGAGTGACCGAGTAGCAGCCAGTGAAGAGGCGGGGCCAGGAGCTGTGAATCGACCCCTGCAACCACAACTAGGTGAGTACACACACACACACAGTCAGGAGTATCCCTGTTCGCAGATGTGAAACTAATAAGGAGAAAGCAAAGAGACGTGGACCAGGGAAAGCTACAAATGAATCTGGACAGGCTGCCACTCTAGTCTGATAAATGGCTATTGAATTTTAACATCAGCAAGTGCAAAGTTATGAAGTTTGGGGAAGGCCAGAGAAGACAGCATACGGATCAAAAGCTTGGGGTGCAAACGTTGCAAGCCTCAATCAAGGAGAAAAGCCTTGGGGTGAGTATTGTACCCAGCATATCCCCTGAGGTGCACATCAACTAAATAATTGCTGCAGAATATGCGCGTATGGCAAATCTAAGACTGTGCTTTTAGATATCTAAGTAAGGAGTCGTTCACGACACTGTATAGTATAAAGCTCTCGAAGCCTGGAGAGTGAACCTATTAGCGACCAGCAAAGAGGCGGGGCCAGGACAACATTGCACTAGCCAAGGACTCGATCCCATATTGTACTAGTCCGCCTCATGGTGAGCCAGAACCGCATGGTCCTTGTCTAGCACAGTGTTGTTATTGATCAATACCACTCGTTCGTGGTCACAATAATAAATAAGAACATAAGAACATAAGAAAGGAGGAACACTGCAGCAGGCCTGTTGGCCCATACTAGGCAGGTCCTTTACAATTCATCCAACTAACAAAACATTTGCCCAACCCAATTTTCAATGCTACCCAAGAAATAAGCTCTGATGTGCAAGTCCCACTCAAATCCAACCCCTACCACTTCCATATATATATATATATATATATATATATATATATATATATATATATATATATATATATATATATATATATATATATATATATGCAAAACAACCACTCTGAAAGAATAGAGAAATTCCATTTCGTGACTACTCACATTATCAAGGAACTATGATAATGTGAGTAGTCACGAAAGCGCTTGGAATTTCTCTATTCTTTCAGAGTGGTTGTTTTGCATATTCTGATACCTGTTTATGCAAATATATATATATATATATATATATATATATATATATATATATATATATATATATATATATATATATATATATATATATATATATATATATATATATATATATGCAAAACAACCACTGTGAAAGAGTAGTGAAATTCTAAGCGCTTTCGTGACTATTCACATTGTCAAGGAACTATGAAAGTAATACATCAAAGGAAAGCATATAAAGGGTCTAAACCACACCTCACAGTCAAATCCCACAACAAACACCTGACGCGCGACGATACCCGACTCATATGAAAAGAGGAACACTGCAGTTGGTCCCATATATATATATATATATATATATATATATATATATATATATATATATATATATATATATATATATATATATATATATATATATATATATATATATATATATATATATAGAGAGAGAGAGAGAGAGAGAGAGAGACAGGTAGGGTAGGCTCCAAAACCTGGTGGTCCCTGGTCAAGGACAGACAAGGTTATCTGCCTGATGAACTTATTCCACCTCTAAATCGACAGGATGGGACCACCTCTACTAGTGAGAACATAAGAACATAAGAATGTAGGAACACTGCAGAAGGCCTACTGGCCCATACGAGGCAGGTCCTTATCAAAACGACATCTACCTAAAGCTACTCAAGAAACAACTCCCGCACCCCCCAACACCAATCAAACCCAGCCCCTCCCGCTCATATATTTGTCCAGTCTCTTCTTAAAGCTACCCAAGGTCCTAGCCTCTATCACCCCACTGGGAAGACTGTTCCACGCATCTACAACTCTGTTAGAAAACCAGTACTTACCAATGTCCTTTCTAAATCTAAATTTATCCAACTTAAATCCATTATTCCTGGTTCTTACCTGGTTCGACACCCTCAGTACTTTATTAATGTCTCCCTTGTTTATGCCCGTCATCCACTTATACACTTCAATGATATCTCCCCTCATTCTACGCCTCTCCAGAAAGTGGAGATTTAAGTAGTCAAGAGAAGGCGGACCTCTTTGCTGAACACTTTGCTACCAAAATGCAAGTTCCTGATCCAGCAAGGGACCCTCCTTGGCTAGCTGCAAGAACTGTGTCAAAACTGTCAGTGGTGACAATAAGGCAGGAGGAGGTGCATTTCCTTCTTAAATCGCTTGACCAAGAAAAGGCTGTGGGCCCAGACAAGTTGAGCCCAAGATTGTTGAGAAGATGTGCAGACCAGCTAGCAGCACCTCTAATTCGCATCTTTCAGCACTGCCTAGTACAGTGTAAATGGCCCTCTCTATGGAAAGAGGCAAATGTAGTCCCTGTTCACAAAAAGAAGAGCAGAGCAGAAATCAGCAACTACAGACCAGTGTCACTCCTGTCAATCACTGGTAAGATCCTTGAGACAATAATCTCAAGACAAATGACAGAGTTTTTTGACTACCACTCACTACTTTGTGATCGTCAATATGGCTTCGGGAAAGGTTACTCTGCTGCTGATCTGTTGTTAAACCTCTCCACTAAGTGGCACCAGTTACTGAATGAATCCAAAGTCAGCTGTGTGGTAGCACTGGACATTGCTGGCGCTTTCGACCGGGTGTGGCACCAGGGCCTCTTAGCAAAACTTCAAGCACTGGGAATTGCAGGCTCTATGCTATGTCTCCTCAGTGATTACCTTCATGGTAGATCTCTAAGTGTAGTCCTCAATGGAACGGAATCAGCAAGGCATCCTATTGGGGCAAGTGTTCCACAAGGAAGCGTGCTGGGTCCATTGTTATGGAATGTCTACTTCAACGACCTTCTTCATCTCATCCCAGAATCACATGCATATGCAGACGACTGTACACTGACATTCACTTATCCAAGAGAAGAAATGCCAGCTGCTCTAAGCTACATCAATCACCAGCTGAGAGCTATATCAGCTTGGGGAAATAGATGGCAAGTAACATTTGCACCTGAGAAAACGCAAATGATGATCGTCTCTAGGCACCATGATGGTAATGCTGGTGCAGTAGTAAGGATGAATGGGAGGATGTTGGCACCTGGAGAAGAAGTTGATATCCTTGGGGTGAAATTTGACTCCAAACTAACCATGAAGAACCATGTTGTAAATCTTGCAAACAAGGCAGCCAGGAAGCTTACAGCACTTCGCCGTATCTCGCATCTGCTTGACAGTAGGGGTTGCAAGATCCTGTACGAGGCACAAGTACGCTCACACCTTGAGTATGCTCCACTTTCTTGGTTTGCCTGCCCCCCCCTCTCATCTGCGACTGCTTGACAGAGTAGAGAACAGAGCAAGACGTCTCATCTCTCGCCTGGACCCATCCTGGATAGATCTGTCATTTCAGCAGAGCCTTCAACATAGGAGGGATGAGGGTGGCCTTACTGTTATGTACAAGGCCAATATTGTCAAAATACCACACTTGGATCCACTTCGAGGACAGCGTGAAACAAGCTTTTATGCCACAAGACGGGCAGAAAGCAGCAACTTCACTCTGGCTGTACCCTTCTCCAGAACATCACTCCATCTGAGATCATACATACCCAGGATGACTAGAGTATGGAACACATTCGTACAGCATAATGATGTCAACGAGATAAAGTCAGTTGATCAAATGAAAATGCTGGCCCACAGATGGCTCCAACTTCATCCTGTTCCCTACTTGTGTGTCTCATAACAATAAAAATGCTTTCAAATGAGCTGATGTAGGTAACAGCTCTTAGCTTGCCAATAAAGTTAGGAATCCTTAACCTGTAAATAGCTGTCAATAAAGCTAGGGATCCTTAGCCTTGTCAAACCCTGTGTAAAACAAAAAAAAAAAAAAAAAAAAAAAAAAAAAAAAAAAAAAAGGGAGAGAGAGAGAGAGAGAGAGGGAGAGAGAGGGAGAGAGAGAGAGAGAGAGAGAGAGAGAGAGAGAGAGAGAGAGAGAGAGAGAGAGAGAGAAGGGAATAAGGTCATCTGTCCTACAAGACTTTAAAGTCTTACTCTGCGTTTCGGGTCTTTTTACCCACAAGTCTCTCATAAATATAAGACTTAAACACTTGCATTCCTGAACATAAAGTCACAGTCTTGTGAGATTCTGAAGAAAGGTCAGCAATATCTGAACACGGCTACAGTTAACAGTATATCTGCATCTCTAAGCATAAGCATGGTCAGAAAAGTCATCACCGAACCAACACAAGAAGACCGACAACGTTGAAACGACGACTCTACTAAGTGACTAACATAGTGACAACAGTCATTAATTAACCATCACAGAAAGACTGACAACTCACTAAGTTCATGTAGTCATCAGTAGAAAGGAAGAAGGAGGAGGTGGAGGAGGAGGAGGAGAAGAAGAAGAAGAAGAAGAAGAAGAAGAAGAAGAAGAAGAAGAAGAAGAAGAAGAAGAAGAAGAGGAGGAAGAAGAGGAGGAGATAGAAGATCAGAGTGATGTACCTCCCTCCTTCGCCCTATCTATACTCTGATAGTTCTATCAATCACTCCCGGAGCTCCCTCATGGTGGCACGCTCGACTCATAATAATGTCCTCTCGTTACCTCCATCCATCTGCGGTTGGTCTTTTCCAGGGAATCTTCCCTGGTATGAGTCTTTCCCAGGAAGAGGTCTCCTGGAAAGGGGTCCCACAAGGACGGGTCTTCCGGGCAATGGTCGCTATCGGGGAAAAAAGACGCTTCTCCGCAGTATGAAGCCAGCGTGGGTTGAGCATCAGGTCAGGTGCCTGTGTAATCACAGTGAGAGGTGTGGCAAAAGTAAGTACACGTTAGGGACATCCTTGATCACGCTAAGTGGGTCACCCTTAACCCCTCCTTTCCTCCTTCCAACACATGCTCACACGCCCACATACATGCCACCATCATCTCATTCTGCTGCCCGCAGCATTGAACATTCGTTTCAGATGACGAGTTGTCAGTGATGGGGCCCCAGTGCTGAGTATAATCATCCTCGTGCATTCTTCTCAATAGTTATTTCCGTATTCTTTTCTCCAGTTTTCCCTGTTCTCTGTTTTCAGCTTTCCCCTCCTTTCTTTTTCTCTACAGTTCTGTTTGTGTTCTTTCGTCCCGTTCTCCCAATGTTCTCATTTGCAGTTCATGTGTTCTCAGTTTCAGTTTCATGTTCCTCTTTACTCTTACTTTACCTTCCATCATATTTTTTTCTAAAATATATTACTTCTCCTCTTTATATTTCGACATATTCACTCCTATACTTGTTTGAATACATGGTAAGTTTGTGGATGACTGACCCCGAGTGTGTGTGACCTTCAGGTGACTGACCTCGAGTAAGTGTGACCTCCAGGTGACTGACTCCGAGTGCGTGTAACCTCCAGGTGACTGACCCCTTGTTACTGATCCCAAGTGACTGATCGTGTGACTGACCTAGCACAGGCCGACGTCCAACTGAGGCGTATCAACCCCAGAACACGAACCTACGATCGATTCTCCATCCAGGTTCCAGTCCCACTGGACGCACGAGACTGGGAAGAAAAAGGAGGGAAGAAGTGAATGGAGGAATTGACCTATGTCATTATACATAAGAAGGAACACTGCAGCAAGCCTATTGGCTCATACTAGGCAGGTCATTCCAAACCCACTATCAAAAATATTGGCCCAGTCCACTCTCAATACTGCCCCAGCTTAGCTAACCCTACTAGCTCAAGTTCAAGTCCCACTCATGTTAAAGATTCAGAACGTTTATTACTTCTCTATCTATATTCCGTATCACTGTCAAGAGCAATCTTTGTCATCACAATTATGGGACACAATACGGACAAGATAAAGAATTAGAATTAAGGACCCCAATGGAAATAAGTCACTCTGTCTGACTTTTTTGGGTTATCCTAGGTTCTCTACACATATGCTGCTATGTATGATAATTCTATGTAACTGTATTGTGTATACCTGAATAAATTTACTTACTTACTTACTTACTAGACACATGTGCAACACCTGAATATCTTTATTCGAAGACGTTTCCCCATCCAGTGGCTACATCATTTCCATACATAGACTGATATAACGAAGACAGTAGAAGTGAAATTTAGGAAATCAGTCCCTCAGTCTTGTAGACCTACTATTTATACAGTTCTCCAAGGCTGAGAGACTAATTAACTCAACTTCTACTGTCTTCGTTATATCAATCTCTGAATGGAACTGATAGAGTCACTGGCAGGCGAAACGTCTGCAATTAAGAAATCTTGTGACTGAGACAAGAAACCAAAACATTTTGCTCAGATTTGCTCGAAACGTCGTTTTGTTGTGTATTACACGTCTT
>NC_091310.1:29158142-29185642 GCF_038502225.1 Cherax quadricarinatus | reverse complement strand
CCTAACCCAACTAAATATATTTTAGATTTATTTACAGTAATTTAATACTAAACAAACACAGTGAAATATATTTTTTTCGTTAGGCTCAGAATGATTTTGACGAAATTATTGCATACACAAATTTTCACTTGTTCTATATGATAAGATGAGCGTTGCTATTTAAGCCAAGATAGCAAATTCTGCCTATTCGGCACGACATATATATATATATATATATATATATATATATATATATATATATATATATATATATATATATATATATATATATATATATATATATATATATATATAATTAAAAAACTTGAGTTAGTTCGGCATGATCTTTTGTTGCGAAATCCCAGTTGATGTTAGTTCGTTGAGGTTTTCCAAACAAAAGGATTGAATGTTGTGTTTGTATCCCTAGTAGGACTCTCCATCTGCTTACCTAAAATTGACGTTAAGCTGTTGGAACGATAGCTGAGAGTACACGTCTTGCTTCCCCTTGTTTTAAATACTGAATTAGCATTTGCTAGTTTCCAGTCTATTGGAGTAGCATTCGCTATTTTCCAGTCTATTGGAGTAGCATTTGCTAGTTTCCAGTCTAATGGAGTAACATTTGCCAGTTTCCAGTCTATTGGAGGAGCATTTGCTAGTTTCCAGTCTAATGGAGCAGCATTTGTTAGTTTCTAATCTATTTGAGTAATATTTACTATTTTATAGTCTATTGTAGCAGCATTTGCTAGTTTTCAGTCGACTGGAGTAACATTTGCTAGTTTCCAGTCTATTGGGGTAATATTTGCTAGATTCCATTCTGTCAGAGTGATATTTACTGGTTTTCAGTCTATTAAAGTAGTATTTGCTAGTTTTCATTCTATTGGAGTAGTATTTGCTAGTTTCTAGTCAATTGGAGCGTCATTTGCTAGTTTCCTGTCTACTGGAGTAACATTTACTAGTTTTCAGTCTATTAGAATTTGCTAGTTTCCAGTCTATGGGAGTAGCATCTGATAGTTTCAAGTATATTTCAGTAATATTTGGCAGTTCCCAGTCTACTAGAATTTGCTAGTTTCCAGTCCATTGGCACCTTACCTTTTCTTAAAGACTTGTTCAACATTTCTGCTAGTGGGTCATTAATTTGGCATCAAGATTCTTTCATAACTCTGAGAAGAAGTTCATCTGATCTGTTCTGATGTCCTGATGTTCAGCTTCTCCAGGTGTTTTACCATGTCAAGGCTGTTGTCTTAATATTTACTTTATCATGTTCAGAAAATAAAAATAAATTGTGAAGCCTGGGAATGTTGGTGCCATATTTAGGTGTCATATAGAGTGAGTGGGTGAGAGAGAGAGAGAGAGAGAGAGAGAGAGAGAGAGAGAGAGAGAGGAGGTGGGAGAGAAAATGAAACTTGGGTAGATTTTACCGTGGAGTACGAAGTCTACACACCAAGCTCGTGCTATACACATCATATAATACTGAGTGTATGTATAAAAATTTCATACAAACGTATGTATACATTTCATCCAAAATGTATATAAATTGCCCTCGTTACCACCAGTACGGAGCTGTAAATCGTTAACTGGTATTGATATTTTCCAAGAAGTGTCTGTCAGAGGTACAGTGTGTCTTCACCTCAGGTGATGGGTTACGAAGGTGATAAATTGATGTAGCATATTCTTAATAACCGATAACTGTGTGGAACCTGCAGTTATTTATACTAAATGTGATAGTATATACTACACTGGTGTGCAGGAAAGTACCCAGGAAGCATAGTAGGCTCCGTGGCATAGAGTATGGTAGAGACTATGGCAGAGACTAATGGCAGAGAGACGGCACTACGGGCAAGGTGAACCATTGTTATGGACTTGTTATTGGCTCCGTGGAGAGCTGAATGAAGCTCTACCCAATTGTCTATGATAACTGTCAGGGTACACTTAGAATATGCACTGAGACCATATGTTGAGGGCTGACTTGACTCACGAAATCGTAATGACACGATTGCAAACAAACCATACCACGGGCGGGGACAGAACTCGCTGGTCCAGTGGCTAACGCGACTGTCTGGAGTTTTGAGACTCTCTGATCGCGGGTTTTATCCCCGCCCGTGGTGTGGTTTGAGGGCTGACTACAGTCTCTAATTGTGGGTGGGAGGGATCATTCTCTTTCCCAGGTAGGGAATGGAATGAGTCCCCTGGAAGGAGGATCGATCCTTCATCTTTCACAAAACCGGTGTGAGGCAGAGTCAGTTTAGAGCCACTTTAAGAGGCATAGAGGATTGCCAAGAGAAAAAATGCTGTTTTGAGCTGTGTAAAAAATTTTGTTGACTTATGCTGACATGTATATGCAATTAGTATCGACCTACATATATTGATCTGGACAAAGTACTTTGTTGATCTATGTTGACCTTCCTAAGCAACAGTTGACCTCACAGGACTGTGATCAGGTAAATTAAAAAAAAAAATAATGATAAAAAAAATTCCAGCTGTTTCATTGCCGAACTTCAGAGATAATGATTTTTTTTTGAGGCGAAAACAATCTGACCATTTTATCTAAGGTTTTCTTCCTGTGCGAAACCAGACGCTCAAAACACGCAAGACCATCAACGTCCTTTTGCCTCTGACTCGGGACCTAAACATCTTTCTATCCTCCCCACATGAAACATTTCGAAAAAAAAAACCCACTCACTTTTGTCGGTAAAGAAAAGTAAAAGAAAACAAAGATACAAAGGAAGCAAGTGGCGCCTCAGTCAAGAACAACGTTTGATGTTTATGTTAAACGCAACAGAGGTGTGGGATGTGTGGTAGTCGTATATATATATATATATTTTTTTTCAACAAACTGGCCGTATCCCACCAAGGCAGGGTGGCCCAAAAAGAAAAACGAAAGTTTCTCTTTTTAAATTTAGTAATTTATACGGGAGAAGGGGTTACTAGCCCCTTGCTCCTGGCATTTTAGTCGCCTCTTACGACACGCATGGCTTACGGAGGAAGAATTCTGTTCCACTTCCCCATGGAGATAAGAGGAAATAAACAAGAACAAGAACTAGAAAGAAAATAGAAAAAAAACCCAGAGAGATGTGTATATATATGCTTGTACATGTATGTGTAGTGTGACCTAAGTGTAAGTAGAAGTAGCAAGACGTACCTGAAATCTTGCATGATTATGAGACAGAAAAAAGGGCACCAGCAATCCTACCATCATGTAAAACAATTACAGGCTTTCGTTTTACACTCACTTGGCAGGACGGTAGTACCTCCCTGGGTGGTTGCTGTCTACCAACCTACTACCTAGGATATATATATATATATATACACCTGGAGTTACGAAGCGACCTTCTACACGACCGTAACATGAGCCCCAGATATTACGAGGTGAGGTAACAAGTGTGTTTAGTTGTTATATAACTCATGTAACTCATTTAAATGGTTGTAATGAGTTTATCAAAGTGATCACAGCTCAAGTTCAGACTTCCTTCATAACTCTCGGTGATTATACCAGAGGCTCGTTAATAATACTCTCGAATAACTGACACGTTCTGGAGGAAACTTGAAGCAACGTTTCGCTCGGTCCAGGACCATGATTAAGACCTCATAATGGTGCAAAACAAACCGAAACGTCTCTATTGAGTTTTTTTTCTTTTACTAGTTTTCCTCTTTATTTCTGTTTGCCTTTATCTTTCTCCGTCCATTCTCACTTCCTTCTGTGTCTTATAATTATTTTCAAATTCCTTTTTTTTTCGTCTTTGATCTTACGTTAGTCTTGATTTAACTGATCATTTTGTCTAATTTTTTTTGTGGCTATATTTGTAAAATATTAATTTAAATATTTCAATCGTCCAAAATTTTAAAAGGTGATTTATTTTTCATGATTTTTTTTGTTTTATTTGATTTTTTTTCTCTGACCTCTCGGTTTTATGCTTGTATCGTCCCCTTCACCTGTGGATATTGAATTATCCTTCAACGTTTCGCCAGTCAGTGGCGAAACGTTTCCAAAATTAAGAAGTCCAAATGATGCACAAATGTCTAGTTTATCAACTTGTTTATCAACTCTTATTGATTATTTCCTGTCGCAACTGATATTACCTGTAATCTTCATTTCTCACCTGCCTGGCCTCCAGGCATGTTATTTCAGCTCTTTTCTCAGCCATTTTCACGTCGTTGTTAAGAAATCTTTTCAAGACTTTGGTTATTTTCTTCCCGGTGACGACCATACTGGTACCTCAGCAACCAGACCTGTACACAGGCGTTTCGCCCAAAGCTAGACTGAAGTCCAGCTTTGGGCGAAACGCTCTAGTCTCTGATCTTTTTTTCTCTGAGAGTTTCGTCCGTGAACACGCAATTTCTGAGCACTCAAACTATTGGGTTATTAAATAGGACTTAGAGGATATCAACAGTGGTTATGTGACCTCTGGATCTGTATCTGGAAATTGGCTACGAAATTGTTAGTTCTTTGAGTGCATAGCCATCAGGTGTTCCCAGACAGGTGCACGAGTAATTACGAATTTCCGATTACCTTGCTTGTAGCTACCTTACTTGTAGTTACCTTACTTGTACTTACCTTACTTAGCTGTAGTTACCATACTTGAAGTTATCTTACTTGTACCTACCAAACTTGTAGTTACCTTACTTGTAATTAACAAACTTGTAGTTATCTTACTTGTGGTTACCAAACTTGAAGTTACCAAACTTGAAGTTACCAAACTTGAAGTTACCAAACTTGAAGTTACCAAACTTGAAGTTACCAAACTTGAAGTTACCAAACTTGAAGTTACCAAACTTGAAGTTACCAAACTTGTAGTTACCAAACTTGTAGTTATCTTACTTGTAGCTACCAAACTTGTAGTTACCTTACTTGTAGCTACCAAACTTGTAGTTACCTTACTTGTACTTACCTTACTTATAGTTACCTTACTTGTGGTTACCAAACTTGTAGTTACCAAACTTGTAGTTACCTTACTTGTGGTTACAAAACTTGTAGTTACCTTACTTGTGGTTACCAAACTTGTAGTTACCTTACTTGTGGTTACAAAACTTGTAGTTACCTTACTTGTAGTTACCTTACTTGTAGTTACCTTACTTGTGGTTACCAAACTTGTAGTTACCTTACTTGTGGTTACCAAACTTGTAGTTACCTTACTTGTAGTTACCTTACTTGTAGTTATCTTACTTGTGGTTACAAAACTTGTAGTTACCTTACTTGTGGTTACCAAACTTGTAGTTACCTTACTTGTAGTTACCTTACTTGTGGTTACCAAACTTGTAGTTACCTTACTTGTAGTTATCTTACTTGTGGTTACAAAACTTGTAGTTACCTTACTTGTGGTTACAAAACTTGTAGTTACCTTACTTGTGGTTACCAAACTTGTAGTTACCTTACTTGTGGTTACAAAACTTGTAGTTACCTTACTTGTAGTTACCTTACTTGTAGTTACCTTACTTGTGGTTACCAAACTTGTAGTTACCTTACTTGTGGTTACCAAACTTGTAGTTACCAAACTTGTAGTTACCTTACTTGTGGTTACAAAACTTGTAGTTACCTTACTTGTAGTTACCTTACTTGTAGTTACCTTACTTGTGGTTACAAAACTTGTAGTTACCTTACTTGTAGTTACCTTACTTGTAGTTATCTTACTTGTGGTTACCAAACTTGTAGTTACCAAACTTGTAGTTACCTTACTTGTAGTTACCTTACTTGTGGTTACCAAACTTGTAGTTACCTTACTTGTAGTTACCTTACTTGTGGTTACCAAACTTGTAGTTACCTTACTTGTAGTTACCTTACTTGTAGTTATCTTACTTGTGGTTACCAAACTTGTAGTTACCAAACTTGTAGTTACCTTACTTGTAGTTACCTTACTTGTGGTTACCAAACTTGTGGTTACCAAACTTGAAGTTACCAAACTTGTAGTTACCTTACTTGTGGTTACCAAACTTGAAGTTACCAAACTTGTAGTTACCTTACTTGTGGTTACCAAACTTGTAGTTACCAAACTTGTAGTTACCTTACTTGTGGTTACCAAACTTGTAGTTACCAAACTTGTAGTTACCTTACTTGTGGTTACCAAACTTGAAGTTACCAAACTTGAAGTTACCAAACTTGTAGTTACCTTACTTGTGGTTACCAAACTTGTAGTTACCAAACTTGTAGTTACCTTACTTGTGGTTACCAAACTTGTAGTTACCAAACTTGTAGTTACCTTACTTGTGGTTACCAAACTTGTAGTTACCAAACTTGTAGTTACCTTACTTGTGGTTACCAAACTTGAAGTTACCAAACTTGTAGTTACCTTACTTGTGGTTACCAAACTTGTAGTTACCTTACTTGTGGTTACCAAACTTGTAGTTACCAAACTTGTAGTTACCTTACTTGTGGTTACCAAACTTGTAGTTACCAAACTTGTAGTTACCTTACTTGTGGTTACCAAACTTGAAGTTACCAAACTTGTAGTTACCTTACTTGTGGTTACCAAACTTGTAGTTACCTTACTTGTGGTTACCAAACTTGTAGTTACCAAACTTGTAGTTACCTTACTTGTGGTTACCAAACTTGTAGTTACCAAACTTGTAGTTACCTTACTTGTGGTTACCAAACTTGTAGTTACCAAACTTGTAGTTACCTTACTTGTGGTTACCAAACTTGAAGTTACCAAACTTGTAGTTACCTTACTTGTGGTTACCAAACTTGTAGTTACCTTACTTGTGGTTACCAAACTTGTAGTTACCAAACTTGTAGTTACCTTACTTGTGGTTACCAAACTTGTAGTTACCAAACTTGTAGTTACCTTACTTGTGGTTACCAAACTTGTAGTTACCAAACTTGTAGTTACCTTACTTGTGGTTACCAAACTTGTAGTTACCAAACTTGTAGTTACCTTACTTGTGGTTACCAAACTTGAAGTTACCAAACTTGTAGTTACCTTACTTGTGGTTACCAAACTTGAAGTTACCAAACTTGAAGTTACCAAACTTGTAGTTACCTTACTTGTGGTTACCAAACTTGTAGTTACCTTACTTGTAGTTACCTTACATATAGTTACCTTACTTGTGGTTACCAAACTTGTAGTTACCTTACTTGTAGTTACCTTACTTGTAGTTACCTTACTTGTAGTTACCTTACTTGTAGTTACCTTACTTGTAGTTACCTTACTTGTAGTTACCTTACTTATAGTTACCTTACTTGTTAACCACATATTTACAATTCTTCTCTTCGTATTTGACGATTTTAAAGACAAAATTTGTGCCTTCCCTGTGTGTGGTAATATTCTTGTGCTGGTGTATTTATATCGACGTGAAGTGAGCGAACTCTATTTCTCCGTTTTTTTTTATATCCAAACACACTAATTGATTTCCTGCGCGTGTTTGAAAAACTTAATTTCAGGGGAGGCTCTTCCTCGTTGATTTCCATCAACCATCAATTCTGTTGCTGCAGGAACATTTTTCCTCCCTCTTGCCTCTTATCATATCTGCAATTCTTGTCCCTGTTCCCTTTATTCTCTTTCTCCCTTATCACTTCCAATATTTCCACTTGTCTTCCTCTATCCCTTTTCGTTTCCAGTCTTCTTGTTTTTCCGCTAATTCTGTCTATTCCATCTACTTCCATATACGTGCAAAATATTACTCAGCCTATAAAACTGTTATTTGTGGCAGATATAAAATATTTTGATACCGTTTGAAAAAATGAGTTCCAACTTTTGTCCCATTTTATGGGAGTTAATTTGAATTATATTAAGTAATAAGCAAACTCGGGTCTGCTGCGGCTGCCAGTGTGTTTGTGTACTGTTTCGTGTACGTCTGTGTGGGTCTGTGAACGTCTCTTTATGACTGTGTACGTCTGTGCGAATCTTTGTAGCCTGTGTGTGTGTGTGTGTGTGTGTATGTAGTTCTGTGTATGTCTGTGCATCTTTGTATAAATCTATGCATTTACATAGTAGTTTTTTCCTTGTAGGTTGTTCCCTTGTACGTCGTTCCCTACTAGGTCGTTCCCTTCTAGGTCATTTCCTTCTAGGTCGCTCCCTTGTAGGTCGTTCCCTTCTAAATCGTTCCCTTCTATGTCGTTCCCTTCTACGTCGTTTCCTTCTAGGTCGTTCCCTTCTAGATCGTTCTCTTCTATGTCGTTCCCTTCTGTGTCGTTCCCTTCTAGGTCGTTCCCTTCTAAGTCGTTCTCTTCTAGATCGTTCCCTTCTATGTTGTTCCCTTACAGGTCGCTCCCTTCTAAGTCGTTCTCTTCTAGGTCGCTCCCTCCTATGTCGTTCCCTTACAGGTCGCTCCCTTCTAAGTCGTTCTCTTCTAGGTCGTTCCCTTCTATGTCGTTCCCTTACAGGTCGCTCCCTTCTAAGTCGTTCTCTTCTAGGTCGCTCCCTCCTATGTCGTTCCCTTACAGGTCGCTCCCTTCTAAGTCGTTCTCTTCTAGGTCGTTCCCTTCTATGTCGTTTCCTTCTAGGTCGTTCCCTTCTAGATCGTTCCCTTCTATGTCGTTCCCTTCTATGTCGTTCCCTTCTACGTCGTTTCCTTCTAGGTCGTTCCCTTCTAGATCGTTCTCTTCTATGTCGTTCCCTTCTGTGTCGTTCCCTTCTAGGTCGTTCCCTTCTAAGTCGTTCTCTTCTAGATCGTTCCCTTCTATGTTGTTCCCTTACAGGTCGCTCCCTTCTAAGTCGTTCTCTTCTAGGTCGCTCCCTCCTATGTCGTTCCCTTACAGGTCGCTCCCTTCTAAGTCGTTCTCTTCTAGGTCGTTCCCTTCTATGTCGTTTCCTTCTAGGTCGTTCCCTTCTAGATCGTTCCCTTCTATGTCGTTCCCTTCTATGTCGCTCCCTTCTAGGTCGCTCTCTTCTAAGTCGTTCTCTTCTAGATTGTTCCCTTCTAGGTCGTTCCCTTCTAGGTCGTTCCCTTACAGGTCGCTCCCTTCTAAGTCGTTCTCTTCTAGATCGTTCCCTTATAGGCCGTTCCCTTCTAGATAGTTCCCTTCTATGTCGTTCCCATCTAAGTCGTTCTCTTCTAGATCGTTCCCTTCTATGTCGTTTCCTTCTAGGTCACTCCCTTCTAGGTCGTTTCCTTCTAGGTCGCTCCCTTCTAGGTCGTTTCCTTCTTCGTAGTTCTCTTCTAGATCGTTCCCTTCTAGGTCGATCCCTTCTAGATGGTTCCCTTCTATGTCGTTCCCTTCTAAGTCGTTCTGTTCTAGATCGTTCCTTTCTATGTCGTTCTCTTCCAGGTCTTTTCCTTTTAGATCGCTCACTTCTAGGTCTTTTCCTTCTAGATCGTTCCCTTCTTTGTCGTTCCCTTTTAGGTCGTTTCCTTCTAGGTCGTTTCTTTCTAGGTCGCCCCCTTCTAGGTCGTTCCCTTCTAAATCGTTCCCTTCTATGTCGTTCCCTTCTA
The DNA here is from genome assembly GCF_038502225.1 of Cherax quadricarinatus. Taxonomy (NCBI): domain Eukaryota; kingdom Metazoa; phylum Arthropoda; class Malacostraca; order Decapoda; family Parastacidae; genus Cherax; species Cherax quadricarinatus. Next base: position 29,176,300 of record NC_091310.1, on the reverse strand, counting down.
GGTCGTTTCCTTTTAGTTCGTTTCCTTCTAGGTCGCTCCCTTCAGGTCGTTTCCTTCTAGGTCGGTCTTTCCTAAGTCGTCCCCTTCTAGATCGTTCCCTTCTATGTCGTTTTCTTCAAGGTCGTTTCCTTCTAGATCGCTCCCTTCTAAGTCGTTCCCTTCTAGATCATTCCCTTCTATGTCGTTTCCTTCTAGGTCGTTTCCTTCTAGGTCGTTTCCTTCTAGGTCGCTCCCTTCAGGTCGTCTCCTTCTAGGTCGCTCTTTCCTAAGTCGTTCTCTTCTAGTTCGTTCGCTTCTATGTCGTTCCCTTATAGGTCGTTCCCTTACAGGTCGTCCTCTTATATTGCAACACCCTCATAACAGGAACATATTGTAACCGTCGTACTCTCTTTGATAAAACCAGTTTACTGTATCCCTCTATTACCGTCTACTGCCTCAAAAATTTACAGGAAACCAAAATCCTGGATGATTATTAATTACTCCCAGTCCTGTGTAAATAATGAAGAGTGAAATGAATTATTAACATGAATTATCCAAGGAGAAATTTGTCATCTGATTCGGGAATAATTATACGTATAATACTTGTGGTATTGACATCGTTAATAAGGCAGAGCATATTACACTGTCCTGGTCTTATATACACGTAGTATTACACTGTCGTGGTCTTATATACACGTAGTATTACGTTGTCCTGGTCTTATATACACGTAGTATTACACTGTCCTGGTCTTATATACACGTAGTATTACACTGTCCTGGTCTTATATACACGTAGTATTACATTGTCCTGGTCTTATATACACGTAGTATTGCACTGTCCTGGTCTTATATACACGTAGTATTACATTGTCCTGGTCTTATATACACGTAGTATTACATTGTCCTGGTCTTATATACAGGTAGTATTACACTGTCCTGGTCTTATATACACGTAGTATTACACTGTCCTGGTCTTATGTACACGTAGTATTACACTGTCCTGGTCTTATGTACACGTAGTATTACACTGTCCTGGTCTTATATACACGTAGTATTACACTGTCCTGGTCTTATGTACACGTAGTATTACACTGTCCTGGTCTTATATACACGTAGTATTACACTGTCCTGGTCTTATATACACGTAGTATTACATTGTCCTGGTCTTATATACACGTAGTATTATACTGTCCTGGTCTTATATACATGTAGTATTACACTGTCCTGGTCTTATATACACGTAGTATTACATTGTCCTGGTCTTATATACACGTAGTATTACATTGCCCTGGTCTTATATACACGTAGTATTACATTGTCATGGTCTTATATACACGTAGTATTACATTGTCCTGGTCTTATATACACGTAGTATTACATTGTCCTGGTCTTATATACACGTAGTATTACATTGTCCTGGTCTTATATACACGTAATATTATATTGTCCTGGTCTTATATACACGTAGTATTACACTGTCCTGGTCTTACATACACGTAGTATTACACTGTCCTGGTCTTATATACACGTAGTATTACACTGTCCTGGTCTTATATACACGTAGTATTACACTGTCCTGGTCTTATATACACGTAGTATTACACTGTCCTGGTCTTATATACACGTAGTATTACACTGTCCTGGTCTTATATACACGTAGTATTAGATTGTCCTGGTCTTATATACACGTAGTAGTATTACACGTTGTCCTGGTCTTATATACACGTAGTATTACATTGTCCTGGTCTTATATACACGTAGTATTACATTGTCCTGGTCTTATATACACGTAGTATTACATTGTCCTGGTCTTATATACACGTAGTATTACATTGTCCTGGTCTTATATACACGTAGTATTACATTGTCCTGGTCTTATATACACGTAGTATTACACTGTCCTGGTCTTATATACACGTAGTATTACACTGTCCTGGTCTTATATACACGTAGTATTACACTGTCCTGGTCTTATATACACGTAGTATTACACTGTCCTGGTCTTATATACACGTAGTATTACACTGTCCTGGTCTTATATACACGTAGTATTACATTGTCCTGGTCTTATATACACGTAGTATTACATTGTCCTGGTCTTATATACACGTAGTATTACATTGTCCTGGTCTTATATACACGTAGTATTACACTGTCCTGGTCTTATATACACGTAGTATTACACTGTCCTGGTCTTATATACACGTAGTATTACACGTAGTATTACACTGTCCTAGTCTTATATACTGTCCTGGTCTTATATACACGTAGTATTACATTGTCCTGGTCTTATATACACGTAGTATTACACTGTCCTGGTCTTATATACACGTAGTATTACATTGTCCTGGTCTTATATACACGTAGTATTACACTGTCCTGGTCTTATATACACGTAGTATTACATTGTCCTGGTCTTATATACACGTAGTATTACACTGTCCTGGTCTTATATACACGTAGTATTACACTGTCCTGGTCTTATATACACGTAGTATTACACTGTCCTGGTCTTATATACACGTAGTATTACATTGTCCTGGTCTTATATACACGTAGTATTACACTGTCCTGGTCTTATATACACGTAGTATTACACTGTCCTGGTCTTATATACACGTAGTATTACATTGTCCTGGTCTTATATACACGTAGTATTACACATTCCTGGTCTTATATACACGTAGTATTACATTGTCCTGGTCTTATATACACGTAATATTATACTGTCCTGGTCTTACATACACGTAGTATTACATTTTCCTGGTCTTATATACACGTAGTATTACATTGTCCTGGTCTTATATACACGTAGTATTACATTGTCCTGGTCTTATATACACGTAGTATTACACTGTCCTGGTCTTATATACACGTAGTATTACATTGTCCTGGTCTTATATACACGTAGTATTACATTGTCCTGGTCTTATATACACGTAGTATTACACTGTCCTGGTCTTATATACACGTAGTATTACATTGTGCTGGTCTTATATACACGTAGTATTATACTGTCCTGGTCTTATATACACGTAGTATTACATTGTCCTGGTCTTATATACACGTAGTATTACATTGTCCTGGTCTTATATACACATAGTATTACACTGTCCTGGTTTTATATATACGTAGTATTACATTGTCCTGGTCTTATATACACGTAGTATTATACTGTCCTGGTCTTATATACACGTAGTATTACATTGTCCTGGTCTTATATACACGTAGTATTACACTGTCCTGGTCTTATATACACGTAGTATTACATTGTCCTGGTCTTATATACACGTAGGATTATACTGTCCTGGTCTTATATACACGTAGTATTACATTGTCCTGGTCTTATATACACGTAGTATTACACTGTCCTGGTCTTATATACACGTAGTATTACACTGTCCTGGTCTTATATACACGTAGTATTACATTGTCCTGGTCTTATATACACGTAGTATTACATTGTGCTGGTCTTATATACACGTAGTATTACATTGTGCTGCTCTTATATACACGTAGTATTATACTGTCCTGGTCTTATATACACGTAGTATTACATTGTCCTGGTCTTATATACACGTAGTATTACATTGTCCTGGTCTTATATACACGTAGTATTACATTGTGCTGGTCTTATATACACGTAGTATTACATTGTGCTGGTCTTATATACACGTAGTATTATACTGTCCTGGTCTAATATACACGTAGTATTACATTGTCCTGGTCTTATATACACGTAGTATTACACTGTCCTGGTCTTATATACACGTAGTATTACACTGTCCTGGTCTTATATACACGTAGTATTACACTGTCCTGGTCTTATATACACGTAGTATTACATTGTACTGGTCTTATATACACGTAGTATTACATTGTGCTGGTCTTATATACACGTAGTATTATACTGTCCTGGTCTTATATACACGTAGTATTACATTGTCCTGGTCTTATATACACGTAGTATTACATTGTCCTGGTCTTATATACACATAGTATTACACTGTCCTGGTTTTATATATACGTAGTATTACATTGTCCTGGTCTTATATACACGTAGTATTATACTGTCCAGGTCTTATATACACGTAGTATTACATTGTCCTGGTCTTATATACACGTAGTATTACATTGTCCTGGTCTTATATACACGTAGTATTACATTGTCCTGGTCTTATATACACGTAGTATTACACTGTCCTGGTCTTATATACACGTAGTATTACATTGTCCTGGTCTTATATACACGTAGTATTACATTGTGCTGGTCTTATATACACGTAGTATTACATTGTGCTGGTCTTATATACACGTAGTATTATACTGTCCAGGTCTTATATACACGTAGTATTACATTGTCCTGGTCTTATATACACGTAGTATTACATTGTCCTGGTCTTATATACACGTAGTATTACATTGTCCTGGTCTTATATACACGTAGTATTACACTGTCCTGGTCTTATATACACGTAGTATTACATTGTCCTGGTCTTATATACACGTAGTATTACATTGTGCTGGTCTTATATACACGTAGTATTACATTGTGCTGGTCTTATATACACGTAGTATTATACTGTCCTGGTCTTATATACACGTAGTATTACATTGTCCTGGTCTTATATACACGTAGTATTACATTGTCCTGGTCTTATATACACGTAGTATTACATTGTGCTGGTCTTATATACACGTAGTATTACATTGTGCTGGTCTTATATACACGTAGTATTATACTGTCCTGGTCTTATATACACGTAGTATTACATTGTCCTGGTCTTATATACACGTAGTATTACACTGTCCTGGTCTTATATACACGTAGTATTACACTGTCCTGGTCTTATATACACGTAGTATTACACTGTCCTGGTCTTATATACACGTAGTATTACATTGTGCTGGTCTTATATACACGTAGTATTACATTGTGCTGGTCTTATATACACGTAGTATTATACTGTCCTGGTCTTATATACACGTAGTATTACATTGTCCTGGTCTTATATACACGTAGTATTACATTGTCCTGGTCTTATATACACATAGTATTACACTGTCCTGGTTTTATATATACGTAGTATTACATTGTCCTGGTCTTATATACACGTAGTATTATACTGTCCAGGTCTTATATACACGTAGTATTACATTGTCCTGGTCTTATATACACGTAGTATTACATTGTCCTGGTCTTATATACACGTAGTATTACATTGTCCTGGTCTTATATACACGTAGTATTACATTGTCCTGGTCTTATATACACGTAGTATTTCATTGTTCTGGTCTTGTATACACGTTGTATTACATTGTCCTGGTCTTATATACACGTAGTATTACACTGTCCTGGTCTTATATACACGTAGTATTACATTGTCCTGGTCTTATATACACGTAGTATTATACTGTCCTGGTCTTATATACACGTAGTGTTACATTGTCCTGGTCTTATATACACGTAGTATTACACTGTTCTGGTCTTATATACACGTAGTATTACATTGTCCTGGTCTTATATACACGTAGTATTACACTGTTCTGGTCTTATATACACGTAGTATTACATTGTCCTGGTCTTATATACACGTAGTATTACACTGTTCTGGTCTTATATACACGTAGTATTACACTGTCCTGGTCTTATATACACGTAGTATTACACTGTCCTAGTCTTATATACACGTAGTATTACACTGTCCTGGTCTTATATACACGGAGTATTACATTGTCCTGGTCTTATATACACGTAGTATTACACTGTCCTGGTCTTATATACACGTAGTATTACACTGTCCTGGTCTTATATACACGTAGTATTACACTGTCCTGGTCTTATATACACGTAGTATTACACTGTCCTGGTCTTATATACACGTAGTATTACATTGTCCTGGTCTTATATACACGTAGTATTACATTGTCCTGGTCTTATATACACGTAGTATTACATTGTCCTGGTCTTATATACACGTAGTATTACATTGTCCTGGTCTTATATACACGTAGTATTACACTGTCCTGGTCTTATATACACGTAGTATTACATTGTCCTGGTCTTATATACACGTAGTATTACATTGTCCTGGTCTTATATACAAGTAGTATTACATTGCCCTGGTCTTATATACACGTAGTATTACACTGTCCTGGTCTTATATACACGTAGTATTACACTGTCCTGGTCTTATATACACGTAGTATTATACTGTCCTAGTCTTATATACACGTAGTATTACACTGTTCTGGTCTTATATACACGTAGTATTACACTGTCCTGGTCTTATATACACGTAGTATTACACTGTCCTGGTCTTATATACACGTAGTATTATATTGTCCTGGTCTTATATACACGTAGTATTACATTGTCCTGGTCTTATATACACGTAGTATTACATTGTCCTGGTCTTATATACACGTAGTATTACATTGTCCTGGTCTTATATACACGTAGTATTACACTGTCGTGGTCTTATATGCACGTAGTATTACATTGTCCTGGTCTTATATACACGTAGTATTACACTGTCCTTGTCTTATATACACGTAGTATTACATTGTCCTGGTCTTATATACACGTAGTATTACATTGTCCTGGTCTTATATACACGTAGTATTACATTGTCCTGGTCTTATATACACGTAGTATTACACTGTCCTGGTCTTATATACACGTAGTATTACATTGTCCTGGTTTTATATACACGTAGTATTACATTGTCCTGGTCTTATATACACGTAGTATTACATTGTCCTGGTCTTATATACACGTAGTATTACATTGTCCTGGTCTTATATACACGTAGTATTACACTGTCCTGATCTTATATACACGTAGTATTACATTGTCCTGGTCTTATATACACGTAGTATTACATTGTCCTGGTCTTATATACACGTAGTATTACATTGTCCTGGTCTTATATACACGTAGTATTACACTGTTCTGGTCTTATATACACGTATAATTACACTGTCCTGGTCTTATATACACGTAGTATTACACTGTCCTGGTCTTATATACACGTAGTATTACATTGTCCTGGTCTTATATACACGTAATATTACACTGTCCTGGTCTTATATACACGTAGTATTACACTGTCCTGGTCTTATATACACGTAGTATTACATTGTCCTGGTCTTATATACACCTAGTATTACATTGTCCTGGTCTTATATACACGTAGTATTACATTGTCCTGGTCTTATATACACGTAATATTACACTGTCCTGGTCTTATATACACGTAGTATTACATTGTCCTGGTCTTATATACACGTAATATTACACTGTCCTGGTCTTATATACACGTAGTATTACACTGTCCTGGTCTTATATACACGTAGTATTACATTCTCCTGGTCTTATATACACGTAGTATTACACTGTCCTGGTCTTATATTCACGTAGTATTACATTGTCCTGGTCTTATATACACGTAGTATTGCACTGTCCTGGTCTTATATACACGTAATATTACACTGTCCTGGTCTTATATACACGTAGTATTACATTGTCCTGGTCTTATATACACGTAGTATTACACTGTCCTGGTCTTATATACACGTAGTATTACATTGTACTGGTCTTATATACACGTAGTATTACATTGTCCTGGTCTTATATACACGTAGTATTACACTGTCCTGGTCTTATATACACGTAGTATTACACTGTCCTGGTCTTATATACACGTAGTATTACATTGTCCTGGTCTTATATACACGTAGTATTACACTGTCCTGGTCTTATATACACGTAGTATTACATTGTCCTGGTCTTATATACACGTAGTATTACACTGTCCTGGTCTTATATACACGTAGTATTACATTGTCCTGGTCTTATATACACGTAGTATTACACTGTCCTGGTCTTATATACACGTAGTATTACACTGTCCTGGTCTTATATACACGTAGTATTACACTGTCCTGGTCTTATATACACGTAGTATTACATTGTCCTGGTCTTATATACACGTAGTATTACATTGTCCTGGTCTTATATACACGTAGTATTACATTGTCCTGGTCTTATATACACGTAGTATTACACTGTCCTGGTCTTATATACACGTAGTATTACACTGTCCTGGTCTTATATACACGTAGTATTACACTGTCCTGGTCTTATATACACGTAGTATTACATTGTCCTGGTCTTATATACACGTAGTATTACATTGTCCTGGTCTTATATACACGTAGTATTACATTGTCCCGGTCTTATATACACGTAGTATTACATTGTCCCGGTCTTATATACACGTAGTATTACATTGTCCTGGTCTTATATACACGTAGTATTACATTGTCCTGGTCTTATATACACGTAGTATTACATTGTCCTGGTCTTATATACACGTAGTATTACATTGTCCCGGTCTTATATACACGTAGTATTACATTGTCCTGGTCTTATATACACGTAGTATTACATTGTCCTGGTCTTATATACACGTAGTATTACACTGTCCTGGTCTTATATACACGTAGTATTACACTGTCCTGGTCTTATATACACGTAGTATTACACTGTCCTGGTCTTATATACACGTAGTATTACATTGTCCCGGTCTTATATACACGTAGTATTACATTGTCCTGGTCTTATATACACGTAGTATTACATTGTCCCGGTCTTATATACACGTAGTATTACATTGTCCCGGTCTTATATACACGTAGTATTACATTGTCCTGGTCTTATATACACGTAGTATTACATTGTCCTGGTCTTATATACACGTAGTATTACATTGTCCTGGTCTTATATACACGTAGTATTACATTGTCCCGGTCTTATATACACGTAGTATTACATTGTCCTGGTCTTATATACACGTAGTATTACATTGTCCTGGTCTTATATACACGTAGTATTACACTGTCCTGGTCTTATATACACGTAGTATTACACTGTCCTGGTCTTATATACACGTAGTATTACACTGTCCTGGTCTTATATACACGTAGTATTACATTGTCCTGGTCTTATATACACGTAGTATTACACTGTCCTGGTCTTATATACACGTAGTATTACATTGTCCTGGTCTTATATACACGTAGTATTACACTGTCCTGGTCTTATATACACGTAGTATTACATTGTCCTGGTCTTATATACACGTAGTATTACACTGTCCTGGTCTTATATACACGTAGTATTACACTGTCCTGGTCTTATATACACGTAGTATTACACTGTCCTGGTCTTATATACACGTAGTATTACATTGTCCTGGTCTTATATACACGTAGTATTACATTGTCCTGGTCTTATATACACGTAGTATTACATTGTCCTGGTCTTATATACACGTAGTATTACACTGTCCTGGTCTTATATACACGTAGTATTACACTGTCCTGGTCTTATATACACGTAGTATTACACTGTCCTGGTCTTATATACACGTAGTATTACATTGTCCTGGTCTTATATACACGTAGTATTACATTGTCCTGGTCTTATATACACGTAGTATTACATTGTCCCGGTCTTATATACACGTAGTATTACATTGTCCCGGTCTTATATACACGTAGTATTACATTGTCCTGGTCTTATATACACGTAGTATTACATTGTCCTGGTCTTATATACACGTAGTATTACATTGTCCTGGTCTTATATACACGTAGTATTACATTGTCCCGGTCTTATATACACGTAGTATTACATTGTCCTGGTCTTATATACACGTAGTATTACATTGTCCTGGTCTTATATACACGTAGTATTACACTGTCCTGGTCTTATATACACGTAGTATTACACTGTCCTGGTCTTATATACACGTAGTATTACACTGTCCTGGTCTTATATACACGTAGTATTACACTGTCCTGGTCTTATATACACGTAGTATTACATTGTCCTGGTCTTATATACACGTAGTATTACATTGTCCCGGTCTTATATACACGTAGTATTAAATTGTCCCGGTCTTATATACACGTAGTATTACATTGTCCTGGTCTTATATACACGTAGTATTACATTGTCCTGGTCTTATATACACGTAGTATTACATTGTCCTGGTCTTATATACACGTAGTATTACATTGTCCCGGTCTTATATACACGTAGTATTACATTGTCCTGGTCTTATATACACGTAGTATTACATTGTCCTGGTCTTATATACACGTAGTATTACACTGTCCTGGTCTTATATACACGTAGTATTACATTGTCCTGGTCTTATATACACGTAATATTACACTGTCCTGGTCTTATATACACGTAGTATTACACTGTCCTGGTCTTATATACAAGTAGTATTACATTGTCCTGGTCTTATATACACGTAGTATTACATTGTCCTGGTCTTATATACACGTAGTATTACATTGTCCTGGTCTTATATACATGTAGTATTACACTGTCCTGGTCTTATATACACGTAGTATTACACTGTCCTGGTCTTATATACACGTAGTATTACATTGTCCTGGTCTTATATACACGTAGTATTACATTGTCCTGGTCTTATATACACGTAGTATTACATTGTCCCGGTCTTATATACACGTAGTATTACATTGTCCTGGTCTTATATACACGTAGTATTACATTGTCCCGGTCTTATATACACGTAGTATTACATTGTCCCGGTCTTATATACACGTAGTATTACATTGTCCTGGTCTTATATACACGTAGTATTACATTGTCCTGGTCTTATATACACGTAGTATTACATTGTCCTGGTCTTATATACACGTAGTATTACATTGTCCCGGTCTTATATACACGTAGTATTACATTGTCCTGGTCTTATATACACGTAGTATTACATTGTCCTGGTCTTATATACACGTAGTATTACACTGTCCTGGTCTTATATACACGTAGTATTACACTGTCCTGGTCTTATATACACGTAGTATTATACTGTCCTGGTCTTATATACACGTAGTATTACATTGTCCTGGTCTTATATACACGTAGTATTACGTTGTCCTGGTCTTATATACACGTAGTATTACATTGTCCTGGTCTTATATACACGTAGTATTACACTGTCCTGGTCTTATATACACGTAGTATTATACTGTCCTGGTCTTATATACACGTAGTATTACATTGTCCTGCTGGTATAAGTAAACGATATTCTACTGACTTATCGGCCTGAACTTTTCATTTACATTTATGAAATATTTGTAAAACATTTGTAAAACATTTGTAAAACATTTGTAAAACATTTGTAAAACATTTGTAAAACATTTGTAAAACATTTGTAAAACGTTTGTAAAACATTTGTAAAACATTTGTAAAACGTTTGTAAAACATTTGTAAAACATTTGTAAAACGTTTGTAAAACATTTGTAAAACATTTGTAAAACGTTTGTAAAACATTTGTAAAACATTTGTAAAACATTTGTAAAACATTTGTAAAACGTTTGTAAAACATTTGTAAAACATTTGTAAAACGTTTGTAAAACATTTGTAAAACATTTTTAAAACATTTGTAAAACATTTGTTAAACATTTGTAAAACATTTGTAAAACATTTGTAAAACATTTGTAAAACCTTTGTAAAACATTTGTAAAACATTTGTAAAACATTTGTAAAACATTTGTAAAACATTTGTAAAACATTTGTAAAACATTTGTAAAATATTTGTAAAACATTTGTAAAACATTTGTAAAATATTTGTAAAACATTTGTAAAACATTTGTAAAACATTTGTAAAACATTTGTAAAATATTTGTAAAACATTTGTAAAACATTTGTAAAACATTTGTAAAACATTTGTGAAAGATATGTAAAACATTTGTAAAACATTTGTAAAAGATTTGTAAAACATTTGTAAAACATTTGTAAAACATTTGTAAAACATTTGTAAAACATTTGTAAAACATTTGTAAAACATGCTGGAAAATTTAATCATATTAAGCTGAAGCTTCTTTTAATATATTTTTTTAAAACGTAAACAACCAACGAAAGTTTTGCATATTGAAATTTATTCTTTTCGGTCTCTCGTGAACCATTATTATTATTATTATTATTATTATTATTATTATTATTATTATTATTATTATTATTATTATTATTATTATTATTATTATTATTATTATTATTATTATTATTATTAATATTATTATTAATATTACTATTATTATTATTGTTGTTATTATTATTATTATTATTATTATTATTATTATTATTATTATTATTATTATTATTATTATTATTATTATTATTATTATTATTATTATTATTATTATTGTGGGTTAATTATCATTTGTTCCAGCCACGGTATTTCGGTTAATTATCATTTCTTCCAGCCACGGTATTGTGGGCTAATTATGATTTGTTCTACCACAGTATTGTGGGTAAGCTGTGACTTGTTAGATAAGACACATATGCAACAGTTAGGTATCTTTATTTCGAAACGTTTCGCCTACACAGTAGGCTTCTTCAGTCGAGTACAGAAAAGTTGATAGAAGCAGAAGATACTTGAAGACGATGTAATCAGTCCATCACCCTTAAAGTTTTGAGGTGGTCAGTCCCTCAGTCTGGAGAAGAGCATTGTTCCGTTGTCTGAAACAATATGAAGTTGAAGTGACAGAATGGGGCCTTATATAGTGCCGGGAGGTGAGACGTAGGTTCCTACCTAACTGTTGCATATGTGTCTTACCTAACAATCTGTCGGTATTTTATACCATTTTAATGTTCAAGCTGTGACTTGTTCCAGCCACAGCATTGTGGGTTAATTATAACTTGTTCCGCCACAGTATTATGTGAAAGCTGTGACTTGTTCCAGCCAGAGTACTGTGTGGGTTAGCTGTGACTTGTTCCACTACAGTATTATGGGTTAGCTGTGACTTGTTCCACTACAGTATTGTGGGTTAGCTGTGACTTGTTCCAACCACAGTATTGTGGGTTAGCTGTGACTTGTTCCAGCCACAGTATTGTGGGTAATCTGTGACTTGTTCCAGCCTTAGTATTGAGGTTTAGCTTTGACTTGTTCCAGCCACAGAATTGTGGGTTAGCTGTGACTTGTTCCACCACAGTATTGTGGATTAGCTGTGACTTGTTCCAGCCACAGTATTGTGGGTAAGCTGTGACTTGTTATAGCCATAGTATTGTGGGTTAGCTTTTACTTGTTCCTGCCACAGAATTGTGGGTTAGCTGTGACTTGTTCCAGCCACTGTATTGTGGGTTAGCCGTGATTTGTTCCAGCCACAGTATTGTGGGTTAGCTGTGACTTGTTAAAGCCACGGTATTGTGGGTTAGCTGTGACTTGATAAATTAGACACATGTGCAACTCTTTGGTATCTTTATTGAGGAAACGTTTCGCCACACAGTGGCTTCATCAGTTCATACAAAGGAGAAACTTGAAGTACAGGAGGAGAATGAGGTAATCAGTCCCTCACCCTTGAGTCGATGTGGTCAGCCCATCAATCTTGAATAGAATACGGCATAAGTGCGGAGAAGGAGCTTGTAAACCGTAGGCAGGAGAGGTGCAGCAGCCATAGGTGGTGTCACATTTGTTCACTGTGGAAGTAGGTCGTGCCCAAGGGTTAGGCAAGCGAAGAATTCCAGCCACAAGATTGTGGGTTAGCTGTGACTTGTTCCAGTCACGGTATTGTGGGTTACCTGTGACTTGTTCCAGCCACAGCATTGTTGGTTAGCTGTGACTTGTTCCAGCCACATTATTGTGGGTTAGCTGTGACTTGTTCCACCAGAGTATTGTGGGTTAGCTGTGACTTGTTGCAGCCACAGTATTGTGGGTTAGCTGTGACTTGTTCCAGCCACAGTATTGTGGGTTAGCTGTGACTTGTTCCAGCCACAGTATTGTGGGTTAGCTGTGGCTTGTTCCACCACAGTATTGTGGGTTAGCTGTGACTTGTTCCAGCCACAGTACTGTGGGTTAGCTGTGACTTATTCCTGCCACATTATTATGGATCAGCTGTGACTTGTTCCACTACAGCATTGTGGGTAAGCTGTGACTTGTTCCAGCCACAGTATTGTGGGTTAGTTGTGACTTGTTGCACTACAGTATTGTGGGTTAGCTGTGACTTGTTCCACCACAGTATTGTGGGTTAGCTGTGACTTGTTCCACCACAGTATTGTGGGTTAGCTGTGACTTGTTCCAGCCACAGTATTGTGGGTTAGTTGTCACTTGTTCCAGCCACAGTATTGTGGGTTAGCTGTGACTTGTTCCACCACAGTATTGTGGGTTAGCTGTGACTTGTTCCAGCCACAGTATTGTGGGTTAGCTGTGACTTGTTCCAGCCACAGTATTGTGGGTTAGTTGTGACTTGTTCCACCCACAGTATTGTGGGTTAGCTGTGACTTGTTCCACCACAGTATTGTGGGTTAGCTGTGACTTGTTCCACCAGAGTATTGTGGGTTAGCTGTGACTTGTTGCAGCCACAGTATTGTGGGTTAGCTGTGACTTGTTCCAGCCACAGTATTGTGGGTTAGCTGTGACTTGTTCCAGCCACAGTATTGTGGGTTAGTTGTGGCTTGTTCCACCACAGTATTGTGGGTTAGCTGTGACTTGTTCCAGCCACAGTACTGTGGGTTAGCTGTGACTTATTCCAGCCACATTATTATGGATCAGCTGTGACTTGTTCCACTACAGCATTGTGGGTAAGCTGTGACTTGTTCCAGCCACAGTATTGTGGGTTAGTTGTGACTTGTTGCACTACAGTATTGTGGGTTAGCTGTGACTTGTTCCACCACAGTATTGTGGGTTAGCTGTGACTTGTTCCACCACAGTATTGTGGGTTAGCTGTGACTTGTTCCAGCCACAGTATTGTGGGTTAGTTGTCACTTGTTCCAGCCACAGTATTGTGGGTTAGCTGTGACTTGTTCCACCACAGTATTGTGGGTTAGCTGTGACTTGTTCCAGCCACAGTATTGTGGGTTAGCTGTGACTTGTTCCAGCCACAGTATTGTGGGTTAGTTGTGACTTGTTCCACCCACAGTATTGTGGGTTAGCTGTGACTTGTTCCACCACAGTATTGTGGGTTAGCTGTGACTTGTTCCAGCCACAGTATTGTGGGTTAACTGCGACTTGTTCCAGCCACAGTATTGTGGGATAGTTGTGACTTGTTCCAGCCACAGTATTGTGGGTTAGCCGTGACTTGTTCCACCACAGTATTGTGGGTTAGTTGTGACTTGTTCCAGCCACAGTATTGTGGGTTAGCCGTGACTTGTTCCAGCCACAGTATTGTGGGTAAGCCGTGACTTGTTCCACCACAGTATTGTGGGTAAGCTGTGACTTGTTCCAGCCACAGTATTGTGGGTTAGCTGTGACTTGTTCTAGCCACAGTATTGTGGGCTAACTGTGTTTATTCCAGCCACAGTATTGTGTGATAGTTATGACTTGTTCCAGCCACGGTATTGTGGGTTAGCTGTAATTTGTTCCGGCCACGGTATTGGGATTTTTATTCTTCTTACTTGTAGAATACTGTTTTGTGGTGACATGTCCTGGATGTTGGATAATCTCTTTTAATACGTTAATGTGTTCAGTAAGTTACAGCTAATCGCCTTGATGTGTTGATGTTCTCAGTCTTAGCTGATAGTTTTGATGTGTTGATGTTCTCAGTTTCAGGTGATAGCCTTGATACATGTTTATTTGTCCAGTAAGTTCCAACTGATACTCATACTGAAGAGAATCTGTATTAAGTTGTTTAATCTAAAGTAATGTCAGTAGTGTTTACTATCAGGTATATTCAACCTTCTCTTGTTTCTAGTTACTTAGCGAGTTCGGTGATCTGCACACTACATGTCCTTTACCCAGACCTGTTGTGGTGTTTATCATCCCTCATAACACAGCAGCAGCGGCGTTAGCGCGCAGCGGCGTGCAGCGGCATGGCGGCGTTGCGCAGCAACGTTGGCAGCAGCGGCATTGGCAGCAGCGGCTGCTGGCATTGCAGCGGCGTTGGCGCAAGCAGCGTTGGCAGCGAGCAGCGTGGCAGGCTTGGCGCGGCGGCAGCGGCGTTAGCCGGCTTGGCAGCGGCGTTGGCAGCAGCGGCAGTTGCGCAGCGCAGCGGTATTAGCAGCAGCAGCAGCAGCAGCAGCAGCAGCAGCAGCAGCAGCAGCAGCAGCAGCAGCAGCATTACCAGCATTACCAGCATTACCAGCATTACCAGCATTACCAGCATTACCAGCATTACCAGCATTACCAGCATTACCAGCAGCAGCAAATCACTACATTACCGGCGCTGTAAACCATTATTATATTCACAGATCACTTTAGTTCGGAATGTTCTTCCCTGATACACCATCCTGATTAATTACTCGGATGCTGCTACAGGAAGGCATATTCCTTCCACTTTAGTTTAGACCGGAGTATATTTCCTTAGGTTATGAACCCACGATAAATCGTATAAACAGAATTCTGGGCAGCGACTCGAACCGTGGTGGTCTTCCTAGGTTAGGTTAAGTTACGATAGGTTAGGCAAGTTTTTTAAATTCACTCTAAATCTGCCTAAAAGCATAAATCATCGTTCACACGGGCAGGATGTTAGATCATGGTAGCAGAGGTAACTATGGATGGTAAACGGTCGGAGACTACTTCATTGGAGCTGACACACGAATTATGCCAAGATTTTTTTCGAAAAACATTAACTTAAATGATGCTTAAATGCCATGACAAACCCATGCTGCAGAAACAAACAGCTTACGTGGTCTGCTGAAATACAAACAAAACTCCCACGATTCCGTGTCCTTGTTTGCAAGAAGAATGTGCAATTACGGCTTGCTGTGTACAGCTGTTGACATGTAGTGATTTTCATGTCGTGGGACCTGACCTACACTTGCCAAAAAGTGGGACCTGACGTGCACGAGTCAAAGAGTGGGACCTAACCTAGATGAGCTATAGAATGGGACCTGACCAAGACGACCGTCAATTTTAGGGTCATGCTTTACGCAGTCATAACCCAGTATCAGAGTACCAGCATTGTGACACTCCTGGCACTGCCAGGCCAGGCACTCTGGGGCTCACCGAGTAACTTGCACTAAACCCAATATTTTACGGGCGAGACAGCGTCAAACAGAGCAGCCAGGCCTCTGTTTTATTGCGCAGAATGCGAACGTGGGTTTAACAAGGGGTGGCTAACGATATACCAAAGTGTGTGTGTGTGTGTGTGTGTGTGTGTGTGTGTGTGTGTGTGTGTGTGTGTGTGTGTGTGTGTGTGTCTGTGTTTCCTATTTACAGTCACAGAAGCTTTATATCGCTCGTGGTTTCCCGTCTACAGTAATTTGCGTTTCAATATAAATTATTTTTATCCCCACAGTTTTCTCTGTCACTGAATTCCATTGAAAGAGGATGTAAACACACACACACACACACATACACACACACACACACACCCAAAAACACACACACAACACACACACACACACACACACACACACACCCCACACACACACACACACCCCCCCCCCCCCCCACACACACACACACACACACACACACCCCCCCCCCCCCCCAAAAAAAAAAAAACACACACACACAAAAACCCCACAAAAACCAAAACCAAAAAAAACAAAAAAGGCCAAACAACAAACCAAACAACAAAACCCCAAAAGGGGAAAAAGGGAAGGGGGAAAAGAAAAAAAAAGGAATAAAAGAAAAAAAAAAAAGGGAAAAAAAAGAAAAAAAAAGGGAAAAAAAGGAAAAAGAAGGAAGAAGAAGAAGAAGAAGGAAAAAGAAAAAAGAAGAAGAAGAAGTGGAAGGAGGAAAAGAGAAGAAGAAGAAGAAGAAGAAGAAGAAGAAAAAAAAAGGGGAAAAAAGAAGAAGAAGAAGAAGAAGAAAAAGGGAAAAAAGAAGAAGAAGAAGAAGAAGAAAAAAAAAAAAAAAGGAAAAAAAAGAAGAAAAAAAGAAAAGAAAAAAAAAAGAAGAAGAAGAAGAAGAAGAAAAAAGGGAAAAAAGAAGAAGAAGAAAAAAGAAGAAGAAAAAAGAAAAAAAAGAAAAAAAGAAGAAAAAGGGAGAAGAAGAAAAGAAGAAGAAAAAAAAAGAAGAAGAAGAAAAGAAAAAAAAGAAAAAAAAAGAAAAAGGGAAAGAAGAAGAAGAAGAAGAAGAAGAAGAAGAAGAAGAAGAAGAAGAAGAAGAAGGAAGAAGAAAAGAAGAAGAAAAAAGAAAAAGAAGAAGAAGAAGAAAAAAAAAAAAAGGAAAAAGAAGAAAAGAAGA
>NC_091310.1:29125642-29150642 GCF_038502225.1 Cherax quadricarinatus | reverse complement strand
TGTATATTTCTCACTGTATATATACACACTCTCTCCTCTCTCTCTCTCTCTCTCTCTCTCTCTCTCTCTCTCTCTCTCTCTCTCTCTCTCTCTCTCTCCCTATTCAAGAGCTTATTAATTCTCAGCAGAAAGCTTCCTCCTCGTAACCAGGAAGGATAAGGATATTTAAGTCTTCTCTCTCTATGGAAGTCACAAAGAATTTTGAAAAGTTGGGCCAGAGAGAGTGATAAGACTTTGCAGTCTTATCTGACAGGGACGAACTCATTTCATTTTTAAGAAAGGGAATAGAAGCAGCCAGTGTCCAATGTTGGATTCTCAAAAGTCGCGGGTTAAAAGTCGGGGTCATGGGTCACGGTCAAATGATATGGGTCGAAGGTCAGGGGTCAAAAGTTAAGTTACCCCACAAAAAAGGAAACATTTACCATGATTCATTCTGTAGTTCAAATGCCAGAAATGTGCAGGCATCACAGTGCAAGTGACTCTCCGAACTGCAGCATTCCTACTACTCTTTCAGAGTGCTTCTCACCTACGTTTCTCAAGTCTGGTTAGCAGACTACCCTGAATTCCTTCATATATGTTACCTAGATCACACTCCAACAGCACGTTTAATCCCCATAACCATTTTTTTTCTCTACTCACCGCTGTCTAATAGGCTCACCCTGAAGTAACTTCTTGTTGTATAAAAATTTATAATTTTATGTTACTGGTGAAATATTAGTGAGTTTTAAAATATCCTTCACACCTTCCCTCCAGCCTCTCCTATGTTGTCCCATACCTCCTTCCTTCCATCCTAAGCTTATATACCTCTCTCAGTCATTTTTTTCTATTCATGTAGATGGTCAGACCACCTCAACAACTGCTCCTCAGTCCTCTGAGTAATACTCTTCGCATGCTTACTCTGTCCTCCAAGTTCTACACCCATAAATCTCTGCATAATATTCACACCACACGTCGCTCTTGCACATAACATCTCCACTGCCACACCTTTTTCACCGCATCTTTTAAAGTTCTTGCCTCCCTCCCTATAAAAGTGTTGCTTCCTCTATCTGCTACATGCCTCGCTTTGGCCTCCACGGATAAACTTATTTTCACAGTTGCCTCAACACTCCACCCACACTTCTCCCCGCCTCCCTAGAATCCACTTCTCTAACAACCCCATCTATAAGTATGTTAGACCACAATGTAGACCTTACATATCCCTGTCTAAGGATTATTTGTGCTGGAAAATGAGCCCCAGCCTTTAAAACATGTCCTCACCAGAATCTTAAATTTTTAATAACTTATTATTATTATCAATTATTATTATTATTATTATTATTATTATTATTATTATTATTATTATTATTATTATTATTATTATTATTACTCTTATTATTATTATCCTCATTATTATTATTATTATTTTTGAAAATTTAAACCCGCTGGAGCCATACAGCGCCTGGGGAATGGGAGATGATAGGAGGAGAAGGGAAGCATAAACCCCTTGGAGCAAGAGCCCTTGGTCAGCATCAGGGGGTTAGCCCCTCCCCCAGACTTATAGAGCTTAGAGTTAGAATTATAGCTGGCGGAGCCGGGAAAATTGTAGGTTCAGAGTCAGTGGCTATTTTAGTCTATAATTGCTTTCATTAAAGCAGTTCAGCACTCAGCCAGGGACGCCAAGTACACGCCGCGTTGAAAGCATATTTGTCGCTCAAATATCAGCGTTGAAAGCATATTTGTCGCTCAAATATCAGCGTTGAAAGCATGCTTGCTGCGTACAAACCCGCGTTGAAAGCATGCTTACCGCTCAAATATTAGCGTTGAAAGCATGCTTGCTGCGCACAAATCCGCGTTGAAAGCATGCTTACCGCTCAAATATCAGCGTTGAAAGCATGCTTGCTGCGCAAAAAATCCGCGCTGAATTGTTTGAGTGCTTGATGCGTTGTAGCTGTGGTAGCTAGATCCACACGCCCACAGACCCGCTCACACGCCTATAGCCAGGCCTATATTCTTCTAATCACAAACTATCCCCACCCCTCCCAGCCATGCTTTCCCAAGGATAATATCTGAATATAAGTGAGTGAGAGAAATGGTCGATCGCAAAGAAATGTAGCCAATGTTTCTGTCGTTTGTGGAACAAATTATGGAGTTTGTCCCTCTTCTTAAATTATCCAGCCTGTCCCTCTTCTTAAATTATCCAGCCTGCCCCTCTTCTTAAATTATCCAGCCTGTCCCTCTTCTTAAATTATCCAGCCTGTCCCTCTTCTTAAATTATCCAGCCTGTCCCTCTTCTTAAATTATCCAGCCTGTCCCTCTTCTTAAATTATCCAGCCTGTCCCTCTTCTTAAATTATCCAGCCTGTCCCTCTTCTTAAATTATCCAGCCTGTCCCTCTTCTTAAATTATCCAGCCTGTCCCTCTTCTTAAATTATTTCCGCCTGCCACTCTTAAGTGCACAGCATGTGATTTGATACATTTATGTGTGTGGAAAGTTAAATGCCCGACCTACACCTGCGACAAGGACCTGCGTAACAGAGGCCAGTATTGTCATGGCAATGCTTCACCGTTGTTATGTTGTTAAGCTCTGAGTGGAAATTTACCATCTTCTTCCCACCTATGAGGTCGCTTTACATTACCCCCGCTTTTGTTGTTGTCTTGGTAACAGTGTAAGGAACGGCTGTGCTGGGTCAGAGAATGAGGAGAGAATAGTGATATATGTGTGTCTTTTGCTGTGCACATGTATGGTAAACAATACCGACAAGATGAAGAATTAGACTAACGGACTAATTACCTCATCTTTTGTATATAGTTCTACTGTCTTCCAATTTTGTCCTTGAATTTGTACTGATAAAGCTGTTGGATGGCGAAAAGTCTACAGATGTTGCACACGTGTTAATTCTTCATCTTTTTTGCTGGAGATGTGTTACGCAGCCATCACATGTATGTCTTTGTTTTGTCTGTAAGCAGACGCAGAAATCATTTCATTTTATTGGTTAAAGTAAGACACAAGTGTATCACTTACTTTTCTTCACTGACGACAGACTTCGTCAGTAAAGATACCCAAGTGTTGCACTTGTGTCTTACACGTCAACTTGACAGTGCTGTCCATTATTTTAATAAGCACTTGTTAAATTATACATCATTTTAATAAGCACTTGTTAAATCATACATCATTTAAATAAGCACTTGTTAAATTATACATCAATTTTAAAGTTGTCTTCGTGGGTTGGGTGTTTCGCCGAAAGGATAATGACGCATGTTAAGAACAAAAAGACACAATACCGTTGCTGGAACTACACAAAAAGGCATAATACCGTGACTGGAACAACATAAAAAGGTACAATATCGTGACTGGAACAGCATAAAAAGGTACAATATCGTGACTGGAACAACATAAAAAGGTACAATATCGTGACTGGAACAACATAAAAAGGTACAATATCGTGACTGGAACAGCATAAAAAGGTACTATATCGTGACTGGAACAACATAAAAAGGTACAATATCGTGACTGGAACAACATAAAAAGGTACAATATCGTGACTGGAACAACATAAAAAGGTACAATATCGTGACTGGAACAACATAAAAAGGTACAATATCGTGACTGGAACAACATAAAAAGGTACTATCGTGACTGGAACAACATAGGTACAATATCGTGACTGAACAGCATAAAAGGTACTATATCGTGACTGGAACAACATAAAAGGTACAATCGTGACTGGAACAACATAAAAGGTACAAATCGTACTGAACAACATAAAAGGTACATATCGTGACTGGAACAACATAAGGTACAATATCGTGACTGGAACAACATAAAAGGTACAATATCGTGACTGGAACAACATAAAAGGTACTATATCGTGACTGAACATACTAAAAAGGTACAATATCGTGACTGGAACAGCATAAAAGGTACTATATCGTGACTGAACAACATAAAAGGTACAATATCGTGACTGAAACAGCATAAAAGGACTATATCGTGACTGGAACAACATAAGGTACAATATCGTGACTGAACAGCATAAGGTACTATATCGTGACTGGAAAACATAAAGGTACAATATCGTGACTGAACACATAAAAGGATACAATATCGTGACTGGAACAGCATAAAAGGTACTATATCGTGACTGGAACAAATAGAAAAGGTACAATATCGTGACTGGGAAAAAATAAAGTACAATATCGTGACTGGAACAACATAAAAGGTACAATATCGTGACTGGAACAACATAAGGTACTATATCGTACTGGAACAACATAAAAAGGTACAATATCGTGACTGGAACAGCATAAAAAGGTACTATATCGTGACTGGAACAACATAAAAAGGTACAATATCGTGACTGGAACAACATAAAAAGGTACAATATCGTGACTGGAACAACATAAAAAGGTACAATATCGTGACTGGAACAACATAAAAAGGTACAATATCGTGACTGGAACAACATAAAAAGGTACAATATCGTGACTGGAACAACATAAAAAGGTACAATATCGTGACTGGAACAACATAAAAAGGTACAATATCGTGACTGGAACAGCATAAAAAGGTACTATATCGTGACTGGAACAACATAAAAAGGTACAATATCGTGACTGGAACAGCATAAAAAGGTACTATATCGTGACTGGAACAAATAAAAGGTACAATATCGTGACTGAAACAGCATAAAAAGGTACTATATCGTGACTGGAACAACATAAAAAGGTACAATATCGTGACTGGAACAGCATAAAAAGGTACTATATCGTGACTGGAACAACATAAAAAGGTACAATATCGTGACTGGAACAACACAAGAAGACACAATACCGTGACTGGAGCAACACAAAAAGGCACAATACCGTGACTGAAACAGCACAAATAGGTACAATACCGTGGCTGGAACAACACAAAAAGGCACAATACCGTGACCGCAACAACACAAAAACAATCCGTTTCGGTCCGACTTGGGCTATTTACAAGTCACTTGGACACTTGTAAATGGTCCAAGTCGGACCGAAGTGTCGTCGTAATCCTCTCTCTCGTATGTGCGGGCTGTGTATGTGATGCAGATTGTCTGACGGGCGGAAAGGAAGAGAGTAGACCACTTGATGATTGTATTACCCCCACCAGAGAGGCGAGGGTCAGTATTTTCACGTCTATTTCTGCAGTCAGTAA
Source organism: Cherax quadricarinatus (assembly GCF_038502225.1). NCBI lineage: Eukaryota > Metazoa > Arthropoda > Malacostraca > Decapoda > Parastacidae > Cherax > Cherax quadricarinatus. Next base: position 29,145,485 of record NC_091310.1, on the reverse strand, counting down.
GTGTCCAAGTATCTCGGTATAATAACCGCGTGATTTAGAGGTCTTGTTATCCAGTATTGCGAGATGAACCTCGGATGTAAACACAGGTGGCTGCCATGTTACCTTCCTAAAATTGCATACAAATGGGGAATATTTTCATTTGGTGAAAATAATGAAAATCAACTGAGAGAAATAGTATAAAATGCCGACGATGGGTAAAAAAATACAAGTGAAGTATAATGCCATTCTTTATTGGCATCGTTTCGTCCACAAGTGGGTTTGATCAAGTAATAAACAGGAGGGGTAAATCTACCTCTCTCATCAGGTAACATAGTGACTTGGTAAAGCCTATCGTGTGGGCGAAACGTTGTTAGTTAATGGTCGCTTTTTACAGCATGTGTGTCTCTTTCTCCACAGTCCGGAGCGTCTTGGTTGAGGTTCTAAAATTAGCAGGATGCAATTGGGAAGATTTTTTTTTTTTTGCATAGCACGTTTCTTTTTTTTCAGAGAAATGTCAGTGTCGACAGTATGGTAAGACAAGAACTGCATCAGAATCTGTATTGGCCCAACATATCGCCACAAACTTGCTTTATCAACTTAATGCACGTGATAAAACCAATTTGTGGCGACACGTTCAATCAGTAAAGACTCCTCTGCAATCAGTGTTTCACCACAAACTGCTTCCGTTTCTTGAGCTTAGGCTCATGGGTGTTAGGGCAAATTCAGGGAACGTCTGAAGGGACCTTCCATTCGTTCCGTCATGAGAGGGAGTCCCTAGCCAGGGTAGGAGGGTTTGTGAGGGGTCGGGTGAGACGCTCCTGTAAGTGTCGCTTCTGGGCCAACATTTCTGACAGGAATGCCACTTTGCATTGTTCTTGAAATGGTCTGAATGTATGAGTGTTTTCTCGCTGGTGGAGGCTGTGAGGCTGCGGTCACGAACTGAGTAATGAGAACTAGCCAAGACCGGAACAAGCTCAAGGATAGAAGAGGACTTGTGATTTAGGATTAGAGACTTTTTTATATAGAATTAGATACTGTGTTTTGTCTAGGAATGGAGACTGTTTTGTCCAGGATTACTGTGTTTTGTCCAGGATTAGAGACTGTGTTTTGTCCAGGATTAGAGACTGTATTTTACATAGAATTAAAGACTGTACTTCTCCAGGACTGGAGACTGTGTTAGGCATTACAGCCAAAGGAAATTATTAACTCACAGATTTATTTTAAATTTCAAAATTTTAATCTGTAATGAAAGTTCATCTGACTGAAGACAACAACATTAGCTGGTATCATCATATTAATACCCAAAAATTGACGAAATAAGACACACGTGCCACATCTGCGTATCATTATTACCGAAAACACTGCCAGCAATCAAGTTGCCCGAGTGTTGCACAGGTGTGTCTCATTCACCACACTGGTTGGTGTTGCAACATGACTGAGCGGATACTTAATCTTTTTCTAAATTGCCTATTTAAAACAATGCTGAACGTGTGTGTAGCATGCGTGAACCAAGGTCGTTAAGTTTATTTCACTGTATGAGCTTTAATTTTTTTGGGGGTACTGATTTGTTCGGGGTGTCATACGCAAATTTATTTTTTGAGGTTGTGGGAATGAAGGTCATCAACCCGCTTGTACCTAATAAATCACGGAATGGGTGCGGGCTTGAACCCATGGCAAGGGAGTCACAGGCCAGTGCGTTTACCTCTGGACCAGCTGGCTCTAATAAGATTCATCCAACTAGATATTTTTCTATACACCATGGGGAGGTTAGCATGGGCCCCCCACTGTGACCAAAAACGCAGGTTTTTACAAATGAATCCCACACCAGCGTGGCTGATGTAACTCTAATTAAATTTCTGGCATCGAAGGGGTGGTATTGGTGGACGCGGAGAGTAACTGCGTACCAACCGTGAAATAACATCAGCTAATTAAAACTAATTAAACCTTCCTTGATTAGTTGAGCAAGACACGTGTACGACACTTAGGTATCTTTATTTCTTCAATAAAGATACCTAAGTGTTACACATGTGTCTTATGCATCAACTTGTAGATACTGTGGACCATACGATGTATCTCTGATCACGTGATGCTGCCGGTGAGAGAGAGAGAGAGAGAGAGAGAGAGAGAGAGAGAGAGAGAGAGAGAGAGAGAGAGAGAGAGAGAGAGAGAGAGAGAGGCAGGAAGAGGCTGGCGTGTGCGCTCACACAATGCCACTGCTGTCCTCGAAATCAGGGTGGTCTCTCTTCTATTCTCTCTCATATTATTTACCATTTTTTCATTGTTACCATTTGCTTGGGTACTTTTCTTCCATATTCATGTGCGTCTCCCCTGTTTCTGGCCCATTTGCATTGTTTCAGACCACATTGTTGACTTTCTATCCTTATTGTTCTCATCCATACCTTTCTTTAAAATTAAATTAATTGATGGGTGTGTCTCAGTTTATCTCACTCTCTCTTAGCGTCTCAGTCTTTCTCAGTGTATCATCCCCGTCAGAAAGGAACACTGGTGTTGGTCTAAAGAATTTGTAAGTAACTTGTATGGTTCATGAATCTATTTAACTAAATCACAGAACGGGTGGGGATCTAACCCGTGGTAAGCAAGTCCTAAAACCACTGGCCTGTGAGTTTCACGACTCTCCTGCCATGGTTCGACCCCTTCTCCTCCTGCCCGTTCTGTGGTTTGCTTACAACCGTGTTATTACGATTTCGTGAGTCAATCTCTATCCTATTGTCAAGAATTTCCAAAACATTTCGTTGAACGACGCCAATGGATGGTAATTTTTTCCTGTTGATTTGCAATTCCTTACTGCAAAATGTTTGAAAGGTCGACCTTGCAACGAGATCAACATTACGCAATCAAATCAACATTTCGGCTCAGTCAAATCAACAACGAGAGCGTGCTTGCAAATAGATCGATACTGCAAACACATCGGTAGTGCAAGCACATGTACACTGCAAAAAAAAATATCAACCAAATATAACCACCAAATCTATATGTATATATATATATATATATATATATATATATATATATATATATATATATATATATATATATATATATATATATATATATATATATATATATATATATATATATATATATATATATATATATATATATATATATATATATATATATATATATGTATTATTTTTCACCTTCTTCCTCCTTCGCTGCTGAGGTCAACGACCTTGGCTATCTTCTCATCGAACGAGGTCATCTCCCCTCGCGCGGCTCTGCGAGGTATTAAAGCCCAGGCAACGACCCAGGCTGTCTCCTCTCACATTCCTATATGTTTCGTGCACCCAGTGCGTGTGGTCGTTCCATACTCCTCAAGGGTCGTTGGATCTTTCCACACATCTGCTGGCCAGAGGGCTGTGAAAAATGACAGGCGGGTCATACAACTAATCTGCGTTGCTTCTATCAGGGATTTGGGAGGCCAATTTCCCTCTGTCGTGGTGGTCACTGTGATGGTATGGCAGGGGTCACGGAGACGCCATTACCGTCGTCAGTGACGCCAAAATAAAGGTTCCTATGACGCCATAACCGTCGTCAGTGACGCCATAACCGTCGTCAGTGACGCCAAAACAAAGGCTCCTATGACGCTATAACCGATACAAGTGGCATCATAACGGCAGTCTATTGGCCATTGTGTGCGGAGGTAACGGTCTTGTATCGTTGTCTCAGGTCACACCTGTTGCCCCTTCCATCCCTCCTCTCCCAACTCTGTCTCTCTCTTCCCTCAACAATTCATTTCTAACTAACTGCTCTTCAGACATATTAAGGATGACCTGAAACTTACTGAATTGCTGAGGCAGGATCCTCCGTTCAGACAATTTACCTGAGCATCGAAATTTGCAAGTCTTCGGAAACAAGCGGGCAAAAATAGGTATAAATGGTTTATAAAACCGACGTTTTGGTAATTGAGACACCTGGGCTACATTTGGGAGTCTTTATTCTGGAGACGTTTCGCCAGCCAGTGGCTCCTTCAGTCCAATACAGAGAAGAACAGTGGAAGATGAGGGTAACACGGATCTGACGAGTCCTTTGAGATGAACGTGAAAAGAATGGGGGAAAATGAGGCTAAGGGAGAACAATGTAGAGATTAAGAGAGTAAGAAAGAGAGTGAGAGAGAGAGAGAGAGAGAGAGAGAGAGAGAGAGAGAGAGAGAGAGAGAGAGAGAGAGAGAGAGAGAGAGAGAGAGAGAGAGAGAGAGAGAGAGAGAGAGAGAGAGAGAGACAGACAGACAGACAGAGACAGAGAGACATTGAGAGAACTAATTAGAACGAATGACAGAGAGGAAATGAAAGATAATGAATCCTCCTGAGGAATTTTTATCTCTATGAAATATTCAGGAATCTCTTAGTCACCCATCACTACTCCTTTTTCTCTTTCATTACCTCTCCTATTTTTTATTCTAATTAGCTTCCATAATTTCTCTCTCTTTCTCTCTCTCTCTCAATCTCTCTCTCAATCTCCCTGGTAAACTTAACAAACAGGGTAAAAGTTATGGCGTTATTGATTGCCTTAATGAGACAGAGTTTATCATCAAGGTTTATTATGCTTTATGTAGACATTATGTCTACTGCTCAATCACTCTTCGAAAACCTCATAAACTCCCACCCATCATAAAAACCCAGGAGGTTTGTCTAAGATTTATAAATTTCGAACAATAGTGGAAACTTTTGCTGTTTCAAGAACATTTTAAATATTTTTCACATTATAAAAACCCTCGATTTTATTTAATAAAAAAATCTTAACTTCCATTCTTAGTTAGAACCTTCAAGGTTTCAAGAACGTTTTTAACCCTAGTCCACGAAGGGCGAAACGTTGCCACAATAAAATGCCACATTAGTTGCATCTGTGGCTATTTACCTAACATTCAGTCGGTAATTCTACCATTATTACTTAAAAAAAAGTCGCTGCAATATGAGTCCAGTGAACGAAATTTATCGTTTGGAAGGTAATGATAACATTAATGGAGAGTAATTGCCTGTATATCAGCAATAGATTTTTCGTATTCGTTAAACTGGCAGGGATATATACCAGACTGCCGCACTAGAGGGGCATTAATACACACACACACACACACATGATACATTCATGTGTTCACATCATGTACTCACCTATTTGTGGTTGCAGGGGTAGAGTCATAGCTCCTGGCCCCGCCTCTTCACTGATTGCTACTAGGTCCTCTCTCTCCCTGCCCCATGAGCTTTATCATACCTCGCCTAAAACTATGTATGGCTCCCGCCTCCACTACGTCACTTTCTAGGCTATTCCACGGCCTGACTACTCTATGACTGAAGAAATACTTCCTAACATCCCTTTGATTCATCTGAGTCTTCAACTTCCAATTGTGACCTCTTGTGTCTGTGTCCCTTTTCTGGAACATCCCGTCTTTGTCCACCTTGTCTGTTCCGCGCAGTATTTTATATGTCGTTATCATGTCTTCCCTGACCCTCCTGTCCTCCAGTGTCGTCAGGCCGATTTCCCTCAACCTTTCTTCGTAGGACAATCCCCGTAGCTCTGGGACTAGTCTTGTTGCAAACCTTTGCACTTTCTGTAATTTCTTGACGTGCTTGACTAGGTGTGGATTCCAAACTGGTGCTGCATACTCCAGTATGGGCCTGACGTAAATGGTATACAGAGTCTTGAACGAATCCTTACTGAGGTATCGGAACGCTATCCGTAGGTTTGCCAGGCGCCCGTATGCTGCAGCAGTTATCTGATTGATGTGCGCCTCAGGAGATATGCTCGGTGTTATACTCACCCTCAGATCTTTTTCCGTGAGTGAGGTTTGCAGTCTTTGGCCATCTAAACTATATTGTGTCTGCGGTCTTCTTTGCCATTCCCCAATCTTCATGACTTTGCATTTGGCAGGGTTAAATTCAAGGAGCCAGTTGCTGGACCAGGCTTGTAGCCTGTCCAGGTCTCTTTGTAGTCCTGCCTGATCCTCATCCGATTTGATTCTTCTCATTAACTTCATATCATCTGCAAACAAGGACACTTCTGAGTCTATCCCTTCCGTTATGTCGTTCACATATACCAAGAACAGCACAGGTCCTAGGACTGACCCCTGTGGAACCCCGCTTGTCACAGGCGCCCACTCTGACACCTCGTCACGTACCATGACTCGTTGTTGCCTCCCTGTCAGGTATTCTCTGATCCATTGCAGTGCCTTTCCTGTTATGTGTGCCTGATCCTCTAGCTTTTGCAGTAACCTCTTGTGTAGAAGGCCTTCTTGCAGTCCAAAAAAATGCAGTCGATCCACCCCTCTCTCTCTTGTCTTAATTCTGTCACCTTGTCATAAAACTCTAGTAGGTTTGTGACACAGGATTTTCCTTCCCTGAAACCGTGCTGGTTGTCAATTATACACTTGTTTCTTTCCAGGTGCTCCACCACTCTCCTCCTGATGATCTTTTCCATGACCTTGCATACTATACACGTTGTGATACAGGTCTGTAGTTTAGTGCCTCATGTCTGTCTCCCTTTTTAAAAATTGGGACTTCATTTGCCATCTTCCATATCTCGGGGAGTTGCCCAGTTTCAAATGATGTGTTGAAGATCTTTGTTAATGGTACACACAATATCTCTGCTCCCTCTTTAAGGACCCACGGAGAGATGTTGTCTGGTCCCATCGCCTTTGAGGTGTCAAGTTCGCATAGCAGCTTCTTCACCTCCTCCTTGGTTATATGTACCTCCTCCAGTACTTGCCGGTGTACCCCCCTGTTCTGATTTCCTGGAGTCCTACTGGTTTCCACTGTAAATACTTCTTTAAATCTTGTGTTGAGATCCTGACATACCTCTCGGTCGTTTCTTGTGAATTCCCCATCACCCTTCCTCAGTCTGATTACCTGGTCCTTGACTGTTGTTTTCCTCCTGATGTGGCTGTACAACAGCTTCGGGTCAGTCTTGACTTTCGATGCTATGTCGTTTTCATATTGTCGCTGAGCCTCCCTTCTTATCTGTGCATATTCGTTTCTGGCTCTTCGGCTAATCTCTTTATTTTTCTGAGTTCTCTGTCTTCTGTACCTTTTCCATTCTCTAGTCCACCTAGTTTTTACCTCCCTACACCTTTGGGTGAACCAAGGACTCGTTCTGTTCTTCCCATTATTTCTGTTTCCCTTGGGAACAAACCTCTCCTCTGCCTCCTTGCATTTTGTTGCCACATAGTCCATCATTTCTTGTACTGGTTTTCCTGTCAGTTCCCTCTCCCACAGAATGTCTTGAAGGAAGTTCCTCATGCCTGAGTAGTTTCCCCTTTTGTAGTTTGGTTTTTCCCACCCTATTCCTGCTACTCTCTCCACTTGGAGCTCAACTATGTAGTCGAAGCACAGAACCACATGATCACTAGCTCCCAGGGGCCTTTCATACATGATATCCTCGATGTCCGAACTACTCAAGGTGAATACAAGGTCCAGTCTTGCTGGTTCATCCTCTCCTCTCTCTCTGGTAGTGTCTCTAACATGTTAATGCATGAGGTTTTCCGGTACCACATCCATTATCTTGGCTCTCCATGTTTCGGGACCCCCATGGGGCTCCAGGTTTTCCCAGTCAATCTCCTTGTGATTGAAATCACCCATAACTAGTAACTTTGCTCCCCCCATGTGTGCTCTCCTGGCCACCTCGGCTAGTGTGTCGACCATTGCTCTGTTGCTCTCATCGTATTCTTCTCTTGGCCTCCTGCAGTTCTGTGGTGGGTTGTACATTACTGCGATTATACTCACTAAATACTGCACCCAAAATTTATTCATATTTTACTGAATGATAATTTCAGAAATAATTTTATTTCGGAATAGTCTAAAATAAAGCAGATAAATGGTTCAGAGAACCGACAAGTTGATAAATTAGACACATCGATTCCATGCTGAGGGAATGATTACCTCATACTTCTGCAGATCTTCATTTTTTTTTTGGACTGATGAAGCCACTGTGTGGCGAAACGTTTCCTCAATAAAGATACCTAAGTGTTGCACATGTGTCTAATTTATCATTATTACGTGTCTTTTTAACCTATATTTTCTACTCTGGGTAAAACAAGACTTTAAAATATATGTCTATACGAATAAAAAGCTGCAATAAGCAGCAAGTATTGAAGTGTGGATGCTGATAGTCTGACCGGGAACAAATACAGCGAGACTGTTGTCTCTCGTACACTTGTCTCGGGTGATGAACGCTTCGTGAAGGTCAGTGTGAATCCTGGCCTGATGGAGCTGTATTTAAGTGAAAGACCTTTTCACGTAGATGGTGACAGTTGGAGCGGGAAACAGATGGCTACAGGAGAGGGACGGAGGTGATTATGGTGACTCGAGGGTGACACATGTGGTGACACGAAAGGTGTAGGGGGTACGGATGGCCACAAGAGGAGTAGGCCAGTGTATGAGGAGGTGAGAAGTGTACGTGTGTGTAGCCTGTACGAGTAATTTATGTATCTATGTATCATAATGGAATTTAATATAGATAAATGCTATATAAAGGAAATTGAGAGAAAGCGAAATCAGGCCATATAAAGTATATAGATTACGTCAGAAATATTGAAAGTATCAGATAAAGAGAGAGATGTATGAGCTATTAAAGAAAAAACTGTCACCATAAAATCAAATGAACGAAACTGTGAGGAAAGTCACAGTCTATAAAAGAACTATCAAATACACCGATGGAGAAATGATATAAAAAGGTGTATACAACATATATCAGGACAAAACTGGAGCAGGACGCAGCTGTGTAGTGCTCATACAGGAAATAACTCTGGATGCTTTAGACAAGATGCAGTGAAAGTTTACTTAGAATGGCAACCAGAGCTGGAAAGGTCATTAACACTATTGATGCCCACGATGACTGAGAGGAGAGATAAGAGGAGACATGATAATCACATACAAGGTTATGCAAAGACATGGAACAACAGATAAGAAAAAGAAAAAAAAAAGACTTTAATACCTGCAGCAGGGATGACAAGAAACTATAATTGTAAATGATGAAAAAATGTGGAGTTAAAGGGCTTTAGGAATTTTGTTTTCTTCTTAAACAGATTAATGAAGCGAATAAAAGGAGGAAGTAGCAAGTTATACAACTAATGAAGAAGTAAAAAAAATCATATCATGGAAAACTTTCAGAAGAGAGAACACCAACACCAAATAACTCTTCTCTCGTTGCTATCAATAAGTGACTATGAATAAATAATTACACAAACACACAAAAACACAGGAGACAATTATATCAGAACTACGAGAGATTGACAGCTACAGTTTCACAAAGATACCACTTTTTTTCTGAACCAAGAACTGATGGCGACTGGAAACAAGGTAGTATGGCAGATATTGGAAACAAGGTAGTATGGCAGATATTGGAAACAAGGTAGTATGGCAGATATTGGAAACAAGGTAGTATGGCAGATATTGGAAACAAGGAAGTATGGCAGATATTGGAAACAAGGTAGTATGGCAGATATTGGAAACAAGGTAGTATGGCAGATATTGGAAACAAGGTAGTATGGCAGATATTGGAACCAAGGTAGTATGGCAGATATTGGAAACAAGGTAGTATGGCAGATATTGGAAACAAGGTAGTATGGCAGATATTGGAAACAAAGTAGTATGGCAGATATTGGAAACAAGGTAGTATGGCAGATATTGGAAACAAGGTAGTATGGCAGATATTGGAACCAAGGTAGTATGGCAGATATTGGAAACAAGGTAGTATGGCAGATATTGGAAACAAGGTAGTATGGCAGATATTGGAAACAAGGTAGAATGGCAGATATTGGAAACAAGGTAGTATGGCAGATATTGGAAACAAGGTAGTATGGCAGATATTGGAACCAAGGTAGTATGGCAGATATTGGAAACAAGGTAGTATGGCAGATATTGGAAACAAGGTAGTATGGCAGATATTGGAAACAAAGTAGTATGGCAGATATTGGAAACAAGGTAGTATGGCAGATATTGGAACCAAGGTAGTATGGCAGATATTGGAAACAAGGTAGTATGGCAGATATTGGAACCAAGGTAGTATGGCAGATATTGGAAACAAGGTAGTATGGCAGATATTGGAAACAAGGTAGTATGGCAGATATTGGAAACAAGGTAGTATGGCAGATATTGGAAACAAGGTAGTATGGCAGATATTGGAACCAAGGTAGTATGGCAGATATTGGAAACAAGGTAGTATGGCAGATATTGGAAACAAGGTAGTATGGCAGATATTGGAAACAAAGTAGTATGGCAGATATTGGAAACAAGGTAGTATGGCAGATATTGGAACCAGATATTGGAAACAAGGTAGTATGGCAGATATTGGAAACAAGGTAGTATGGCAGATATTGGAAACAAGGTAGTATGGCAGATATTGGAAACAAGGTAGTATGGCAGATATTGGAAACAAGGTAGTATGGCAGATATTGGAAACAAGGTAGTATGGCAGATATTGGAAACAAGGTAGTATGGCAGATATTGGAAACAAGGTAGTATGGCAGATATTGGAAACAAGGAAGTATGGCAGATATTGGAAACAAGGTAGTATGGCAGATATTGGAAACAAGGAAGTATGGCAGATATTGGAAACAAGGTAGTATGGCAGATATTGGAAACAAGGTAGTATGGCAGATATTGGAAACAAGGTAGTATGGCAGATATTGGAAACAAGGTAGTATGGCAGATATTGGAAACAAGGTAGTATGGCAGATATTGGAAACAAGGTAGTATGGCAGATATTGGAAACAAGGAAGTATGGCAGATATTGGAAACAAGGTAGTATGGCAGATATTGGAAACAAGGTAGTATGGCAGATATTGGAAACAAGGAAGTATGGCAGATATTGGAAACAAGGTAGTATGGCAGATATTGGAACCAAGGAAGTATGGCAGATATTGGAAACAAGGTAGTATGGCAGATATTGGAAACAAGGAAGTATGGCAGATATTGGAAACAAGGTAGTATGGCAGATATTGGAAACAAGGAAGTATGGCAGATATTGGAAACAAGGTAGTATGGCAGATATTGGAAACAAGGAAGTATGGCAGATATTGGAAACAAGGTAGTATGGCAGATATTGGAAACAAGGAAGTATGGCAGATATTGGAAACAAGGTAGTATGGCAGATATTGGAAACAAGGAAGTATGGCAGATATTGGAAACAAGGTAGTATGGCAGATATTGGAAACAAGGAAGTATGGCAGATATTGGAAACAAGGTAGTATGGCAGATATTGGAAACAAGGAAGTATGGCAGATATTGGAAACAAGGTAGTATGGCAGATATTGGAAACAAGGTAGTATGGCAGATATTGGAAACAAGGTAGTATGGCAGATATTGGAAACAAGGTAGTATGGCAGAAACTGGAAACAAGGTAGTATGGCAGAAACTGGAAACAAGGTAGAATGGCAGAAACTGGAAACAAGGTAGTATGGCAGATATTGGAAACAAGGTAGTATGGCAGAAACTGGAAACAAGGAAGTATGGCAGAAGCTGGAAACAAGGTAGTATGGCAGAAACTGGAAACAAGGAAGTATGGCAGAAACTGGAAACAAGGAAGTATGGCAGATATTGGAAACAAGGTAGTATGACAGAAACTGGAAACCAGGAAGTATGGCAGAAACTGGAAAGAAGGTAGTATGACAGAAACTGGAAACAAGGAAGTATGGCAGATATTGGAGACAAGGTAGTATGGCAGAAACTGGAAACAAGGAAGTATGGCAGAAACTGGAAACAAGGAAGTATGACAGAAACTGGAAACAAGGTAGTATGGCAGAAACTGGAAACAAGGTAGTATGGCAGAAACTGGAAACAAGGTAGTATGGCAGAAACTGGAAACAAGGAAGTATGGCAGAAACTGGAAACAAGGTAGTATGGCAGAAACTGGAAACAAGGTAGTATGACAGAAACTGGAAACAAGGTAGTATGACAGAAACTGGAAACAAGGAAATATGGCAGAAACTGGAAACAAGGTAGTATGACAGAAACTGGAAACAAGGAAGTATGGCAGAAACTGGAAACAAGGTAGTATGGCAGAAACTGGAAACAAGGAAGTATGGCAGAAACTGGAAACAAGGTAGTATGGCAGAAACTGAAAACAAGGAAGTATGGCAGATATTGGAAACAAGGTAGTATGGCAGAAACTGGAAACAAGGTAGTATGGCAGAAACTGAAAACAAGGAAGTATGGCAGAAACTGGAAACAAGGTAGTATGGCAGAAACTGGAAACAAGGAAGTATGGCAGATATTGGAAACAAGGTAGTATGGCAGAAACTGGAAACAAGGTAGTATGGCAGAAACTGGAAACAAGGAAGTATGGCAGAAACTGGAAACAAGGTAGTATGACAGAAACTGGAAACAAAGAAGTATGACAGAAACTGGAAACAAGGTAGTATGGCAGAAACTGGAAACAAGGAAGTATGGCAGATATTGGAAAGAAGGTAGTATGGTAGAAACTGGAAACAAGGAAGTATGGCAGAAACTGGAAACAAGGTAGTATGACAGAAACTAGAAACAAGGAAATATGACAGAAACTGGAAACAAGGCAGTATGGCAGAAACTGGAAACAAGGAAGTATGGCAGAAACTGGAAACAAGGTAGTATGACAGAAACTGGAAACAAGGTAGTATGGCAGAAACTGGAAACAAGGTAGTATGGCAGAAACTGAAAACAAGGAAGTATGACAGAAACTGGAAACAAGGTAGTATGACAGAAACTGGAAACAAGGTAGCATGGCAGAAACTGGAAACAAGGTAGTATGGCAGAAACTGGAAACAAGGTAGTATGACAGAAACTGGAAACAAGGTAGTATGAGAGAAACTGGAAACAAGGAAGTATGGCAGAAACTGGAAACAAGGTAGTATGGCAGAAACTGGAAACAAGGTAGTATGGCAGAAACTGGAAACAAGGAAGTATGGCAGAAACTGGAAACAAGGAAGTATGGCAGAAACTGGAAACAAGGTAGTATGACAGAAACTGGAAACAAGGAAGTATGGCAGAAACTGGAAACAAGGAAGTATGGCAGAAACTGGAAACAAGGAAGTATGACAGAAACTGGAAACAAGGAAGTATGGCAGAAACTGGAAACAAGGTAGTATGACAGAAACTGGAACCAAGGAAGTATGACAGAAACTGGAAACAAGGTAGTATGGCAGAAACTGGAAACAAGGAAGTATGGCAGATATTGGAAACAAGGTAGTATGGCAGAAACTGGAAAGAAGGAAGTATTGCAGAAACTGGAAACAAGGTAGTATGACAGAAACTGGAAACAAGGAAGTATGACAGAAACTGGAAACAAGGCAGTATGGCAGAAACTGGAAACAAGGAAGTATGGCAGAAACTGGAAACAAGGTAGTATGACAGAAACTGGAAACAAGGTAGTATGGCAGAAACTGGAAACAAGGTAGTATGACAGAAACTGGAAACAAGGTAGTATGACAGAAACTGGAAACAAGAAAGTATGGCAGAAACTGGAAACAAGGTAGTATGGCAGAAACTGGAAACAAGGTAGTATGGCAGAAACTGGAAACAAGGAAGTATGGCAGAAACTGGAAACAAGGTAGTATGACAGAAACTGGAAACAAGGAATTATGTCAGAAACTGGAAACAAGGCAGTATGGCAGAAACTGGAAACAAGGAAGTATGGCAGAAACTGTAAACAAGGTAGGGTGACAGAAACTGGAAACAAGGTAGTATGGCAGAAACTGGAAACAAGGTAGTATGGCAGAAACTGGAAACAAGGTAGTATGACAGAAACTGGAAACAAGGAAATATGGCAGAAACTGGAAACAAGGTAGTATGACAGAAACTGGAAACAAGGTAGTATGGCAGAAACTGGAAACAAGGTAGTATGGCAGAAACTGGAAACAAGGAAGTATGGCAGAAACTGGAAACAAGGTAGTATGGCAGAAACTGAAAACAAGGAAGTATGGCAGATATTGGAAACAAGGTAGTATGGCAGATATTGGAAACAAGGTAGTATGGCAGATATTGGAAACAAGGAAGTATGGCAGATATTGGAAACAAGGTAGTATGGCAGATATTGGAAACAAGGTAGTATGGCAGATATTGGAAACAAGGTAGTATGGCAGATATTGGAAACAAGGTAGTATGGCAGATATTGGAAACAAGGTAGTATGGCAGATATTGGAACCAAGGTAGTATGGCAGATATTGGAAACAAGGTAGTATGGCAGATATTGGAAACAAGGTAGTATGGCAGATATTGGAAACAAGGTAGTATGGCAGATATTGGAAACAAGGAAGTATGGCAGATATTGGAAACAAGGTAGTATGGCAGATATTGGAAACAAGGTAGTATGGCAGATATTGGAAACAAGGTAGTATGGCAGATATTGGAACCAAGGTAGTATGGCAGATATTGGAAACAAGGTAGTATGGCAGATATTGGAAACAAGGTAGTATGGCAGATATTGGAAACAAGGTAGTATGGCAGATATTGGAAACAAGGTAGTATGGCAGATATTGGAACCAAGGTAGTATGGCAGATATTGGAAACAAGGTAGTATGGCAGATATTGGAAACAAGGTAGTATGGCAGATATTGGAAACAAGGTAGTATGGCAGATATTGGAAACAAGGTAGTATGGCAGATATTGGAACCAAGGTAGTATGGCAGATATTGGAAACAAGGTAGTATGGCAGATATTGGAAACAAGGTAGTATGGCAGATATTGGAAACAAGGTAGTATGGCAGATATTGGAAACAAGGTAGTATGGCAGATATTGGAAACAAGGTAGTATGGCAGATATTGGAAACAAGGTAGTATGGCAGATATTGGAAACAAGGAAGTATGGCAGATATTGGAAACAAGGTAGTATGGCAGATATTGGAACCAAGGAAGTATGGCAGATATTGGAAACAAGGTAGTATGGCAGATATTGGAAACAAGGAAGTATGGCAGATATTGGAAACAAGGTAGTATGGCAGATATTGGAAACAAGGTAGTATGGCAGATATTGGAAACAAGGTAGTATGGCAGATATTGGAAACAAGGTAGTATGGCAGATATTGGAAACAAGGTAGTATGGCAGATATTGGAAACAAGGAAGTATGGCAGATATTGGAAACAAGGTAGTATGGCAGATATTGGAAACAAGGTAGTATGGCAGATATTGGGAACAAGGAAGTATGGCAGATATTGGAAACAAGGTAGTATGGCAGATATTGGAACCAAGGAAGTATGGCAGATATTGGAAACAAGGTAGTATGGCAGATATTGGAAACAAGGAAGTATGGCAGATATTGGAAACAAGGTAGTATGGCAGATATTGGAAACAAGGAAGTATGGCAGATATTGGAAACAAGGTAGTATGGCAGATATTGGAAACAAGGAAGAATGGCAGATATTGGAAACAAGGTAGTATGGCAGATATTGGAAACAAGGAAGTATGGCAGATATTGGAAACAAGGTAGTATGGCAGATATTGGAAACAAGGAAGTATGGCAGATATTGGAAACAAGGTAGTATGGCAGATATTGGAAACAAGGAAGTATGGCAGATATTGGAAACAAGGTAGTATGGCAGATATTGGAAACAAGGAAGTATGGCAGATATTGGAAACAAGGTAGTATGGCAGATATTGGAAACAAGGTAGTATGGCAGATATTGGAAACAAGGTAGTATGGCAGATATTGGAAACAAGGTAGTATGGCAGAAACTGGAAACAAGGTAGTATGGCAGAAACTGGAAACAAGGTAGAATGGCAGAAACTGGAAACAAGGTAGTATGGCAGATATTGGAAACAAGGTAGTATGGCAGAAACTGGAAACAAGGAAGTATGGCAGAAGCTGGAAACAAGGTAGTATGGCAGAAACTGGAAACAAGGAAGTATGGCAGAAACTGGAAACAAGGAAGTATGGCAGATATTGGAAACAAGGTAGTATGACAGAAACTGGAAACAAGGAAGTATGGCAGAAACTGGAAACAAGGTAGTATGACAGAAACTGGAAACAAGGAAGTATGGCAGATATTGGAGACAAGGTAGTATGGCAGAAACTGGAAACAAGGAAGTATGGCAGAAACTGGAAACAAGGAAGTATGACAGAAACTGGAAACAAGGTAGTATGGCAGAAACTGGAAACAAGGTAGTATGGCAGAAACTGGAAACAAGGTAGTATGGCAGAAACTGGAAACAAGGAAGTATGGCAGAAACTGGAAACAAGGTAGTATGGCAGAAACTGGAAACAAGGTAGTATGACAGAAACTGGAAACAAGGTAGTATGACAGAAACTGGAAACAAGGTAGTATGGCAGAAACTGGAAACAAGGAAGTATGGCAGAAACTGGAAACAAGGTAGTATGGCAGAAACTGAAAACAAGGAAGTATGGCAGATATTGGAAACAAGGTAGTATGGCAGAAACTGGAAACAAGGTAGTATGGCAGAAACTGAAAACAAGGAAGTATGGCAGAAACTGGAAACAAGGTAGTATGGCAGAAACTGGAAACAAGGAAGTATGGCATATATTGGAAACAAGGTAGTATGGCAGAAACTGGAAACAAGGTAGTATGGCAGAAACTGGAAACAAGGAAGTATGGCAGAAACTGGAAACAAGGTAGTATGACAGAAACTGGAAACAAAGAAGTATGACAGAAACTGGAAACAAGGTAGTATGGCAGAAACTGGAAACAAGGAAGTATGGCAGATATTGGAAAGAAGGTAGTATGGCAGAAACTGGAAACAAGGAAGTATGGCAGAAACTGGAAACAAGGTAGTATGACAGAAACTAGAAACAAGGAAGTATGACAGAAACTGGAAACAAGGCAGTATGGCAGAAACTGGAAACAAGGAAGTATGGCAGAAACTGGAAACAAGGTAGTATGACAGAAACTGGAAACAAGGTAGTATGGCAGAAACTGGAAACAAGGTAGTATGGCAGAAACTGAAAACAAGGAAGTATGACAGAAACTGGAAACAAGGTAGTATGACAGAAACTGGAAACAAGGTAGCATGGCAGAAACTGGAAACAAGGTAGTATGGCAGAAACTGGAAACAAGGTAGTATGACAGAAACTGGAAACAAGGTAGTATGACAGAAACTGGAAACAAGGAAGTATGGCAGAAACTGGAAACAAGGTAGTATGGCAGAAACTGGAAACAAGGTAGTATGGCAGAAACTGGAAACAAGGAAGTATGGCAGAAACTGGAAACAAGGAAGTATGGCAGAAACTGGAAACAAGGTAGTATGACAGAAACTGGAAACAAGGAAGTATGGCAGAAACTGGAAACAAGGAAGTATGGCAGAAACTGGAAACAAGGAAGTATGACAGAAACTGGAAACAAGGAAGTATGGCAGAAACTGGAAACAAGGTAGTATGACAGAAACTGGAACCAAGGAAGTATGACAGAAACTGGAAACAAGGTAGTATGGCAGAAACTGGAAACAAGGAAGTATGGCAGATATTGGAAACAAGGTAGTATGGCAGAAACTGGAAAGAAGGAAGTATTGCAGAAACTGGAAACAAGGTAGTATGACAGAAACTGGAAACAAGGAAGTATGACAGAAACTGGAAACAAGGCAGTATGGCAGAAACTGGAAACAAGGAAGTATGGCAGAAACTGGAAACAAGGTAGTATGACAGAAACTGGAAACAAGGTAGTATGGCAGAAACTGGAAACAAGGTAGTATGACAGAAACTGGAAACAAGGTAGTATGACAGAAACTGGAAACAAGAAAGTATGGCAGAAACTGGAAACAAGGTAGTATGGCAGAAACTGGAAACAAGGTAGTATGGCAGAAACTGGAAACAAGGAAGTATGGCAGAAACTGGAAACAAGGTAGTATGACAGAAACTGGAAACAAGGAATTATGTCAGAAACTGGAAACAAGGCAGTATGGCAGAAACTGGAAACAAGGAAGTATGGCAGAAACTGTAAACAAGGTAGGGTGACAGAAACTGGAAACAAGGTAGTATGGCAGAAACTGGAAACAAGGTAGTATGGCAGAAACTGGAAACAAGGTAGTATGACAGAAACTGGAAACAAGGTAGTATGACAGAAACTGGAAACAAGGTAGTATGGCAGAAACTGGAAACAAGGTAGTATGACAGAAACTGGAAACAAGGTAGTATGACAGAAACTGGAAACAAGGTAGTATAACAGAAACTGGAAACAAGGAAGTATGGCAGAAACTGGAAACAAGGTAGTATGGCAGAAACTGGAAACAAGGTAGTATGGCAGAAACTGGAAACAAGGAAGTATGGCAGAAACTGGAAACAAGGAAGTATGGCAGAAACTGGAAACAAGGAAGTATGGCAGAAACTGGAAACAAGGAAGTATGGCAGAAACTGGAAACAAGGGAGTATGGCAGAAACTGGAAACAAAGAAGTATGGCAGAAACTGGAAACAAGGAAGTATGGCAGAAACTGGAAACAAAGAAGTATGGCAGAAACTGGAAACAAGGAAGTATGGCAGAAACTGGAAACAAGGAAGTATGACAGAAACTGGAAACAAGGAAGTATGGCAGAAACTGGAAACAAGGTAGTATGACAGAAACTGGAAACAAGGAAGTATGGCAGAAACTGGAAACAAGGTAGTATGACAGAAACTGGAAACAAGGAAGTATGGCAGAAACTGGAAACAAGGAAGTATGGCAGAAACTGGAAACAAGGAAGTATGACAGAAACTGGAAACAAGGAAGTATGGCAGAAACTGGAAACAAGAAAGTATGACAGAAACTGGAAACAAGGAAGTATGGCAGAAACTGGAAACAAGGTAGTATGACAGAAACTGGAAACAAGGAAGTATGGCAGAAACTGGAAACAAGGTAGTATGACAGAAACTGGAAACAAGGAAGTATGGCAGAAACTGGAAACAAGGTAGTATGACAGAAACTGGAAACAAAGAAGTATGGCAGAAACTGGAAACAAGGAAGTATGGCAGAAACTGGAAACAAGGAAGTATGACAGAAACTGGAAACAAGGAAGTATGGCAGAAACTGGAAACAAGGTAGTATGACAGAAACTCGGGAGAAAACTTCAAGAATTTTGTACGACTGACCACTGACAACTGCTCGAGGGGAAAGAGGGGATGCTGATGAAAATTGGAAACTAGAAATGAGATTAATAAATGTTAGAGATTTATAATGGTGAGGAGTAGCGAGCGAGGGGAACACAAGGCTGGAAGACAAGATTTATGAATTCACTTCTAGATGAGACGAAACTACATGGTGTTGCGGACTGGAGGAGCCCAAGAGCTGCAGTTCTAGTCATGCAAATAGATGAGGGTACACATAAACAGATACACAGACAGACACACACACACACACACACACACACACACACACATACACACACACACACACACACACACACACACACACACACACACACACACACACACACACACACACACACACACACACACACACACACAAACACACTGGAGACACTGGAGGACAGGAGGGTCAGGGGAGACATGATAACGACATTCAAAATACTGCGTGGAATATACAAGGTTGACAGAGAGAGGATGTTCCAGAGATGGGACAAAGAAACAAGAGGTCACTATTGGAAGTTGAAGACTCAGTTGAGTCAAAGGGATGTTAGGAAGTATTTCTTCAGTCATAGAGTTGTCAGGAAGTGGAATAGCCTAGGTAGTGATGTAGTGGAGGCGGGAACCATACATAGTTTTAAGACGAGGTTTAATAAAGCTCATGGAGCAGGGAGAGAGAGTACCCAGTAGCGTTCAGTGAAGAGGCGGGGCCAGGAGCTGAGTTTCGACCCATGCAACCACAATTAGGTGAGCACAGACAAACACACACACACACATTCACACACACACACACATACACACACACACACACACATACACACACATACACACACTCACACACAGACACACACACACACACACACAAGCTTACACCAAGC
>NC_091310.1:29118142-29120642 GCF_038502225.1 Cherax quadricarinatus | reverse complement strand
TTCTGCTTGGGAGTTTCGTGTGGTTCTGTCTCAACGTTGCTTTACCTCACAATATAAGTAGACCTTCATGAATAACTGCGACAAATTCATTTTCGTAATAAAGTTGGTAGAATTACCGACAATATGTAAAGTAAAAGGACACAAGTGCAACTAATGTGACATTTTATTGTGGCAACGTTTCGCTCTCCAGGAGCTTTATCAAGCTTGATAAAGCTCCTGGAGAGCGAAACGTTGCCACAATAAAATGCCACATTAGTTGCACGTGTGTCCTTTTACTTTAAAAATTCATTTTCACTTTTTATGGAAAAATTTCAAAGTTTTTTAGGGAATTAAATTTTTTTTTTTACTGAGAGATACACACCTTTGGTGTGTAGTATACACCCAGTTTTATAGGGTACTTTGGCAGGTTTCCCAACGTTATATATCCAAAAAGGATATTGATCTAACCAAAATTATGGCAACATTTTAACATGTCTTCCACGTCTCTGCCTATTCAGATTCTCGGCTTTACTCAAAATTTAGGACACAAATGCGTCGTTTATTACCAGTTAGCGGCCTCCGCGAACTTTGTGATTTCAGATGTTAATCCCGATTCACGATCATTTATGTAAATTGTGGTGAGGACTGTGAGGATAGTTGAATAACCTCGATCGTCTAGTTACTCACACACCTCCCCGTCCAGCATCACTCGCAGTTTAGCCACTCAGACACCTCCCCGTCCAGCACCACTCGCAGTTTAGCCACTCAGACACCTCCCCGTCCAGTACCACTCGTAGTTTAGCCACTCAGACACCTCCCCGTCCAGTACCACTCGTAGTTTAGCCACTCAGACACCTCCCCTTCCAGTACCACTCGCAGCTTAGTCACTCAGGCATCTCCCCGTCCAGTACCACTCGCAGTTTAGCCACTCAGACACCTCCCCGTCCAGTACCACTCGTAGTTTAGCCACTCAGACACCTCCCCGTCCAGTACCACTCGCAGTTTAGCCACTCAGACACCTCCCCGTCCAGTACCACTCGCAGTTTAGCCACTCAGACACCTCCCCGTCCAGTACCACTCGTAGTTTAGCCACTCAGACACCTCCCCGTCCAGTACCACTCGCAGTTTAGCCACTCAGACACCTCCCCGTCCAGTACCACTCGTAGTTTAGCCACTCAGACACCTCCCCGTCCAGTACCACTCGTAGTTTAGCCACTCAGGCACCTCCCCGTCCAGTACCACTCGTAGTTTAGCCACTCAGACACCTCCCTGTCCAGTACCACTCGCAGCTTAGTCACTCAGGCACCTCCCCGTCCAGTACCACTCGCAGTTTAGCCACTCAGACACCTCCCCGTCCAGTACCACTCGTAGTTTAGCCACTCAGACACCTCCCCGTCCAGTACCACTCGCAGTTTAGCCACTCAGACACCTCCCCGTCCAGTACGACTCGCAGTTTAGCCACTCCGAGACCTTAACCTTCAGCACTGCTTGCTGTTCCTCATTGATCCAGGTCTTATTCTATGCACGTGTTGAATATTACTATTAAGAAAAATGTAATTACGTTGCGATCCTTACATATTTCTACTAAAAAAGTTCGTATGGCTTCCATGAATTATAAATCCTTATTTTGTATGGCAGTAAATGTTTATTTGTGCTTCGTTTCACCCCACAGAGAGGGAAACGTTGAGTAAATGAAAGTTTGCCTGTCATTCCAGACTGTGGCTAAGTCTCGCGTCTCTGACGTAAATATTCTTCGTGCAATTCTACGCGTCAAGGCTGCTAATTTAGATAATGTTTAGTGTCAGTTACAAGTCCTGGAAAGAAACATTGCTCCTTGGGTGTGTTGGCTACGTGCTCACCTCTAAACATAGTGCTCATTGCAGCCAGGAATGTTTAAGCCGTTTCTCCTGTTGCTGTTAGTCTACCGTTGCTGTTAATTAGAGGTCCACCCGTTACTTTCACCCCGTTTCTTATTCCTGACATATTTATAGAGCTGCTCAGGGTTACACCTGTCTCTCGGAAACCGTACATAGTTATTATGGCTTGCAAGCCTATTTCGATTGGTGACTAACTCATGGTCCAAGTCGGACCGAAATGTCGCTTTAAGTTTCATTCTCCTATGTGCGGGTTACATGCGCATTTCAACTTCTTCTAACCATTGCAGTTTCAGCTTACGATCTCAAATTTCGGCGTACGATCTCAAATTTCAGCTTACGATCTCAAATTTCAGCTTACGATCTCAAATTTCAGCTTACAATCTCAAATTCAGCTTACGATCTCAAATTTCAGCTTACGATCTCAAATTCAGCTTAAGATCTCAAATTCGTCATTAAGGATAATTTTGTTTTATCCTTGTGTCTTTTGTTTTATTTTATTGGTATTTAAAGCCTTTATTGAAAAGTTTGCTTTGGAATCTATTCCGTATTTTCCGCTACGTTGTTGGTTCAGTATTTAGGGGTTAAAGTCAGTTTGCTCTGCTTAAAGCAAGACAAATTTTCTCAACACCAAATTTTGTGTTTAT
>NC_091310.1:29063142-29113142 GCF_038502225.1 Cherax quadricarinatus | reverse complement strand
GCACGTGTGTGTGTGTGTATGTCATGACAACATGTTATGTTTCCTCATACAGGCAGGGTAATCCAGAGAGAGAGAAATATATATATATATATATATATATATATATATATATATATATATATATATATATATATATATATATATATATATATATATATATATATATATATATATATATATATATATGCGCAAGGAATTCACAAGAGCAGGCGAAATATGCACAAATACTGATCTCTGGCTGAAGGAGACTCGAACCTACGAACCTTGGAACAAGGTACGAAGTGCTTTACCAATCTACCCACACTGGACCAATACCTTGGAGTCCAACTTGCGCTAGACTTTGATCCAAGGCAGCCAGCTTCCAGCTTTCAGGGAGAAGGCTTACAGTTTTTCATTTCATCCCCTGCAAGATGGACTCCAAGGTATTGGTCCAGTGTGGGTAGATTGGTAAAGCACTGCGTACCTTGTTCCAAGGTTCGTAGGTTCGAGTCTCCTTCAGCCAGTGGTGGGGACTCGAAGGAACCAGGGATCAGATGAGAATGGTTCTGGTAGGGAGGAGTGGATGAAGGAGCAATGGAAAAGGATGGAACAAGAGTGGGAGAGAAAATTAGGAGAGCTTTCTGAAAAAATGGAGACAGAGCTTTCTGTGAAATTGGAAAAGAGGTTGGAGAAGAAGAAGAACTGGGAGGCACAAGTCGATACTGCAGTAGCCAGGAGAAGGGTCCTAGAAGATGAGGTAAACAGGCTGAAGCGAGTTACAGGGGCATTGACCAGAGAAGACACAGCATATGAAGCTGAGAGGCCGAACAGGAAGGAAGGAGATATGAATTATGCTAAGGTCATATCAGCCTGCCAAGAAGGGCCAAGGAGTGAAAGGGGAGAGCAGCTGGGTGCAGATGGAGAGGGTGATAGGTCAAATGCAGAGGCACAACCATGCTACCAAGAGCCACTGGAAAAAACAAGGGAGAAAATGACCACGTACAGACAGGAACCAGAGTCACAGAGGGAGAGGCAATGGGAGGAGGAAAGGGCAAAATCAGTGTTTATCCATGGGCTTCAGGAGAGAGAGGAAAGGACACACACTGAAAGACGGCAGGCAGAAAGAAAGGAGATTGAGAACATCATCACAGAAATAGGTGAAGAAGACATGGACGAGATTGTAAATTTTCAGAGAATAGGGGGGTACTTGAAGGGGAGAAAACGACCGATCAAGCTGATTCTCAGGACAGAAACAGTGCGGAACAGGATCCTCCAAGAGAAACCACGGTTGAAGTACTCGGAAGAGTACAAGAGGGTGTTCCTAGACAGAGACAGAACACAAACAGAACGACAGCAGCTGAGGGAGAGGACAAAAAAGCGAAAGGAGCTAGGAAAGGAGACAAGGACGGAACCAGCAGAGGTCAATCAGAGCAGGACAGAGCAGCAAGGGCAAGCACACACAGAACCATCCTCAGAACCCCACAACCTATCACACCATCCCAACACAAACTACAATCCATACTCACAGCTTCCACCCAACACCCAGCTATAGAATCCCACAGTACGCTACCAGGTCTCCCACCCTCACAGGCCCCCCAAACCACAGTGTTGGAGAGGAAACTGAAGGTATGGTACACAAACGCTGATGGAATAACAAATAAGTGGGAGGAGTGGCACGAAAGAGTCAAAGAGGCATCACCGGACATCATAGCTCTCACAGAAACCAAGCTTACAGGTATGATAACAGATGCCATCTTTCCAACGGGATACCAGATCCTGAGGAAAGACAGAGGGAACAGGGGGGTGGAGGAGTGGCACTGCTGATCAAAAACCGATGGAATTTTGATGAGCTGGAGAGAGGAGACAGCGGAGAAGCAAGCGATTACATAGCAGGAACGCTTCACTCTGGAGGTCCCAAAGTGGTAATTGCAGTGATGTATAACCCACCACAGAACAGCAGGAGGCCAAGGCAAGAGTATGATGAGAGCAATAGAGCGATGGTTGACACACTGGCTGCAGTGGCCAGAAGAGCTCATGCATGCAGGGCAAAGCTCCTGATCATGGGTGACTTTAACCACAAGGAAATCGATTGGGAGAACTTGGAGCCACATGGGGGCCAAGATACATGGAGGGCTAAGATGATGGAGGTGGTACTGGAAAACTTCATGTACCAACACGTAAGGGACACTACAAGAGAGAGAGGAGAGGATGAACCAGCAAGACTGGACCTAGTATTCACCTTGAGTAGTGCAGATATTGAGGACATCACATATGAAAGACCCCTTGGGGCCAGCGATCATGTGGTTTTAAGCTTCGAATACACAGTAGAGCTACAAGTGGAGGGGGAAGCAGGAAGGCCAGGGCGAATGAAGCCAAACTACAAGAAAGGGGACTACACGGGAATGAGGAACTTCCTGAACGGGGTTCAGTGGGACAGAGAACTGGCAGGGAAGCCAGTTAATGAGATGATGGAATATGTAACAACAATGTGCAAGGAGGCTGAGGAGAGGTTTGTACCCAAGGGTAACAGGAATAATGAAAAAGCCAGGATGAGCCCATGGTTCACCCAAAGGTGCAGGGAGGCAAAAACCAAGTGTGCTAGGGAATGGAAGAAATATAGAAGGCAAAGGACCCAGGAGAATAAGGAGAGCAGTCGTAGAGCCAGAAATGAATATGCACAGATAAGAAGGGAGGCCCAACGACAATATGAAAACGACATAGCAGCGAAAGCCAAATCTGACCCGAAGCTGTTATACAGCCACATCAGGAGGAAAACAACAGTCAAGGACCAGGTAATCAGGCTAAGGAAGGAAGGAGGAGAGACAACAAGAAATGACCGTGAAGTATGTGAGGAACTCAACAAGAGATTCAAAGAAGTGTTCACAGAGGAGACAGAAGGGGCTCCAGAAAGACGGAGAGGTGGGGTACACCACCAAGTGCTGGACACAGTACACACAACCGAGGAAGAAGTGAAGAGGCTTCTGAGTGAGCTAGATACCTCAAAGGCAATGGGGCCGGATAACATCTCTCCATGGGTCCTGAGAGAGGGAGCAGAGGCGCTATGTGTACCCCTAACAACAATATTCAATACATCTATCGAAACAGGGAGATTGCCTGAGGCATGGAAGACAGCAAATGTAGTCCCAATCTTTAAAAAAGGAGACAGACATGAAGCACTAAACTACAGACCAGTGTCACTGACATGTATAGTATGCAAAGTCATGGAGAAGATTATCAGGAGAAGAGTGGTGGAACACCTAGAAAGGAATGATCTCATCAACAGCAGCCAACATGGTTTCAGGGACGGGAAATCCTGTGTCACAAACCTACTGGAGTTCTATGACATGGTGACAGCAGTAAGACAAGAGAGAGAGGGGTGGGTGGATTGCATTTTCTTGGACTGCAAGAAGGCGTTTGACACAGTTCCACACAAGAGATTAGTGCAAAAACTGGAGGACCAAGCAGGGATAACAGGGAAGGCACTACAATGGATCAGGGAATACTTGTCAGGAAGACAGCAGCGAGTCATGGTACGTGGCGAGGTGTCAGAGTGGGCACCTGTGACCAGCAGGGTCCCACAGGGGTCAGTCCTAGGACCAGTGCTGTTTCTGGTATTTGTGAACGACATGACGGAAGGAATAGACTCCGAAGTGTCCCTGTTTGCAGATGACGTGAAGTTGATGAGAAGAATTCATTCGATCGAAGACCAGGCAGAACTACAAAGGGATCTGGACAGGCTGCAGACCTGGTCCAGCAATTGGCTCCTGGAGTTCAACCCCACCAAGTGCAAAGTCATGAAGATTGGGGAAGGGCAAAGAAGACCGCAGACGGAGTACAGTCTAGGGGGCCAGAGACTACAAACCTCACTCAAGGAAAAAGATCTTGGGGTGAGTATAACACCAGGCACATCTCCTGAAGCGCACATCAACCAAATAACTGCTGCAGCATATGGGCGCCTAGCAAACCTCAGAACAGCATTCCGACATCTTAATAAGGAATCGTTCAGGACCCTGTACACCGTGTACGTTAGGCCCATATTGGAGTATGCGGCACCAGTTTGGAACCCACACCTAGCCAAGCACGTAAAGAAACTAGAGAAAGTGCAAAGGTTTGCAACAAGACTAGTCCCAGAGCTAAGAGGTATGTCCTACGAGGAGAGGTTAAGGGAAATCGACCTGACGACACTGGAGGACAGGAGAGATAGGGGGGACATGATAACGACATACAAAATACTGAGAGGAATTGACAAGGTGGACAAAGACAGGATGTTCCAGAGATGGGACACAGCAACAAGGGGACACAGTTGGAAGTTGAAGACACAGATGAATCACAGGGATGTTAGGAAGTATTTCTTCAGCCACAGAGTAGTCAGGAAGTGGAATAGTTTGGGAAGCGATGTAGTGGAGGCAGGATCCATACATAGCTTTAAGCAGAGGTATGATAAAGCTCACGGTTCAGGGAGAGTGACCTAGTAGCGACCAGTGAAGAGGCGGGGCCAGGAGCTTGGACTCGACCCCTGCAACCTCAACTAGGTGAGTACAACTAGGTGAGTACACACACACACACACACACATATAATCATGTATCTCTCCCGCCTGCGTTCCAGGGAGCACAGGTTTAGGAACCTCAAGCGCTCCCAGTAACTGAGGTGTTTTATCTCCGTTATGCACGCCGTGAAGGTTCTCTGTACATTTTCTAGGTCAGCAATTTCACCTGCCTTGAAAGGTGCTGTTAGTGTGCAGCAATATTCCAGCCTAGATAGAACAAGTGACCTGAAGAGTGTCATCATGGGCTTGGCCTCCCTAGTTTTGAAGGTTCTCATTATCCATCCTGTCATTTTTCTAGCAGATGCGATTGATACAATGTTATGGTCCTTGAAGGTGAGATCCTCCGACATGATCACTCCCAGGTCTTTGACGTTGGTGTTTCGCTCTATTTTGTGGCCAGAATTTGTTTTGTACTCTGATGAAGATTTAATTTCCTCGTGTTTACCATATCTGAGTAATTGAAATTTTTCATCGTTGAACTTCATATTGTTTTCTGCAGCCCACTGAAAGATTCGGTTGATGTCCGCCTGGAGCCTTGCAGTCTCTGCAGTGGAAGACACTGTCATGCAGATTCGGGTGTCATCTGCAAAGGAAGACACGGTGTTGTGGCTGACATCCTTGTCTATGTCGGATATGAGAATGAGGAACAAGATGGGAGCGAGTACTGTGCCTTGTGGAACAGAGATTTTCACCGTAGCTGCCTCGGACTTTACTCTGTTGACGACTACTCTTTGTGTTCTGTTAGTGAGGAAATTATAGATCCATCGACCGACTTTTCCTGTTATTCCTTTAACACGCATTTTGTGCGCTATTACGCCATGGTCACACTTGTCGAAGGCTTTTGCAAAGTCTGTATATATTACTTCTGCATTCTTTTTATCTTCTAGTGCATTTAGGACCTTGTCGTAGTGATCCAATAGTTGAGACAGACAGGAGCGACCTGTTCTAAACCCATGTTGCCCTGGGTTGTGTAACTGATGGGTTTCTAGATGGGTGGTGATCTTGCTTCTTAGGACCCTTTCAAAGATTTTTATGATATGGGGTGTTAGTGCTATCGGTCTGTAGTTCTTTGCTGTTGCTTTACTGCCCCCATTGTGGAGTGGGGCTATGTCTGTTGTTTTTAGTAACTGTGGGACGACCCCCGTGTCCATGCTCCCTCTCCATAGGATGGAACAGGCTTGATGAACACGGAGTTCCATGAGTCTGGCCCTGGGGCAGAGTGCATGGGCATGTCATTTATCGCCTGTTCGAAGTCATTTGGCGTCAGGATAACATCGGATAGGCTTGTGTTAACCAAATTTTGTGGCTCTCTCATAAAAAAATTAATTTTGATCTTCGACTCTCAGTCCGGTTAGCGGCTTGCTAAAAACTGAGTCATATTGGGACTTGAGTAGCTCACTCATTTCCTTGCTGTCATCTGTGTAGGACCCATCTTGTTTAAGTAGGGGCCCAATACTGGAAGTTGTTCTCGACTTTGATTTGGCATAGGAGAAGAAAAACTTTGGGTTTCTTTCGATTTCATTTATGGCTTTTAGTTCTTCCCGCGATTCCTGACTCCTATAAGATTCCTTTAACTTAAGTTCGATGCTTGCTATTTCTCTGACCAGTGTCTCCCTACGCATTTCAGATATATTGACCTCTTTTAGCCGCTCTGTTATTCTTTTCCGTCGCCTGTAAAGGGAGCGCCTGTCTCTTTCTATTTTACATCTACTCCTCCTTTTTCTTAGAGGAATAAGCCTTGTGCATACATCGAGTGCCACCAAGTTAATCTGTTCTAGGCATACGCTGGGGTCTGTGTTGCTTAGTATATCTTCCCAGCTTATATCAGTTAGGACTTGGTTTACTTGGTCCCACTTTATGTTTTTGTTATTGAAGTTGAATTTGGTGAATGCTCCCTCGTGACTAGTCTCATTAAGTCTGTGTAGAGCTTTGTTAAGTTATCGTATTGGGATAACATCTCGCTCACTCTGTAGAGGATTCTTGATTCTCCCGTGTTACTTGTCGGCACACGTGGCTCTTCCCGTGTTACTAGTCCGAACACTGAGCTCTTCCCGTGTTACTAGTCGGAACACGGGGCCCTTTCCGTGTTACTAGTCGGAACACTGGGCTCTTTCCGTGTTACTAGTCGGTACACGGGGCTCTTCCCGTGTTACTAGTCCGAACACTGAGCTCTTCCCGTGTTACTAGTCGGAACACGGGGGTCTTTCCGTGTTACTAGTCGGGACACGGGGCTCTTTCCGTGTTACTAGTCGGAACACGGAGATCTTCCCGTGTTACTAGTCGGAACACGGGGTTCCTACCAAGTTACTAGTCGGGACACGGGGCTCTTTCCGTGTTACTAGTCGGAACACGGAGATCTTCCCGTGTTACTAGTCGGAACACGGGGTTCCTACCAAGTTACTAGTCGGAACACGTGGCTCTTTCCGTGTTACTAGTCGGGCCACGGGGCTCTTTCCGTGTTACTAGTCGGAACACGGAGATCTTCCCGTGTTACTAGTCGGAACACGGGGTTCCTACCAAGTTACCAGTCGGAACACGGGGCTTCTCACTAGTTACTAGTTCTTCTAGGAAGTCCAACCAAACCTCTGTTGATGGTTCAGTTCTAGAGTCTCCTCCCTAATCAAGGCTAAATAACGCAGATCTTTCGTCAGTGTCATTTCGTTACGTTTCGCTACGACAAAAAGACTTGTTAGAGTAAAGCATTATTGTAAGAATCTCTCACTCTACCTGGGCGAAACGATGTAAAAATAAACGCTGCATAATGCGTGTTTTTAACCTGCCCGGCGACGGGTCGTTGCCTTTTCCACTAAGTCGCTATGTTTAACGTTGGTGTTTGTACGCTGGCTATCCCTGGCGGCTCTCAGGTTTTCCTCCTTGTCTGGTTTATTTGCATTGAAGAAGAATCACTGTTCCGCACAACTTCATGAAATTCTACACAGATCGAAACGTTGCCCCAGTAAAAAGAAAAAAACAGTGCACTGTAACGTGTATCTTTCCTTCACAACTTTCTGCAGCCGACCTGGAGGGATGGAGGACAGTTTCCTCTCCAGTGTGTGTGTGTGTGTGTGTGTGTGTGTGTGTGTGTGTGCTTGGTAAGTCTGCCAAATTCTGTCTACTTGCCGTTTCCAGCCGTCCATTCCCTGTTATAACTTCCCCTTCCTTCTAGCCTTTTTGCGAACTCTTCTCTCAACCTAGAAACCTCCTCTCTAATGGCTAGGACCTCCTCTCTCTTCATCTAGTCCCCAGTGATGTCTCTTGCATACATCACTTGCAGGAGCCTGCTCACTGAGGGCTTTTAATCTATCATGCGATCGTTTCGTGCATTTTCAATGTCGTAAAGAAAAGACACAGGTGTAGAGCAAGCTCTAGAAGTGACAAAATTTCGCTTTTTGTAGAGCTTTATCAAGTCTATGCAAGGTATATAAGAACACTCCTAGATCTGCATAGAGCAGGGTGTTGTCACAATTAAAATTTGCTCTATATAACCGTCTGTAGTATATTGCTGTATCCATCTGTCTGCTCAGAGCTCTCTGTCAGCATTGGGCAGTTGGTTAATTGGGTTTAAAGCCTATCGACTACACCGGGCTCATTAAGGTTGCAGGTCACACGTTCACCACCGGCTAGGAATGCTTTATTGCCAATAATGGGGGATATATACACCGGGAGAAATGCACCTCTGGGTGTACATATATATACCCTTGTCTGTCAGTAAGTCATGAAGTTCCACCCATTCCCTTCACATCCCTCTGTCAGCATATATTTTATAATCCTTTCGTTGTTTTCCTCTTGAGCTCATCCTATTTGGCCCATTAATCTCCCTTCCTTACCTCTCCTTCGTTCCCATTTTCCTCTACTTCCCCATTTTTTGGGTTACCCTTGCAACTGAGTTAGTTAACCTTATTATCAGCCAAATATAATTATGGGTGAGGCTGGGGCGTGAAAATTATTCCCGCTTGTCTCAGATCATAACAACAGTGCGTTTACTGTGTTCGCTGTTGCTTTCCGAGATCGATCCTTGCACGAATTGAAGTGTGGGCATGTGTCCTTGCACCTAATGTCCCTCGTTCTCCAGCTTACAGTAAGTAGGTACCTGGGTATCAGCTGGCTGCTGTGTCAGTGTCATCCTGAGGAAAGAAGATGAATAAATCCCAATGGAAATATCTCAGGGGTAGTGTAGAAAGTGAAGCTAATTCTTACGACGCCTCGAAGCTGGAGGCTGCTGTCATTGCTTTCAGGCATAGTGGCTTCTTGGGTTATCGTGGATAACTAGCCCCTTCCGGGTTAACAGTCTGACCCGGTCTCACACAAACACAGACACAATCAAATGCATATTAATGGTCATTCAAAACTCCAGATGCCACAATAGAATCACAATTACTGTAGCTAAGTGCAGTAATCCCATATATCCCCGACTGTTACAGCGGACCTGTAACCGTACGGTGTGACATGACGCAGCCTTCCGGACGGAGAGAGTATCAAGATATGATGGTGCGACTCTTAGAAAATAAAATCAGCCCAGTAAGACAGGCCTCAGTAAGATCTCTGTGTGAATTTGCATTCAAGAAGAGCAACCAGACACTCATCTTGATACAGAAGTAATTAAGACGGCGCCTGGTTTGCTAAGACTGTACTCTGTGTGTTTAATGTTCCTTGTGTTGCTCACTTACCACCATGTTTCACTCTGTTTCTCTCCTGTTTAGTGTAGTTCTGTGCTATATTTAACTCAGTGTCGTTTATCTTTATTACTTCCCCTCAGTAGCTTTTATTATTTCCCCTCAGTACCTTTTATTACCTCCCCTCAGAAGCTTTTATTACTTCCCCTCAGTAGCATTATTGCCTTCAAACTGTGTCCTCCCTGCAGTGAATGAAGGCTCACTTAA
Source organism: Cherax quadricarinatus (assembly GCF_038502225.1). NCBI lineage: Eukaryota > Metazoa > Arthropoda > Malacostraca > Decapoda > Parastacidae > Cherax > Cherax quadricarinatus. The sequence continues at coordinate 29,103,736 of NC_091310.1, read as the reverse complement.
TTCACTCCTCTGTGATTGTACTCTTGTTTGTGTGCTCACCTGTATGTATTTGTAGATGTCGAGCACCTTGTTCATCCCCTGCTAACCTCATGGACCCTACCATACCTATGCTTAAAGCTGTGTGTGGAGCCTGCCTTTAAAATATCTTCAGCCTGATCATTCCAAATCGTAACGCTCAGAGGCTTAAGGAATAGTTCCTGACATCTATGTGGCTCATATGTTTCCTTAACTTTGAGTAGTGCCTTCATGTATCTATTTTCCGTCTCTAGAACAGCATATGACCATCCTATCCCGTTTTCTGAATATTTAATACGTGGTGATTATGTCATCCTTGGATCGTCCATCGTCTAATATCGTCAGGTTAAATTCCTTTAGCTTCCCCTCGTAGCTTATTTTCCTTAGCTCTGCGACAAATCTCGTTACAAACCTCTGCACGTGTTCCATTTTTTTTGACATTATTTTACAGGTGTGGATTCCACGTAGGTGCTGCATACTCAAAGACGGGCCTCAAGTGTGTCGTGAATGACTTTTGAGATTCCCGAAAGAATTTTAGATTCGCCAAACGAGCATTCAGTGCATATGTTATTTAGTTGATGTGCTCCTCTGGCGATATGCTTGGTATGGTGCTCACCCCTGGATCCTTCTCCCCGAGGGAGGTTTGCAGACTTTGTCCCCTGAGTCTATACTCACTTTCTGGTCTTTCCCTTTCCCCATTTCTCATAATTTTACATTTGCTTGATCTGAATTTCAGTAGCCACTTGTATGTGTGTAAGAGACCTGACCAGGCGTCAAGCGCTGTAAGTAACATACACCCCTACATACATGCATACACCCCTACAAATATACATACACCCTTACACACAAATGTGCATACATACGCACGTGCACACAGGCAACACCCCTAAATACACACACATACATACACACATCCCTACATACACATACCCCTACGTACACACTCATGTACACACCTGTACATACACTCACCCCTAAATGCTCACACATGCACACACCCCTACATACACACCCTTAAATACACAAGCATGCACATACACCCACTTACACACCCCTACATACACACACACACACATGCATAAACCCCTGCATACACACACATATGCACACACCTCTACATTATCACACCCCTAAATACACACACATGCACACACCCCTACATACACACTCTTAAATACACAAACATGCACACATCCCTACACACGCATGCCCCTACATACATACACACATCCACACACTCCTACATACACTCACGCACCCCTAAATACACAAACACGCACACACCCCCACATACACACCCCAAAATAAAACACACATGCACACACCACTACTAACACATTGCAAAGACGATTATTGATGAAGGACTTGATGACGATGTTGCTGTGGATCAACAGAGTCATACCGAACTATCACATTCACAAAAATAAAAACTAAAAAGAATGAAATATACAAAATTAGTGAAATGAACATAATAGCAAATATTTTCAATACTGACACAGAGAGAACAGAAAAAAAAGAAAACTAGAATTAAAGGCCATTATTAAGGAGGAGAAACATAACATAGTCTGTCGGAATCTATACGAAGAAAAATAATTTTTTTAAATGGGTCAAGAAACTATTCCAACTGAGGAAACTGAATTTCAGAACACACATAAAAATGGCGATTTTTTTTTGTCATAAAACTCCAGTGTAAAGACGAGAAACTCATAATAATTAACGAAAACAATGAAATATTTAATAATTCTTTGGAGAGAGAGAGAGAGAGAGAGAGAGAGAGAGAGAGAGAGAGAGAGAGAGAGAGAGAGAGAGAGAGAGAGAGAGAGAGAGAGAGAGATTAGTTTAATAAGTTAAACGAGGGGATAAATAATACATTACGAGGCTACTCATGAAAAGTGGCAGTGAAAAGGGTAGGATCACTATAGATTCTAGCTGTAGATTTCAGCTATAAAGAAATAAACTGGAAAGCTGAAGTGGCTGGAACTGAAACAAAATAATGAATTGACTCGCAACATGTAATAACAGTCGAACCTGTACTGTGTAAACCCACTTACAGAGATCCATCATTTATTGACAGTAACATGTGATGGTAAACATGACTTGGGAAATGAAAAAAAAAAATAGAATCCCGTAAAAGATGATGCATTGCTGGAATATTTTAGAGAAGGTAAAGGGGTTATATTACCTGCGATACGAACAAATGACTTACACAGAACGATGTGCTAACACACTTGTATGTGCTCCCGTAGCTGCTGGAAGGTCTCGACACATAGGTGAAAATGGTATGTGATGCCGTCGAGAGCGTATGCATATATGTGTATGAGGTGTATTAATGGGTATGTGTAAAAGCCTTATGTATGCGTTTATGCATACGTGTATATTAGGGGGTATTAATGTAATTATTTATTTGTTTTTACTACAAGAGAACAACGCACAGTGAAGAAGACTCGCTCTCTTAATTGGGACCGTTAGGGTCCTGGGACCTTTGGTCACGTGACAGGCTCCCAGGACCGGAAACGTTTAACGAGAAAAAGTCCTGGTAAATGCGTTTTTTTCAGTGACACTCTGCAACATTTACATAAATGTATGAATATACCCCCAACATACACCCATACACACACTTACACATGCAAAAATGCATACAAATTTTCATGCATACATGAGTACACTTTATATATAAACACATTCAATACACTCCTGTATACATGTTTATATATCTATATACACACACCTACATACATACAAGTATAGATATACAGCTGCACACATGTTTGCGTATGTACAAGCATGCATGCATCTACAAACACATACACACACACATACACACACACACACACACACACACACACACACAGACATACACTTCCATGCATACACGCAGACATACACAAGTGTAAGTATAAAAACACTTGTAACTGAAGAAAGTGTCTTATATGCAAATAGAAAACAAGTGTACATAAGTGTTTGGAAAGTGATGAGCGGCAGTGAAGTAGCTTGAAGTTTGAAGTGACTTAGAAGCTTTGAGAGAGAGAGCGAGAGAGAGAGAGAGAGAGAGAGAGAGAGAGAGAGAGAGAGAGAGAGAGAGAGAGAGAGAGAGAGAGAGAGAGAGAGAGAGAGAGAGAGAGAGAGAGAGAGACAGAGAGACAGAGAGAAAGTACTCGTGTTCGAAATGTCTTCATTGGAGTGAAGATGGTCCTCTGGGAACTTGCTTGGACATCCTCCTCTTTTCTGCAATTTTGCAAGCTCCTGAAGATGTGTTGATTGCAACATAAAAGGCCTCGAGCTAACATTCTACTCCCTCCGTGGTTGTTTTGCATCCTGTATCGCTTGGTTTACGATGATTGCATAATATTTATATAGTATATATATATATATATATATATATATATATATATATATATATATATATATATATATATATATATATATATATATATATATAATTATATATATATATATATATATATATATATATATATATATATATATATATATATATATATATATATATATATATATATATATAAATATATATATTCATTAATAATGGTGGCCCGAAAAAGAAAAACTTTCACCATCATTCACTCCATCACTGTCTTGCCAGAAGGGTGCTTTACACTACAGTTTTTAAACTGCAACATTAACACCCCTCCTTCAGAGTGCAGGCACTGTACTTCCCATCTCCAGGACTCAAGTCCGGCCTGCCGGTTTCCCTGAACCCCTTCATAAATGTTACTTTGCTCACACTCCAACAGCACGTCAAGTATTAAAAACCATTTGTCTCCATTCACTCCTATCAAACACGCTCACGCATGCCTGCTGGAAGTCCAAGCCCCTCACACACAAAACCTCCTTTACCCCCTCACTCCAACCTTTCCTAGGCCGACCCCTACCCCGCCTTCCTTCCACTACAGACTGATACACTCTTGAAGTCACTCTGTTTCGCTCCATTCTCTCTACATGTCCGAACCACTTCAACAACCCTTCCTCAGCCCTCTGGACAACAGTTTTTGTAATCCCGCACCTCCTCCTAACTTCCAAACTACGAATTCTCTGCATTATATTCACACCACACATTGTCATCAGACATGACATCTCCACTGCCTCCAGCCTTCTCCTCGCTGCAACATTCATCACCCATGCTTCACACCCATATAAGAGCGTTGGTAAAACTATACTCTCATACATTCCCCTCTTTGCCTCCAAGGACAAAGTTCTTTGTCTTCACAGACTCCTAAGTGCACCACTCACCCTTTTCCCCTCATCAATTCTATGATTCACCTCATCTTTCATAGACCCATCCGCTGACACGTCCACTCCCAAATATCTGAATACATTCACCTCCTCCATACTCTCTCCCTCCAATCTGATATCCAATCTTTCATCACCTAATCTTTTTGTTATCCTCATAACCTTACTCTTTCCTGTATTCACTTTTAATTTTCTTCTTTTGCACACCCTACCAAATTCATCCACCAATCTCTGCAACTTCTCTTCAGAATCTCCCATGAGCACGGTGTCATCAGCAAAGAGCAACTATGACAACTCCCACTTTATGTGCGATTCTTTATCTTTTAACTCCACGCCTCTTGCCAAGACTCTCGCATGTACTTCTCTTACAACCCCATCTATAAATATATTAAACAAACACGGTGACATCACACATCCTTGTCTAAGGCCTACTTTTACTAGGAAATAATTTCCCTCTTTCCTACATACTCTAACTTGAGCCTCACTATCCTCATAAAAACTCTTCACTGCTTTCAGTAACCTACCTCCTACACCATACACCTGCAACATCTGCCACATTGCACCCCTATCCACCCTGTCATACGCCTTTTCCAAATCCATAAATGCCACAGACCTCTTTAGCCTTATCTAAAAACTGTTCACTTATATGTTTCACTGTAAACACCTGGTCCACACACCCCCTACCTTTCCTAAAGCCTCCTTGTTCATCTGCTATCCTATTCTCCGTCTTACTCTTAATTCTTTCAATAATAACTCTACCATACACTTTACCAGGTATACTCAACAGACTTATCCTCCTATAATTTTTGCACTCTCTTTTGTCCCCTTTGCCTTTATACAAAAGAACTATGCATGCTCTATGCCAATCCCTAGGTACCTTACCCTCTTCCATACATTTATTAAATAATTGCACCAACCACTCCAAAACTATATCCCCACCTGCTTTTAACATTTCTATCTTTATCCCATCAATCCCGGCTGCCTTACCCCCTTTCATTTTACCTACTGCCTCACGAACTTCCCCCACACTCACAACTGGCTCTTCCTCACTCCTACAAGATGTTATTCCTCCTTGCCCTATACACGAAATCACAGCTTCCCTATATTCATCAACATTTAACAATTCCTCAAAATATTCCCTCCATCTTCCCAATACCTCTAACTCTCCATTTAATAACTCTCCTCTCCTATTTTTAACCGACAAATCCATTTGTTCTCTAGGCTTTCTTAACTTGTTAATCTCACTCCAAAACTTTTTCTTATTTTCAACAAAATTTGTTGATAACATCTCACCCACTCTCTCATTTGCTCTCTTTTTACATTGCTTCACCACTCTCTTAACCTCTCTCTTTTTCTCCATATACCCTTCCCTCCTTGCATCACTTCTACTTTGTAAAAACTTCTCATACGCTAACTTTTTCTCCCTTACTGCTCTCTTTACATCATCATTTCACCAATCGCTCCTCTTTCCTCCCGCACCCACTTTCCTGTAACCACAAACTTCTGCTGAACACTCTAACACTACATTTTTAAACCTACCCCATACCTCTTCGACCCCATTGCCTATGCTCTCATTAGCCCATCTATCCTCCAATAGCTGTTTATATCTTACTCTAACTGCCTCCTCTTTTAGTTTATAAACCTTCACCTCTCTCTTCCCTGATGCTTCTATTCTCCTTGTAGCTACAACTAGAAAGCGATCTGATATATCTGTGGCCCCTCTATAAACATGTGCATCCTGAAGTTTACTCAACAGTCTTTTATCTACCAATACATAATCCAACAAACTACTGTCATTTCGCCCTACATCATATCTTGTATACTTATTTATCCTCTTTTTCTTAAAATATGTATTACCTATAACTAAACCCCTTTCTATACAAAGTTCAAACAAAAAAGGGCTCCCCTTTATTTACACCTGGCCCCAAACTTCCTACCACACCCTTTCTAAAAAAGTTTTCCCCACTTTGCATTCAGATCCCCTAAAAATTCTCTCTCCCTTGGTTTTAAAAGGGTCCCCATACATTCAGTTAAAACTCCCAAAAAACTCTCTCTCCCCCCTCTACATTCCTCTCTTCTCCGGGTTTCTAAACCCTTTTAAGCCCATTTTTTACATCCCAAACCTTTTTTTAATCCCCTAATTTTTAATTTAAAATTCCTTTTTCTCTTTTTTCCTTCCATAATGATTTTTCAACATTACTGCTACGCTTTCCCTTTTTCCCAACTCTCTCGAAAACCCCGATTTAATCCCCTTTATTTCCCCCCCCGAAACTCCTACCCCTTCAGCTTTTGTTTCGCTTAGGGCCCCGGACATCCCAAATTCTTTTCATTCATAACATCAGCAAACATCTGTTTCTTTCATCCACTTTTTTCCACGCACATTCAAGCATTCCCCGTTTTATAAGTTTTTCTTTTTCTTTTTTTTTAGTAAATGTTTTGGGGGAAGGGGGTTTTCTAAACCCAAAAAAAAAAAAAAAAATATTTATGTATGTAAAATTAATAATATATTATATATATTATATATGTTTTTAAAATTATATTATATATATATATTATTAAAATTAAATTAATTAAAAAATTTAAACCCTTTTTTTTCCTTTTTTTAAAAAATTTTTTTTAATTTTTTAAATTTTTAATTTAAAAAAAAAAAACCAAAAAAAAGAAAAATTTTTTTAAAAACAAAAAGGAAAAAAAAAACTGGCTTTTAGGGAGGGCCCCTTTCCACTGAACCTTTTGAAGGGCCTTTTTTTTATTTTTTTTTTTTTTTTTTTTTCGTAAAAAAAAAACCGGCCTTTGGCCCAGCCAACCCTTGGCCTAGTGAGGTCAGAAAGTCATTTAAAGGGAGGAGCAGTGCATTCGACCCCAATGCCAAAACTAAAAAAGGTCCAACTCCCCCCACCCCCCCTCATGTATTTATGCAACCTATTTTTAAAACTACACAACGTCTTATCTTCTATAACGGTACTCGGGAGTTTGTTCCATTCATCCACAACTCTATTACCAAACCAGTGCTGTCCTATACCCTTCCTGAATCTGAATTTATCCAATTTATCCATTGCTGCGAGTCCTGTCTATGTTAGATATTTTTAGCACGTTATTTACATCCCCTTTATTAATTCCTGTTTTCCAATTATACACCTCAGTCATATCCCCCCTAATTCTACGCCTTTCTAGAGAGTGCAGATTCAGGGCCCTTAGTCTATCCTCACAGGGAAGATTTCTGATACATGGGATCAATTTTGTCATCCACCTTTGTACGTTTTCCAGTGCATTTATATCCATTCTGTAATTGGGTGACCAAAACTGCGCAGCATTATCTAAATGAGGCCTAACCAAAGATATATAGAGTTGAAGAACAACCTGAGGACTTCTATTATTTATACTTCTTGCTATGAAGCCAAGGATTCTGTTAGCTTTATTGCACTGTTGTCTTGGTTTTAGATTACTACTAACCAGAACTCCTAAATCCTTTTCGCAATCAGTAGTATTAAGATCTACATTATTCAATTTATATATGGCATGGTTATTTTCCTGTCCAACATTTAGAACTTTGCATTTGTCTATATTAAACTGCATCTGCCACTTCTCCGACCACTGCATCAGTCTATTCAGATCATCCTGGAGTGCTCTAATGTCCTTATTAGAATGACTCGGACGGCCTATTTTGGTGTCATCAGCAAATTTGCTTATGTCGCTATTTATTCTCTCATCTATGTCGTTTATGTAGACTGTGAACAAGGGGCTCAACACTAGCCCCTATGGAACACCGCTTGTGACGTGCCCCCATTCCGATTTCTCCCCATTTATGCAAATTCTCTGCTGCCTATTCGTCAACCATGCCTCAACCCATGAAAAAAATTTCTCCTATTCCGTGTGCCTTAAGTTTCCTCAATAGCCTCTGATGTGGAACCCTATCGAAAGCCTTACTGAAGTCCATATACACAATATCATATTCAATACCATGATCTACCTCCTCAAACACCTTAGTGAAGAAAGTTAGTAAATTCGTAAGACAGGAACGCCCCTTTGCAAAACCGTGTTGAGATTCATTAATCAATCTGAGCCTGTCAAGATGGCTACTAATTTCTTCGGCAATTATTGATTCCATAAATTTTCCCACTATGGAGGTAAGGCTTACTGGTCTATAGTTCGAAGCCAAGGACCTGTCACCTGCCTTGTAAATAGGTATTACATTTGCCATTTTCCACTTATCATGCACTATGCCAGTTTGTAGTGATATGTTAAAAAGATTAGCCAAAGGTATGTTAAGTTCCTCTTTACATTCCTTTAACACCCTTGCAAACAGTTCATCAGGACCTGGGGATTTGTTAGGTTTTAGTTTCTCTATTTGTCTGAGGACCATGTCACTAGTTACCGCAATCGTACATAGTTTATTATCCTGTTCTACATAATCTATTATTTCTGGAATTTCGCTAGTATTTTCCTGAATAAAAACTGAGAGGAAGTAAGAATTGAAAATTTCACACATTTCCTTGTCACTGTCAGTGATCTGACCAGAGTTACTCTTAAGTGGGCCAATCTTGTCCCTAATCTTTATTCTGTATACCTGAAAGAACCCTTTTGGGTTAGTCTTTGAATCCCTTGCGACCTAAGCCTCATAATCCCTTTTTGTTTTTCTTATTCCTTTTTTTTATTTCTGTCTTCAATTGAATGTATTGCTTTCTTAACTGCCCATCCAGTCTTTTGACCAATGAGACGTATATACATATATATAATATAATATATATATATATATATATACATATATGTATATATATATATATATATATATATATATATATATATATATATATATATATATATATATATATATATATACATACATATATATATATATATATATATATATATATATATATATATATATATATATATATATATATATATATATATATATATATATATATATATATATATATATATATACATATACTTTTTTACCCCATCTTCACCGATGCTTCGAATTTTGCATATACCTCTTTCAGATGTGATATTCTGGCGTCATTCCCTTTTATTATCAGTTCTTATATTACGAGTTCTTTTTTTCCTCTTGTGTATTTCTTCTCTATCCTTTTCTTTATCTCTTCCACAAATTCATTAACATTTTTTTCTTTTACTAAACCACAATGGGTTCCACCCTTTCATAAGTTTCCTCATCTCTCTCCCCCATTTCTCCCCTCATTTCCACCTCATTCCTCTCCTCATCTCACCCCTCATCTCTCCAAACATCTCTCTCCTTATGTCTTTTCTCAATTCTCCCCTCATCACCCTTCTCATCTTTCCTCTAATCTCTCCCCTCGTCTCTCTCCTCATCTTTCCTCTCATCTCTCCCCTCATCTCTCCCCTCATCTCTCCCCTCATCTCTCTCCTCATCTCACCCCTCATCTCTCCAAACATCTCTCTCCTTATCTTTTTTCTCAATTCTCCCCTCATCACCCCTCATCTCTCCCCTCATCTCTCCCCTCATCTTTCCTCTCATCTCTCTCCTCATCTCTCCCCTCATCTCTCTCCTCATCTCACCACTCATTTCTCCAAACATCTCTCTCCTTATCTTTTTTCTCAATTCTCCCCTCATCACCCCTCATCTCTCCCCTCATCTCACCCCTCATCTCTCCCCTCATCTCACCCCTCATCTCTCCCCTCATCTCTCCCCTCATCTCACCCCTCATCTCTCCCCTCATCTCTCCCCTCATCTCTCCCTTCATCTCTCCCTTCATCTCACCCCTCGTCTCTCCCCTCATGCCTCCCCTCATCTCTCCCCTCATCTCTCCCTTCATCTCTCCTCTCATCTCTCCCCTCATCTCTCCCCTCATGTCTCCCCTCATCTCTCCCCTCATCTCTCCCTTCATCTCTCCTCTCATCTCTCCCCTCATGTCTCCCCTCATCTCTCCCCTCATGTCTCCCCTCATGTCTCCCCTCATGTCTCCCCTCATCTCTCCCCTCATCTCTCCCCTCATGTCTCCCCTCATCTCTCCCCTCATCTCTCCCCTCATCTCTCCCCTCATCTCTCCCCTCATCTCTCCCCTCATCTCTCCCCTCATCTCTCCCTTCATGTCTCCCTTCATCTCTCCCTTCATGTCTCCCTTCATCTCTCCCTTCATCTCTCCCTTCATCTCTCCCTTCATCTCTCCCTTCATCTCTCCCTTCATGTCTCCCTTCATCTCTCCCTTCATCTCTCCCTTCATCTCTCCCTTCATCTCTCCCTTCATCTCTCCCTTCATCTCTCCCTTCATCTCTCCCCTCACCTCTCCCCTCATCTCTCCCCTCATCTCTCCCCTCATCTCTCCCCTCACCTCTCCCCTCATCTCTCCCCTCATCTCTCCCCTCATGTCTCCCCTCATCTCTCCCCTCATCTCTCCCTTCATCTCTCCCCTCATGTCTCCCCTCATCTCTCCCCTCATCTCTCCCCTCATCTCTCCCCTCATCTCTCCCCTCATGTCTCCCCTCATGTCTCCCCTCATCTCTCCCCTCATCTCTCCCCTCATGTCTCCCCTCATCTCTCCCCTCATCTCTCCCCTCATCTCTCTCCTCATCTCTCCCCTCATCTCACCCCTCATCTCTCCCCTCATCTCACCTCTCATCTCTCCCCTCATCTCTCCCCTCATCTCACCCCTAATCTCTCCCCTCATCTCTCCCCTCATCTCTCCCATCATCTCTCCCTTCATCTCATCGTCTCTCCCCTCATCCTCCCCTCATCTCTCCCCTCATCTCTCCCTTCATCTCTCCCCTCATGCTCCCCTCATCTCTCCCTTCATCTCTGCCCTCATCTCTCCCCTCATCTCACCCCTCATCTCTCCCCTCATCTCTCCCCTCATCATCTCTCCCCTCATCTCTCCCCTCATCTCTCCCATCATCTCTCCCCTCATCTCACCCCTCCTCTCTCCCCTCATCTCTCCCTCATCTCACCCCTCATCTCTCCCCTCATCTCTCCCCTCATCTCTCCCTTCATCTCTCCCTTCATCTCACCCCTCGTCTCTCCCCTCATGCCTCACCTCATCTCTCCCCTCATGCCTCCCCTCATCTCTCCCCTCATCTCTCCCTTCATCTCTCCTCTCATCTCTCCCCTCATCTCTCCCCTCACCTCTTCCCTCATCTCTCCCCTCATCTCTCCCCTCATCTCTCCCCTCATGTCTCCCCTCATCTCTCCCCTCATCTCTCCCCTCATCTCTCCCCTCATCTCTCCCCTCATCTCTCCCCTCATGTCTCCCCTCATCTCTCCCCTCATCTCTCCCCTCATCTCTCCCCTCATGTCTCCCTTCATCTCTCCCCTCATCTCTCCCCTCATCTCACCCCTCATCTCTCCCCTCATCTCTCCCCTCATCTCACCCCTCGTCTCTCCCCTCATGTCTCCCCTCATCCCTCCCTTCATGTCTCCCCTCATCTCTCCCCTCATCTCTCCCCTCATCCCTCCCCTCATCTCTCCCCTCACGTGATATACACCACAACTTGTATATACTTTACTCTTAACTCCGTCAGTCTTTCTTCATTAACTTCAAAGTTCTTTTTGTTTTTTAATATTTTGCATTTTAATTTTTGACTTCTTTCTTTCCAAATATTATTATTACTCTGATAGCTTTTAAATCACAGAAGATTTTTGTATATATATAATTTTCTGCTTTCATTTTTTTGCCGGGGTTGTTTTTTTTCACTTATTGAATTCGTTTCTTAACTTTCTCTCTCTCTCTCTCTCTCTCTCTCTCTCTCTCTCTCTCTCTCTCTCTCTCTCTCTCTCTCTCTCTCTCTCTCTCTCTTTTCACCTACTCCTCCTCTTCCTCCTCCTCAAGGAACATATGAATGGAATGTCAACTTATACACCCGTAAGCTCTTTTGTGTGTGTGTGTGTGTGTGTGTGTGTGTGTGTGTGTGTGTGTGTGTGTGTGTGTGTGTGTGTGTGTGTGTGTACTCACCTATTTGTACTCACCTATTTGTGGTTGCAGGGGTCGAGTCCTAGCTCCTGGCCCGCCTCTTCACCGGTTGCTACTAGGCCCTCTCTCTCCCCGCTCCATGAGCTTTATCAAACCTCGTCTTAAAACTGTGTATGGTTCCTGCCTCCACTACGTCATTTCTAGGCTATTCCACTGCCTTACAACTCTATGACTGAAGAAATACTTCCTACTATCTCTCTGACTCATTTGTGTCTTCAAACTTCCAATTGTGGCCTCTTGTTTCTGTGTCCCCTCCCTGGAACATCCTGTCCTTGTCCACCTTGTCTATTCCACGCAGTATTTTTATATGTCGTTATCATGTCTCCCCTGACCCTCCTGTCCTCCAGTGTCCGTCAGGCCGATTTCCCTAATCTTTCTTCATAGGACATTCCCCTTAGCTCTGGAACTAACCTTGTTGCAAACCTTTGTACTTTCTCTAGTTTTTGGCTTGCTTTATCAAGGGGGGGGTTTCCCAAACAGGTGCTGATACTCCAGTAGGGGCCCTGACATACACGGTGTACGGGTTCTTGAATGATTCCTTACTAAGGTGTGGGAATGCTTTTCTTTTGTGTTTGTGTGGGGTGTGTGTGTGTGTGTGTGTGTGTGTGTGTGTGTGTGTGTGTGTGTGTGTGTGTGTGTGTTTTTTATGTGTGTGTGTGTGTGTGTGTGTGTGTGTGTGTGTGTGTGTGTGGGGGAGTGTGTGTGTGTGTGTGGGGTTGTGTGTGTGTGTGTAACCCCCTTTTTTGGGTTGCAGGGCCGGGGTCCAGCCCGGGCCCCCGGGTTTCTTCCCCCGGTTGCTACTAGGCCTCTTCTCCCCCCCATGGCTTTATAAAACCCTCGTTTTAAAAACTGTGTATGGTTCGCCTACTCCCCGTCATTTTCTAGGCTATTCCACTGCCTTAAAACCCTAGGCTAAAAAATTTTCCCTACTATCTTTTGACTCATTTGTGTCTTTAATTTCCCAATTGTGGCCTCTTGTTTCTTTGTCCCTCCGGGAACACCCTGTCCTTTCCACCCTTGTCTTTTCCCACGCAGTATTTTTATGTCGTTATCATGTCCCCCTGCCCTCCTGTCCCTCCAGTGGTCAGGCCATTTCCTTAATCTTTTTTCCCATGGGACTTTCCCCAAGCTCGGGAACAAACCCTTTTGTTGAAACCCTTTTTGTACTTTTTTCTAGTTTTTTGACGTGCTTTATCAAGGGGGGGGTTTCCCAAAAGGGGTGCTGCATACCCCGGGTATGGGCCTGACATACACGGTGTACAGTGTCTTGAATGATTCCTTGCAAAGGTATCGGAATGCTGTTTTTGGGTTTGCCAGGCCCCATTAATTCAGCAGTTACCCTGATTGATGTGTGTTTTCCCGGAGACATGTTTTTTATACTCAACCCCCAAGATCTTTCTCCTTGAGTGAGGTTTGCAGTCTTTGTCCACCTAGCCTATACTCTGTCTGCGGTCTTCTGTGCCCTTCCCCTATCTTCATGACTTTGCATTTGGCAGGATTAAATTCGAGAAGCCATTTGCTGGACCAGGTGTCCAGTCTGTCCAGGTCTCTTTGAAGTCCTGCCTGGTCCTCATCAGATTTAATTCTCCTCATTAACTTCACATCATCTGCAAACAGGGACACTTCTGAGTCTAACCCTTCCGTCATGTCGTTCACATATACCAAAAATAGCACTGGTCCTAGGACCGACCCCTGTGGGACCCCGCTCGTCACAGGTGCCCACTGTGATACATCATTACGTACCATGACTCGTTGTTGCCTCCCTGTCAGGTATTCTCTGATCCATTGCAGTGCCCTTCCTGTTATATGCGCCTGATGCTCTAGCTTCTGCACTAATCTCTTGTGAGGAACTGTGTCAAAGGCCTTCTTGCAGTCCAAGAAGATGCAATCAACCCACCCCTCTCTCTCTTGTCTTACTTCTGTTATTTTATCATAAAACTCCAGAAGGTTTGTGACACAGGATTTGCCTTCCGTGAATCCGTGCTGGTTGGCATTTATACTCCTGTTCCGTTCCAGGTGCTCCACCACTCTCCTCCTGATAATCTTCTCCATAATTTTGCATACTATACACGTCAATGACACAGGTCTATAGTTTAGTGCCTCTTTTCTGTCTCCTTTTTTGAAAATGGGAACTACATTTGCTGTCTTCCATACCTCAGGTAGTTGCCCAGTTTCCAGGGATGTGTTGAAGATTGTGGTAAGTGGTACACACAACATATCTGCTCCCTCTCTAAGGACCCATGGAGAGATGTTGTCCGGTCCCATTGCCTTTGAGGTATCGATGTCCCTTAGCAGTTTCTTTACCTCCTCCTCATCTGTATGTATGTCGTCCAACACTTGTTGGTGTATTCCTTGTTGGTGTCCCCATCTGGTCTGTCCCCCCCAGAGTCCTTCCTGTCTCTACTGTAAATACTTCCTTAAATCTCGTGTTGAGCTCCTCACATACCTCTTGATCGTTTCTTGTGAGTTCCCCACCTTCTTTCCTCAGCCTTATCACCTGGTCCTTGACTGTTGTCTTCTTCCTAATGTGGCTATACAGCAGTTTCGGGTCAGATTTGACTTTCGATGCTATGTCGTTTTCATACTGTCTCTGGGCCTCCCTCCTTATCTGTGCATACTCGTTTCTGGCTCTTCTACTAATCTCCTTGTTTTCCTGGGTCCTATGCCTCCTGTACCTTTTCCATTCTCTGTTGCACTTAGCTTTTGCCTCCCTACACCTTCGGGTAAACCAAGGACTCGTCTTGGTCTTCCTATTATTTCTGTTTCCCTTGGGAACAAAACTTTCCTCTGCCTCCTTGCACTTTGTTGCCACATATTCCATCATCTCGTTTACTGATTTTCCTACCATTTCTCTGTCCCACTGAACCTCCTGCAGGAAGTTTCTCATACCTGTGTAGTCCCCCCTTTTGTAGTTTGGCCTGTCCCCTTCAGTTCCTGTTCCCTTCTCCACTTGTAACTCTACTATATAGTCAAAACTCAGAACCACATGATCGCTAGCTCCAAGGGGCCTCTCGTAAGTGATGTCCTCGATGTCTGAACTGCTCAGGGTGAACACAAGATCCAGTCTTGCTGGCTCATCCTCCCCTCTCTCTCTGGTTGTGTCCCTGACATGTTGATGCATGTGCGTGTGTGTGTGTGTGTGTGTGTGTGTGTGTATGTGTGTGTGTGTGTGTGTGTGTGTGTGTGTGTGTGTGTGTGTGTGTGTGTGTGTGTGTGTGTGTGTGTACTCACCTAGTTGAGGTTGCAGGGGTCGAGTCCAAGCTCCTGGCCCCGCCTCTACACTGGTCGCTACTAGGTCACTCTCCCTGAACCATGAGCTTTATCGTACCTCTGCTTAAAGCTATGTATAGATGCTGCCTCCACTACATCGCTTCCCAAACTATTCCACTTCCTGACTACTTTGTGGCTGAAGAAATACTTCCTAACATCCCTTTGATTCATCTGTGTCTTCAAATTCCAACTGTGTCCCCGTGTTGCTGTGTCCAGTCTCTGGAACATCCTGTCTTTGTCCACCTTGTCAATTCCTCTCAGTATTTTGTAAGTCGTTATCATGTCCCCCCTATCTCTCCTGTCCTCCAGCGTCGTCAGGTTGATTTCCCTTAACCTGTCATCATAGGACATACCTCTTAACTCTGGGACTAGTCTTGTTGCAAACCTTTGCACTTTCTCTAGTTTCTTCACGTGCTTGGCTAGGTGTGGGTTCCAAACTGGTGCCGCATACTCCAATATGGGCCTAACATACACGGTGTACAGGGTCCTGAATGATTCCTTATTAAGATGTCGGAATGCTGTTCTGTGTGTGTGTGTGTGTGTGTGTGTGTGTGTGCTACAGCTATTCAAGTGCCTAACAACAGTACTGTTCTCACCAAGTGTGCGTGCATATGTTTATGTAAACAGTCCTTATTTCCCACGTATGTACTACATATGTATTGTATATGTACCCGATCTCTTGGCTCCCACTGTACTGTCTTATGCGTTTAAAATTACGTTCAAAAATAAATACACTAGGCTTCGCCTATTTGCCGCTACCTCTAAATTCTATTAAATGCCAGTAAATGCTGCTTATTCTAACTCTGATAGCTCGAGGAGAGTGACCCCCAATTTCAGCTAGAGACAGGTACTACTGACCCCATGCAACTCAAACTAGGTGAATATTACTTGCGGCTGGCAGTGGAGTAACGTTGCTGGTCTGTCCTGTGTCCCAGAAGTTGATGTTTGATGCTTCTCGGTAATTTTTCCACTAACTTCCTGTATGCACTATATTCTCTAGCTCTTCTAATTTTTTCACTCACTTACTGTATTTACTGACACATCTATACATATCTCTTATCTCCCTGGTCTTGAGTCGCACTTATTCTTCAAAATACCCCACTGCGTTATTATGGCAACACTATTTAGGCCTGACACAACCGTTCACCCTTCCAACGGCCTCCACTAAACACTCAGCAACTATTTCCTTTGTTTTCTTTTCTGTGATCACTTATATTTCCTTTTTTCGGGGCTTAAGTGATTATATGCACTCTCATGCGTGCACACGCCTATATCCCACACTCTATTCCTTATGGCACAGTCAAAAATTATCACCAAAACACGAGCTCAAACCGCGTGACTCCTCCACGAGTGTGTGTGTGTGTATGTGTGTGTGTGTGTGTGTGTGTGTGTGCATGTGTGTGTGTGTGTGTATGTGTGTATGTGTGTGTGTGTGTGTGTGTGTGTGTGTGTGTGTGTGTGTGTGTGTGTACTCACCTATTTGTACTCACCTATTTGTGGTTGCAGGGGTCGAGTCACAGCTCCTGGCCCCGCCTCTTCGCTGATTGCTACTAGGTCCTCTCTCTCCCTGCCCCATGAGCTCTATCATACCTCGCCTTAAAACTATGTATGGTTCCCGCCTCCACTACGTCACTTTCTAGGCTATTCCACGGCCTGACTACTCTATGACTGAAGAAATACTTCCTAACATCCCTTTGATTCATCTGAGTCTTCAACTTCCAATTGTGACCTCTTGTGTCTGTGTCCGTTCTCTGGAACATCCCGTCTTTGTCCACCTTGTCTATTCCGCGCAGTATTTTATATGTTGTTATCACGTCTCCCCTGACCCTCCTGTCCTCCAGTGTCGTCAGGCCGATTTCCCTCAACCTTTCTTCGTAGGACAATCCCCGTAGCTCTGGGACTAGTCTTGTTGCAAACCTTTGCACTTTCTCTAATTTCTTGACGTGCTTGACTAGGTGTGGATTCCAAACTGGTGCTGCATACTCCAGTATGGGCCTGACGTAAATGGTATACAGAGTCTTGAACGAATCCTTACTGAGGTATCGGAACGCTATCCGTAGGTTTGCCAGGCGCCCGTATGCTGCAGCAGTTATCTGATTGATGTGCGCCTCAGGAGATATGTGTGTGTGTGTGTGTGTGTGTGTGTGTGTGTGTGTGTGTGTGTGTGTGTGTGTGTGTGTGTGTGTGTGTGTGTGTAATGACTACTGCTTCACATCTTTAATATAACACATAAATATAATTACCCCAGGTAAGAAAATAATCTACCACTCTAAGTTGTAAAGGGATTCCACCTTCTTTACTTTTTCTTATATTCTTAAAGATGTGGTTTCTTCTTCTTGAATTCTGTCTTTGAAGTTCACGTCTTTTCTCTCTCCACGATCTATTTTCTTGCACACCTTTGAACCTTTTTTATTAACTTAGTGTTTAGTAAAGTGGAGACACCTTACTGCACTTTACTGCAGCCGAGAACTCTTGTGTCGCTTTAAATTATGTACAATATATATATGTATATATATATATATATATATATATATATATATATATATATATATATATATATATATATATATATATATATATATATATATATATATATATATATATATACATATATATATGTATATATATATATATATATATATATATATATATATATATATATATATATATATATATATATATATATATATATATATATATATATACATATATATATATATATATAGAGAACTTATAAGCGCTTTCGTGATTTCTCACATTTCTAGGAACTGTAGCAATAATTATTTCTTCAGTTCCTTGAAATGTGAGAAATCACGTAAGCGTCTGGAAGTTCACTATTTTTTCACTGTCGTTGTTTTGCATATTGTGATATCACATTTTTAACGTGATCGTATTGAATACATGAGTACGTGTTTGTATGTGTGTAAGCGTGCGTGCGTGCGTGCGTGTTTGTTTACCTCCTGATAACGCAGCTACTTGTTCGTTACGTTAAGGTTAAACAACAAACACACTGTTTCAAAGTGCTTTACGACCCTCCTGCCGACGTGGGCTCTTAAAGCACACTAACTAACTAATTAACGCTGACTAGTTAATTTGCGGCAGACTGTTTCGTGTGGGTGTGAGAGACTAGCGGAGAGTTGTATGATACAACTTTGGGTTATTGTGAGAGAGAGAGAGAGAGAGAGAGAGAGAGAGAGAGAGAGAGAGAGAGAGAGAGAGAGAGAGAGAGAGAGAGAGAGAGTACTTGTGGCTTGAGAAACTTCAAACGATACTTCCATAGAAATACATAATTTCTGTGGCACAGCTGTAATCGCCTCAGAATTGGCCTAACCACTGATTTCCAGCCCAGTTTAGTTGTCTCGCTGCTGGGTCGGTAGATAGGTAGATTGACAGTCAGGTAGAGTGGTAGAGGGATAGAATGGCAGATAGTAAGCGTGGTAGACGGTCATGTGGAACAGCCAAGTGCTATTACCAAGTCCATTCCCCCCCACCGTTCAATAACTATTAACATTAAATATATACCGCCCCTGTCACGCGAGGTAGAGCGTAGAACTGCTACTGTCACTCTTAAGACAGTTATGAACCTAGTAACAGTCTTATCCTAGTGACTGTCTTGACCTAGAGACTGTTAAATTATCTAGAGGGTTGTCAGATTTATCCTGTAAGAGGGATGTGATGATATTGAGGACACTCTGACTGTCTTAGAATTTAGACAGCCATGAACCTAGTAACAGTCAAAATCTAGTGACTATCTTCTCTCTCTCTCTCTCTCTCTCTCTCTCTCTCTCTCTCTCTCTCTCTCTCTCTCTCTCTCTATATATATATATATATATATATATATATATATATATATATATATATATATATATTTATTATTATCACACTGGCCGATTCCCACCAAGGCAGGGTGGCCCGAAAAAGAAAAACTTTCACCATCATTCACTCCATCACTGTCTTGCCAGAAGGGTGCTTTACACTATAGTTTTTAAACTGCAACATTAACACCCCTCCTTCAGAGTGCAGGCACTGTACTTCCCATCTCCAGGACTCAAGTCCGGCCCGCCGGTTTCCCTGAACCCCTTCATAAATGTTACTTTGCTCACACTCCAACAGCACGTCAAGTATTAAAAACCATTTGTCTCCATTCACTCCTATCAAACACTCTCACGCATACCTGCTGGAAGTCCAAGCCCCTCGCACACAAAACCTCCTTTACCCCCTCCCTCCAACCTTTCCTAGGCCGAGCCCTACCCCGCCTTCCTTCCACTACAGACTGATACACTCTTGAAGTCATTCTGTTTCGCTCCATTCTCTCTACATGTCCGAACCACCTCAACAACCCTTCCTCAGCCCTCTGGACAACAGTTTTTGTAATCCCGCACCTCCTCCTAACTTCCAAACTACGAATTCTCTGCATTATATTCACACCACACATTGCCCTCAGACATGACATCTCCACTGCCTCCAGCCTTCTCCTCGCTGCAACATTCATCACCCATGCTTCACACCCATATAAGAGCGTTGGTAAAACTATACTCTCATACATTCCCCTCTTTGCCTCCAAGGACAAAGTTCTTTGTCTCCACAGACTCCTAAGTGCACCACTCACCCTTTTCCCCTCATCAATTCTATGATTCACCTCATCTTTCATAGACCCATCCACTGACACGTCCACTCCCAAATATATGAATACATTCACCTCCTCCATACTCTCTCCCTCCAATCTGATATCCAATCTTTCATCACCTAATCTTTTTGTTACCCTCATAACCTTACTCTTTCCTGTATTCACTTTTAATTTTCTTCTTTTGCATACCCTACCAAATTCATCCGCCAATCTCTGCAACTTCTCTTCAGAATCTCCCAAGAGCACAGTGTCATCAGCAAAGAGCAACTGTGACAACTCCCACTTTATGTGTGATTCTTTATCTTTTAACTCCACGCCTCTTGCCAAGACCCTCGCATTTACTTCTCTTACAACCCCGTCTATAAATATATTAAACAAACACGGTGACATCACACATCCTTGTCTAAAGCCTACTTTTATTAGGAAATAATTTCCCTCTTTCCTACATACTCGAACTTGAGCCTCACTATCCTCGTAAAAACTCTTCACTGCTTTCAGCAACCTACCTCCTATACCATACACCTGCAACATCTGCCACATTGCCCCCCTATCTACCCTGTCATACGCCTTTTCCAAATCCATAAATGCCACAAAGACCTCTTTAGCCTTATCTAAATACTGTTCACTTATATGTTTCACTGTAAACACCTGGTCCACACACCCCCTACCTTTCCTAAAGCCTCCTTGTTCATCTGCTATCCTATTCTCAGTCTTACTCTTAATTCTTTCAATAATAACTCTACCATACACTTTACCAGGTATACTCAACAGATTTATCCCCCTATAATTTTTGCACTCTCTTTTGTCCCCTTTGCCTTCATACAAAGGAACTATGCATGCTCTCTGCCAATTCCTAGGTACCTTACCATCATCTATACATTTATTAAATAATTGCACCAACCACTCCAAAACTATATCCCCACCTGCTTTTAACATTTCTATCTTTATCCCATCAATCCCGGCTGCCTTACCCCCTTTCATTTTACCTACTGCCTCACGAACTTCCCCCCACTCACAACTAGCTCTTCCTCACTCCTACAAGATGTTATTCCTCCTTGCCCTATACACGAAATCACAGCTTCCCTATATTCATCAACATTTAACAATTCCTCAAAATATTCCCTCCATCTTCCCAATACCTCTTACTCTCCATTTAATAACTCTCCTCTCCTATTTTTAACTGACAAATCCATTTGTTCTCTAGGCTTCCTTAACTTGTTAATCTCACTCCAAAACTTTTTCTTATTTTCAACAAAATTTGTTGATAACATCTCACCCACTCTCTCATTTGCTCTCTTTTAACATTGTTTCACCACTCTCTTAACCTCTCTCTTTTTCTCCATATACTCTTCCCTCCTTACATCACTTCTACTTTGTAAAAACTTCTCATATGCTAACTTTTTCTCCCTTACTACTCTCTTTACATCATCATTCCACCAATCGCTCCTCTTTCCTCCCGCACCCACTTTCCTGTAACCACAAACTTCTGCTGAACACTCTAACACTACATTTTTAAACCTACCCCATACATCTTCGACCCCATTGCCTATGCTCTCATTAGCCCATCTCTCCTCCAATAGCTGTTTATATCTTACCCTAACTGCCTCCTCTTTTAGTTTATAAACCTTCACCTCTCTCTTCCCTGATGCTTCTATTCTCCTTGTATCCCATCTACCTTTTACTTTCAGTGTAGCTACAACTAGAAAATGATCTGATATGTCTGTGGCCCCTCTATAAACATGTACATCCTGAAGTCTACTCAACAGTCTTTTATCTACCAATACATAATCCAACAAACTACTGTCATTTCGCCCTACATCATATCTTGTATACTTATTTAACCTCTTTTTCTTAAAATATGTATTACCTATAACTAAACCCCTTTCTATACAAAGCTCAATCAAAGGGCTCCCATTATCATTTGCACCTGGCACCCCAAACTTACCTACCACACCCTCTCTAAAAGTTTCTCCTACTTCAGCATTCAGATCCCCTACCACAATTACTCTCTCACTTGGTTCAAAGGCTCCTATACATTCACTTAACATCTCCCAAAATCTCTCTCTCCTCTACATTCCTCTCTTCTCTAGGTGTATACACGCTTATTATGACCCACTTTTCACATCCAACCTTTACTTTAATCCACATAATTCTTGAATTTACACATTCATATATATATATATATATATATATATATATATATATATATATATATATATATATATATATATATATATATATATATATATATATATATATATATATATATGTTATATGTTATAGTGTTTGCTTACGTGTCTTTCTAAACCAACTTGTCGGTATTTATTACCAAGGTTTATACCATATATATGTATATATATATATATATATATATATATATATATATATATATATATATATATACATATATATATATATATATATATATATATATATATATATATATATATATATATATATATATATATAATATATATATATATATATATATATATATATATATATATATATATATATATATATATATATATATATATATATATGTATATATGGTGATGGTGATAATGGTGGTGGTGGTGATATTGGTGGTGGTGATAGTGGTGGTGGTGATAGTGGTGGTGGTGGTGATAGTGGTGGTGGTGATGGTGGTAGTAGTGGTAGTGGTGGTAGTGATGGTGGTAGTGATGATGGTGGTAGTGGTGGTGGTAATGGTGGTGGCGATAGTGGTAGTGATGGTGGTGGTAGTAGTGGTGGTAATGGTGATAGTGGTGATAGTGATAGTGGTAGTGATGGTGGTGGTAGTGGTGGTGGTGATAGTGGTAGTGACAGTGGTGGTAGTGGTGGTGGTGATAGTGGTAGTGACAGTGGTGGTAGTGGTGATGGTGGTAGTGGTAGTGGTATGGTGGTGGTGATGGTGGTGATGGTGGTGGTGGTAGTGGTGGTAGTGGTGATGGTGGTAGTGGTGGTGGTAATGGTGGTAGTGGTGGTGGTGATGGTGGTAGTGGTAGTGGTGGTAGTGGTGATGGTGGTAGTGGTGGTGGTAATGGTGGTAGTGGTGGTGGTGATGGTGGTAGTGACAGTGGTGGTAGTGATGGTGGTAGTGGTGGTAGTGGTGGTAGTGGTGGTAGTGGTGGTGGTAGCAGACTGTGTCTGACAGTCACAAAGTCGCTTTCTAAACTTAATCAAAAAATTAGATTGTGTTTGCCTTCAATTAAGCTTGTAAATCAATGTTTATGATTTATATGATCATATAAATAACCAGCGATGTTTACAATATACAGACGTTGACTACAAGCGTACGTGTTTAGGTCATGTTTATTAAGGTCATGTGTACCTAAGACATATGTACTCTAGTTATATGTACTCACGTCATACATATTCGGGTCATATGTACCCAGATCTTATGTATCCAGGTCATACATACTCAGGTCAAACGTACCCAGGTCATACGTACCCAGGTCATATGTACCCAGGTCACACGTACCAAGGTCATACGTACCCAGGTCATACGTACCCAGGTCACGGGAAGAAGAAGGGGCCCAAAATTTATGCCCGTTCAATGTCCCCGTCCTTTTTATCTTGTCTCCCCCCTGTGGGCCGGGCTCCCCCTGTCCCCACACTGTGGTGGATGAGGTGTCAGCCAATTTTGGAAAACAGGTATAGTCCAGCCCCAAAAGCTTGCCATTCTTCCAAAGGGTAGATGGTGATCCCCTCAGGGCAGTTTGCTGGGTTTGGGGGGTTTTTTGCCAAATGATCGTGGCTCCCCCCTCGGCAGGGCATCCAGCTGTAAAAGGGGTTTTCTTAATGATGTCGTTGACCTCATTTGTCTTGCATACCAGCCCTTGGTTTTTGGGAAAAGTTAAGACCATGTGTCCCCTATTGGTCTGCTTGCACTTCGCCCAAATAAAATATATTCTGTGTGAATTGGGGCAGCAAGGCCCGACCCTTTTTTTCGGAAAAGGGGGTTTTAAATCGAGTCGCGTTCCCTTTTCCGTTGGGGAAATTTTGGAGGAAGTCCCCGGGTGAGTGCACTCCAACCTGGGGCGGGGAATCTCCCCATCCCGATTTTTGACCCCGGGCCCTTTTGGAAACACCTTTTCCCCCGGGGGAAGGTATCCCAAACCATTTTTTGTGACCCGTGCTGCACTGGGTTTGGGGCTGGAGCAACAAAGTCTCCCATTCGGGGATGGCACCAAAAGCGCTGGGGTCTTCTATTCCTGCTGAGTCACCCGAAGGGGGTCAGGGAAAAATTTTCTTATCAACTCCCCTTTTTATGCAATGGAAGAGGATAGGAAAACTGGTGACAATCCCGGGAGGATCTGCGGCCCCCTAGCCCTCCCCAAACCCTTTTACCGGAAGTGGGGGTTGCAACCAAATCCATCGTCAGGGGAAAAATTCAATACACTCTCTAGTGTCATTTCCGAATAAAAAACTGGTCAATTGCAAAAAACCATTTAAAATTAAATCCTTTCTAAAAAATTTTTTTTTACGTTTAAAAAAAATATTTTTCATTAATGTTGATGAAAATTTGGGTTTTTTAAAAAAAGGGGAAATTAGAAAACACCCAACCTTTTTATAACAAGAACAATTTTTTTAGACTAGCAACTAAATATATTTTAGATTTGTTTAAATAATTTAATACTAAACAAACACTTAAAATTTTTTTTTCTTGGGGGGCAGAATGATTTTGCAAAAATTTTGCATACCAAAATTTTTCCTTTTTCCCCCATAAGAAAGAGCGTTCTATTTAAGCCAAGATGGGGAAATTCTGCCTATTCCCCGACATATATATATTTTATATTTTATATATATATTATATATATATATATATATTTTTTTTAACAAGTCCGGGCGTCTCCCCCCAGGTAGGGTTTCCCAAAAAAAAAAATCCCAAAAAATACTTTTATCATCATTAACACTTTCACCACCTCCAGTATCACTTTCTTTTAGGGGGCCCCAGAATACAACAGCTTGAAGCATATAAAGTATAAAAATCACAACATATCCCTCCAAAAAACCCCAAAATCCCAAACCCCCCCCTATAAAATTTTTAGCATTGTGCCCCATTTCCCGGACTCAAGTCCGACTATTAAAATAACCCGGGTTTTCCCGAAACCCTTCACAAATATTACCCCCGCTCCCCTCCAACATCTCCCGGTCCCAAGTATCATTCGTCTCCATTCCTCCCATCTAACACCCCATGCACGCCTTTTAAATAAGCCTCATACAAAATCCTTTATCCCCTCTTTCCCCCCCCTTTCCCCAGGACGACCCCCCCCTCTTTCCCCCCTATAGTTTTTTGGGCCCCCTTTTCATTCTACTTTATCCATTCTCTCCCAAATGGCCAAACCCAAAAAAACCCCCCCTTCCCGCCCTCAAAAATTTCTTTTTTTAACTCCACACCCTTTTCCCAATTTTTCCCCACTCCGGGTTTTTATAATTTTACACCCTTTCCCTTAGACAGGACATCTCCCGCCTCAACCTCTCCCCCCGCTCTTTTTAAAATTTCCCCAAAACCCCATCCATTAAGGTGTTGGTTTTTTCTACTCATCCATTCCTTCTTTTCCTCCATAGATAACGTTTTTTCTCCCCCATATCCTCAACCACCACTCCCTTTTTTTCCCCCATCAATTCCCTTTATTAACCTCATCCTTCATAAATCCATCCTTTAAAAACCCCCCAACTCCCAAATATCTGAAAACATTCCTTCTTCCAACCCCCTCCTCCCAATTTGATATCAATTTTTTTTTATTTAAAACATTTTATACCCCATCACCCTTTCTCTTTCTATTTTACTTTCCTTTTTTACCCTTTCCTTCTCAAAATATAACCTTTTAATTTTTTTTTGAAACTCCCATAAGCCAGTATCATCAGCAAAAAGTAACTGTAAACAATTCCCCTTTAATTTTATTCCCATAATTTAATCCCCCCTCTCCCAACACCCAGCATTTGTTCCAAAACCCCCATCTATAAATATATTAAAAACCATGGTGACATTAAAATCCCCTTTTAAGACCTACTTTTTCCGGGAAATATTCCCTCTCTTCTACACACCCAACCTGAGCCTCACTATCCTCATAAAAACTCTTTACAGCATTTAATTCCATATTCCATATACTTTAGCATCTGACATTGCTCCTCTATCCACTCTATCCCTATACCCTTTTTTAAATCCATAAATGCAATAAAAACTTTACCATCTAAAAAAATTTTCCCTATTGTTAATGTAAACACGTCTACATCCCTACCCACTCAAACCTCCCCGCTCCTCCGAAATTCCCTTTTTTTCTTACCTCTAATTCTTTCCAATTTAACCCTACCGTATACTTTTCCCGGTATCTCAGTAAACTTATTCCTCTATAATTTTACAATCTCTTTTTTTCCCCCTTTTTTTTATATAAAAGGGGCTATCATCCCTTTTCCCTAAACCCAGGACCTTCCCCTCTTTCCCTACATTTTTTTAAACAAAAAATCCAACCACTCCAACACTATATCCCCCCGCTTTTAACATTTTGTCATGTCCCATCAGTTCCCCGCTCTTTACCCCTTTTATTTCTGTTGCCTCCCCTTTCCCCCCACCTTTCATTCTTCTTCTTCACTCATAAAAAATGGGTTCCCCCCCTGGCCAGTCATGAAAAACCCCTCCCCTTTTTTCCTCAACATTTTTAAAAATTCCTCCAAAAAATTCTCGCCCTCTACAGGTACCTCCCCCTCCCCCTCCTCTCCCCTACTCTGTTTTTAACCCCACAAATCCCTTTCTTTCCCTAGGCTTTCTTAAAAATTTCTCCTCCCAAAATTTTTTTTTATTTTCTTTGGGAATTTTTTTGACAGTGCCTCTCCCCTCTTTTTTCTTCCTTTTTCACTCTCACCCTCTCCCCACCTTTTTTTACTCTTTTTCTGCTCTTCTTATAACACTTCTGCTTTGTAAACCTCTCAACTTCCTTTTTTCTTTTTTCCCCCCTTTTCTTATCATTTTCCCCCAATCCTCCTCTTTCCTCCCCCCCACCCCCATAACCCAAACTTCCCCCATTTTACATCATACCTTGTATATTTATTTATCCTCTTTTTCCTAAAATATGTATTACTTATTACTAAATCTCTTTCTACACATAGCTCAATTAAAGGCTCCCCATTTACATTTACCCCTGGCACCCCAAAATTACCTACTACTCCCTCCATAACATTTTTACCCACTTTAGCATTGAAATCCCCAACCACCATTACTCTCACACTTGATTCAAAACTCCCCACGCATTCACTCAACATTTCCCAGAATCTCTCTCTCTCCTCTACACTTCTCTCTTCTCCAGGTGCATACACGCTTACTATAACCCACTTTTCACATCCAATCTTTATTTTACTCCACATAATCCTTGAATTTATGCATTTGTAGTCCCTCTTTTCCTGCCATAGCTTATCCTTCAACATTATTGCTACTCCTTCTTTAGCTCTAACTCTATTTGAAACCCCTGACCTAATCCCATTTATTCCTCTCCATTGAAACTCTCCCACCCCCTTCAGCTTTGTTTCACTTAAAGCCAGGACATCCAGTTTCTTCTCATTCATAACATCCACAATCATCTCTTTCTTATCTTTCTTATCTTTCTTATCATTTCTTATCATATATATATATATATATATATATATATATATATATATATATATATATATATATATATATATATATATATATATAATATATTTTGGGGGTCTGGGATTCATGGTCATGCATAACATCCTTGTTAATAATGTTGATAACACTGCTAATACATAACAGTCTTGATACATAACAATGTTAATCATAATGTGTGTATGTGTGTGTGTGTGTGTGTGTGTGTGTGTGTGTGTGTGTGTGTGTGTGTGTGTGTGTGTGTGTGTGTAATCACCTAGTTGATTTTGCGGGGGTCGAGACAGAGCTCCTCGCCCCGTGTGTGTGTGTGTGTGTGTGTGTGTGTGTGTGTGTGTGTGTGTGTGTGTACTCACCTAGTTGAGGTTGCGGGGTTCGAGTCCGAGCTCCTGGCCCCGTGTGTGTGTGTGTGTGTGTGTGTGTGTGTGTGTGTGTGTGTGTGTGTGTGTGTGTGTGTGTGTGTGTGTGTGTGTGTGTGTGTGTGTGTTTGTATGTATGTGTGCGTGTGCGTGTGTGTGTGTATGTGTATGTGTATGTGTGTGTGTGTGTATGTGTGTGTGTGTGTACGTGTGTGTGTGTGTGTGTGTGTATGTGTGTGTACTCACCTAGTTGAGGTTGCGGGGTTCGAGTCCGAGCTCCTGTGTGTATGTGTGTATGTGTGTGTGTGTGTGTGTGTGTGTGTGTGTGTGTGTGTGTGTGTGTGTGTTTGTATGTATGTGTGTGTGTGCGTGTGTGTGTGTGTGTGTGTGTGTGTGTGTGTGTGTGTGTGTGTGTGTGTGTGTGTGTGTGTGTGTGTGTGTGTGTGTGTGCGTATGTGTGTGTGTGTGTGTGTGTGTGTGTTTGTATGTATGTATGTGTGTGTGCGTGTGTGTGTGTGTGTGTGTGTGTGTGTGTGTGTGTGTGTGTGTGTGTGTGTGTGTGTGTGTGTGTGTGTGTGTGTTTGTATGCATGTGTGTGTGTGTGTGTGTGTGTGTGTGTGTGTGTGTGTGTGTGTGTGTGTGTGTGTGTGTGTGTGTGTGTATGCGTACTGACCAGACAACTGCACTAGCCACGTAATTAATTCAGTATTTAGATGGTTGAGTTTAACTGTCTCTCCGAAGTGTGTTTCTCTGGGGTGTGTCTCTGGAGCCTGTGTCTCTGGAGAGTGTTTCTCTGGGATGTGTCTCTGGAGTGTGTGTCTCTGGAGTGTGTGTCTCTGGAGTGTGTCTCTGGAGAGTTTTTATGTAGGGTGTGTGTGTCTCTGGAGTGTGTCTCTGGAGTGTGTCTCAAGAGTGTGTCTCTGGAGTGTGTCTCTCTGGAGTGTGTCTCTCTAGGGTGTGTCTCTGGAGTGTGTCTCTCTCTGGGGTGTGTGTCTCTGGAATGTGTCTCTCTGGGTTGTGTGTCTCTGGAGTGTGTCTTTCTTGGGTGTGTCTCTGGAGTGTGTCTCTCTGGGGTGGTGTCTCTGGAGTTTCTCTCTGGGGTGTATCTCTGGAGTGTGTCTATTTGGAGTGTGTCTCTCTGGAGTGTGTCTTTCTAGGGTGTGTGTCTCTGGAGTGTGTCTCTCTAGGGTGTGTCTCTGGAGTGTCTCTCTGGGGTGTGTGTCTCTGGAGTGTCTCTCTGGGGTGTGTGTCTCTGGAGTGTGTCTCTCTGGGGTGTGTGTCTCTGGAGTGTGTCTCTCTCGAGTGTGTCTCTCTAGGGTGTGTATTTCTGGAGTGTCTCTCTCTGGGGTGTGTGTATCTCTGGAGTGTGTCTCTCTGGGGTGTGTGTATCTCTGGAGTGTGTCTCTCTAGGGTGTGTGTATCTCTGGAGTGTGTCTCTCTGGGGTGTGTATCTCTAGAGTGTGTCTCTCTGAAGTGTCTCTCTCTGGGGTGTGTGTATCTCTGGAGTGTGGCTCTCTGGGGTGTGTATCTCTGGAGTGTGTCTCTCTGGAGTGTGTCTCTCTGAGGTGTGTATCTCTAGAGTGTGTCTCTCTGCAGTGTGTCTCTCTGGGGTGTGTGTCTCTGAAGTGTCTCTCTGGGGTATATGTCTCTGGAGGGTCTCTCTGTATCTCCATCTTTTAATAGGACATTTAGAGCAGTGAACGTAGACCAGAAACAGGAAATGAGTGAGAGACAGAAGTGATAGAGAGAGGGTCGAGGAGACAAGAGAAAGGGCGAGAGAGAGAGCGAGGATAAACAGGGAGGAACCAAGAATAGCTAGGATAGTAAATAGTGAAAAATAGGTTAAAAAAATACATGCTAATAAATAAATGTTAATTCTTTAATTTTAACTTGGTGATTGCCAGTGTTAGCAAAGGATTAACAAGCACGTGTAAAAATTTAATTTTAACTTTGGTTAAATGAATAAACACACACACACACACACACACACACACACACACACACACACACACACACACACACACACACACACACACACACACACACACGCACACACTCTTGCTGTCACTGCTCACCTAACAGTAAATAAGTACCTGGGTGTTAATTGATTGTTGTGGGTGGCATCCTGGGTAGGGTGAGACGTATGGGTAAGTCACCTTATACCTGCTGCTTTTGCTGCTGTTGCCTCTTTTCATCTCGCAGTAAATAGGTATTAGTATCTTTACACCTGCTTCCTGTGTTCATCTAGCAGCAAACAGGTACCAGTTTGCTAGTTGTAGGTCGCACAATCTGATTGTATTTTCAGTAATAGCGATGAAAATAATAATAATAATAATAATAATAATAATAATAATAATAATAATAATAATAATAATAATAATAATAATAATAATAATAATAATAATAATAATAATGAAAACAATAATAATAATAATAATAATAATAATAATAATAATAATAATAATAATAATAATAATAATAATGACAACAATAATAATAACAATAATAATAATAATAATAATAATAATAATAATAATAATAATAATAATAATAATAATAATAATAATAACAGCAATAATAACGGAGGTGTCGACACTACAGATGTGTCGACACTACAGATGTGTCGACACTACAGATGTGTCGACACTACAGATGTGTCGACACTACAGATGTGTCGACACTGCAGAGATGTCGACAGTACAGATGTGTCGACACTACAGATGTGTCGACACTACAGATGTGTCTACACTACACCTGTTATTGCTCCCCTCGTCCCCTGGTTGATCCAAGAGCTGTGTTTACTCTATATATTTAGAGTGACGGTGAGGATGAGCTATCACCGTGGGTGCTGAAGGTCGTGGTGAGGGAGGTGAGGGAGGTGAGGGAGGTGAGGGAGGTGAGGGAGGTGAGGGAGGTGAGGGAGGTGAGGGAGGTGAGGGAGGTGAGGGAGGTGAGGGAGGTGAGGGAGGTGAGGGAGGTGAGGGAGGTGAGGGAGGTGAGGGAGGTGAGGGAGGTGAGGGAGGTGAGGGAGGTGAGGGAGGTGAGGGAGGTGAGGGAGGTGAGGGAGGTGAGGGAGGTGAGGGAGGTGAGGGAGGTGAGGGAGGTGAGGGAGGTGAGGGAGGTGATGGAGGTGAGGGAGGTGAGGGTTATGAGGCAGAGACCTGAGTAGTGAAGGCTCGATCCTCCGTTCCCTCGTCTCTGTAAGGAAGCTCAGGATAGACAGTGTGATAGACACGAATAGGAGGTAAAATAGATGAAAGAACAATTTCACGATAGAACAATGATAAGCAAAAGCCGGGGAGAGAGGGATAGAGTCCCTCTCACTCCCTACTTTAACAAAGCCGGGGAGAGAGGGATAGAGTCCCTCTCACTCCCTACTTTAACAAAGCCGGGGAGAGAGGGATAGAGTCCCTCTCACTCCCTACTTTAACAAAGCCGGGGAGAGAGGGATAGAGTCCCTCTCACTCCCTACTTTAACAAAGCCGGGGAGAGAGGGATAGAGTCCCTCTCACTCCCTACTTTAACAAAGCCGGGGAGAGAGGGATAGAGTCCCTCTCACTCCCTACTTTAACAAAGCCGGGGAGAGAGGGATAGAGTCCCTCTCACTCCCTACTTTAACAAAGCCGGGGAGAGAGGGATAGAGTCCCTCTCACTCCCTACTTTAACAAAGCCGGGGAGAGAGGGATAGAGTCCCTCTCACTCCCTACTTTAACAAAGCCGGGGAGAGAGGGATAGAGTCCCTCTCAATCCCTACTTTAACAAAGCCGGGGAGAGAGGGATAGAGTCCCTCTCACTCCCTACTTTAACAAAGCCGGGTAGAGAGGGATAGAGTCCCTCTCACTCCCTACTTTAACAAAGCCGGGGAGAGAGGGATAGAGTCCCTCTCACTCCCTACTTTAACAAAGCCGGGGAGAGAGGGATAGAGTCCCTCTCACTCCCTACTTTAACAAAGCCGGGGAGAGAGGGATAGAGTCCCTCTCACTCCCTACTTTAACAAAGCCGGGGAGAGAGGGATAGAGTCCCTCTCCCGACTTTAACAAAGCCGGGGAGAGAGGGATAGAGTCCCTCTCAATCCCTACTTTAACAAAGCCGGGGAGAGAGGGATAGAGTCCCTCTCAATCCCTACTTTAACAAAGCCGGGGAGAGAGGGATAGAGTCCCTCTCACTCCCTACTTTAACAAAGCCGGGGAGAGAGGGATAGAGTCCCTCTCACTCCCTACTTTAACAAAGCCGGGGAGAGAGGGATAGAGTCCCTCTCACTCCCTACTTTAACAAAGCCGGGGAGAGAGGGATAGAGTCCCTCTCACTCCCTACTTTAACAAAGCCGGGGAGAGAGGGATAGAGTCCCTCTCACTCCCTACTTTAACAAAGCCGGGGAGAGAGGGATAGAGTCCCTCTCAATCCCTACTTTAACAAAGCCGGGGAGAGAGGGATAGAGTCCCTCTCACTCCCTACTTTAACAAAGCCGGGGAGAGAGGGATAGAGTCCCTCTCACTCCCTACTTTAACAAAGCCGGGGAGAGAGGGATAGAGTCCCTCTCACTCCCTACTTTAACAAAGCCGGGGAGAGAGGGATAGAGTCCCTCTCACTCCCTACTTTAACAAAGCCGGGGAGAGAGGGATAGAGTCCCTCTCACTCCCTACTTTAACAAAGCCGGGGAGAGAGGGATAGAGTCCCTCTCACTCCCTACTTTAACAAAGCCGGGGAGAGAGGGATAGAGTCCCTCACTCCCTACTTTAACAAAGCCGGGGAGAGAGGGATAGAGTCCCTCTCACTCCCTACTTTAACAAAGCCGGGGAGAGAGGGATAGAGTCCCTCTCAATCCCTACCTTAACAAAGCCGGGGAGAGAGGGATAGAGTCCCTCTCACTCCCTACTTTAACAAAGCCGGGGAGAGAGGGATAGAGTCCCTCTCACTCCCTACTTTAACAAAGCCGGGGAGAGAGGGATAGAGTCCCTCTCACTCCCTACTTTAACAAAGCCGGGGAGAGAGGGATAGAGTCCCTCTCACTCCCTACTTTAACAAAGCCGGGGAGAGAGGGATAGAGTCCCTCTCACTCCCTACTTTAACAAAGCCGGGGAGAGAGGGATAGAGTCCCTCTCACTCCCTACTTTAACAAAGCCGGGGAGAGAGGGATAGAGTCCCTCTCACTCCCTACTTTAACAAAGCCGGGGAGAGAGGGATAGAGTCCCTCTCACTCCCTACTTTAACAAAGCCGGGGAGAGAGGGATAGAGTCCCTCTCACTCCCTACTTTAACAAAGCCGGGGAGAGAGGGATAGAGTCCCTCTCACTCCCTACTTTAACAAAGCCGGGGAGAGAGGGATAGAGTCCCTCTCACTCCCTACTTTAACAAAGCCGGGGAGAGAGGGATAGAGTCCCTCTCACTCCCTACTTTAACAAAGCCGGGGAGAGAGAGATAGAGTCCCTCTCACTCCCTACTTTAACAAAGCCGGGGAGAGAGGGATAGAGTCCCTCTCACTCCCTACTTTAACAAAGCCGGGGAGAGAGGGATAGAGTCCCTCTCACTCCCTACTTTAACAAAGCCGGGGAGAGAGGGATAGAGTCCCTCTCACTCCCTACTTTAACAAAGCCGGGGAGAGAGGGATAGAGTCCCTCTCACTCCCTACTTTAACAAAGCCGGGGAGAGAGGGATAGAGTCCCTCTCACTCCCTACTTTAACAAAGCCGGGGAGAGAGGGATAGAGTCCCTCTCACTCCCTACTTTAACAAAGCCGGGGAGAGAGGGATAGAGTCCCTCTCACTCCCTACTTTAACAAAGCCGGGGAGAGAGGGATAGAGTCCCTCTCACTCCCTACTTTAACAAAGCCGGGGAGAGAGGGATAGAGTCCCTCTCACTCCCTACTTTAACAAAGCCGGGGAGAGAGGGATAGAGTCCCTCTCACTCCCTACTTTAACAAAGCCGGGGAGAGAGGGATAGAGTCCCTCTCACTCCCTACTTTAACAAAGCCGGGGAGAGAGGGATAGAGTCCCTCTCACTCCCTACTTTAACAAAGCCGGGGAGAGAGGGATAGAGTCCCTCTCACTCCCTACTTTAACAAAGCCGGGGAGAGAGGGATAGAGTCCCTCTCACTCCCTACTTTAACAAAGCCGGGGAGAGAGGGATAGAGTCCCTCTCACTCCCTACTTTAACAAAGCCGGGGAGAGAGGGATAGAGTCCCTCTCACTCCCTACTTTAACAAAGCCGGGGAGAGAGGGATAGAGTCCCTCTCACTCCCTACTTTAACAAAGCCGGGGAGAGAGGGATAGAGTCCCTCTCACTCCCTACTTTAACAAAGCCGGGGAGAGAGAGATAGAGTCCCTCTCAATCCCTACTTTAACAAAGCCCCTCTCAATCCCTACTTTAACAAAGCCGGGGAGAGAGGGATAGAGTCCCTTTCAACCCTACTTTAAGCCGGGGAGAGAGGGATAGAGTCCCTCTCTCCCTACTTTAACAAAGCCGGGGAGAGAGGGATAGAGTCCTCTCAATCCCTACCTTAACAAAGCCGGGGAGAGAGGGATAGAGTCCCTCTCACTCCCTACTTTAACAAAGCCGGGGAGAGAGGGATAGAGTCCCTCTCACTCCCTACTTTAACAAAGCCGGGGAGAGAGGGATAGAGTCTCTCTCAATCCCTACTTTAACAAAGCCGGGGAGAGAGGGATAGAGTCCCTCTCAATCCCTACTTTAACAAAGCCGGGGAGAGAGGGATAGAGTCCCTCTCACTCCCTACTTTAACAAAGCCGGGGAGAGAGGGATAGAGTCCCTCTCACTCCTTACTTTAACAAAGCCGGGGAGAGAGGGATAGAGTCCCTCTCACTCCCTACTTTAACAAAGCCGGGGAGAGAGGGATAGAGTCCCTCTCACTCCCTACTTTAACAAAGCCGGGGAGAGAGGGATAGAGTATCTCTCACTCCGTACTTTAACAAAGCCGGGGAGAGAGGGATAGAGTCCCTCTCACTCCCTACTTTAACAAAGCCGGGGAGAGAGGGATAGAGTCCCTCTCACTCCCTACTTTAACAAAGCCGGGGAGAGAGGGATAGAGTCCCTCTCACTCCCTACTTTAACAAAGCCGGGGAGAGAGGGATAGAGTCCCTCTCACTCCGTACTTTAACAAAGCCGGGGAGAGAGGGATAGAGTCCCTCTCACTCCCTACTTTAACAAAGCCGGGGAGAGAGGGATAGAGTCCCTCTCACTCCCTACTTTAACAAAGCCGGGGAGAGAGGGATAGAGTCCCTCTCACTCCCTACTTTAACAAAGCCGGGGAGAGAGGGATAGAGTCCCTCTCACTCCGTACTTTAACAAAGCCGGGGAGAGAGGGATAGAGTCCCTCTCACTCCTTACTTTAACAAAGCCGGGGAGAGAGGGATAGAGTCCCTCTCACTCCGTACTTTAACAAAGCCGGGGAGAGAGGGATAGAGTCCCTCTCACTCCCTACTTTAACAAAGCCGGGGAGAGAGGGATAGAGTCCCTCTCACTCCCTACTTTAACAAAGCCGGGGAGAGAGGGATAGAGTCCCTCTCACTCCCTACTTTAACAAAGCCGGGGAGAGAGGGATAGAGTCCCTCTCACTCCCTACTTTAACAAAGCCGGGGAGAGAGGGATAGAGTCCCTCTCACTCCCTACTTTAACAAAGCCGGGGAGAGAGGGATAGAGTCCCTCTCACTCCCTACTTTAACAAAGCCGGGGAGAGAGGGATAGAGTCCCTCTCACTCCCTACTTTAACAAAGCCGGGGAGAGAGGGATAGAGTCCCTCTCAATCCCTACTTTAACAAAGCCGGGGAGAGAGGGATAGAGTCCCTCTCACTCCCTACTTTAACAAAGCCGGGGAGAGAGGGATAGAGTCCCTCTCAATCCCTACTTTAACAAAGCCGGGGAGAGAGGGATAGAGTCCCTCTCAATCCCTACTTTAACAAAGCCGGGGAGAGAGGGATAGAGTCCCTCTCAATCCCTACTTTAACAAAGCCGGGGAGAGAGGGATAGAGTCCCTCTCAATCCCTACTTTAACAAAACGGACAAAATCTTCCTCATCTGTCAGGGGTCGTAATGATGCTGAGTCACTGTGTTACTTTTAAGAAAATTAGAAAATCTGCATATACGAAATTAGAAAAGCTGAAAATTTAAAAATAAGAAATTAGAAAAGTACAAAATTAGAAAAGTAGAAAGTTTGTTTCAGTATGAGAATGAGAAGGAGGAGGAGAAGAAGAACAAACAACAGTAATAATTAACCCTCACAGCAGCAGCAGCAACAACAACAACCACAGTTATAACAACAACAACAACTATTATAACACCAGTATCACCAAGAACAACAATCAACAGCATCAGCAGAAGCAACAACAACAATCAACAACAGCAGCAACAATAATGTACATGAGCACAACAACAATAATGAACAACAGTAACAACAACAATCAACAACAGCAGCAACAATAATCAACAACAGCAGCAACAACAATCAACAACAGCAGCAACAATAATCAACAACAGTAACAACAACAATCAACCTCAGCAGCAACAACAATCAACAACAGCAGCAGCAACAATCAACAACAACAGTAACAATAATCAACAACAGCAGCAACAACAATCAACAACAGCAGCAACAACAATCAACAACAGCAGCAACAACAATCAACAACAGCGGCAACAACATTCAACAGCAGCAGCAACAACAATCAACAACAGCAGCAACAACAATCAACAACAGCAGCAACAATAATCAACAACAGCAGCAACAACAATCAACAACAGCAGCAACAACAATCAACAACAGCAGCAACATCAATCAACAACAGCAGCAACAACAATCAAAAACAGCAGCAACAACAATCAACAACAGCAGCAACAACAATCAACAACAGCAGCAACAACAATCAACAACAGCAGCAACAATAATCAACAACAGCAGCAACAACAATCAACAACAGCAGCAACAACAATCAACAACAGCAGCAACAACAATCAACAACAGCAGCAACAACAATCAACAACAGCAGCACCAATAATCAACAACAGCATCAACAACAATCAACAACAGCAGCAACAAAAATCATCAACAGCAGCAACAACAATCAACAACAGCAGCAACAACAATCAACAACAGCAGCAACAATAATCAACAACAGCAGCAACAACAATCAACAACAGCAGCAACAACAATCAACAACAGCAGCAACAACAATCAACATGAGCACAACAACAATCAACAACAGCAGCAACAACAATCAACAACAGCAGCAACAATAATCAACAACAGCAGCAATAATGAACAACAGTAACAACAACAATCAACAACAGCAGCAACAACAATCAACAACAGCAGCAACAACAATCAACAACAGCAGCAACAATAATCAACAACAGCAGCAACAACAATCAACAACAGCAGCAACAACAATCAACAACAGCAGCAACAACAATCAACAACAGTAACAACAACAATCAACCTCAGCAGGAACAACAATCAACAACAGCAGCAACAACAATCAACAACAACAGTAACAATAATCAACAACAGCAGCAACAACAATCAACAACAGCAGCAACAACAATCAACAACAGCAGCAACAACAATCAACAACAGCAGCAACAACAATCAACAACAGCAGCAACAACAATCAACAACAGCAGCAACAATAATCAACAACAGCAGCAACAACAATCAACAACAGCAGCAACAATAATCAACAACAGCAGCAACAACAATCAACAACAGCAGCAACAATAATCAACAACAGTAACAACAACAATCAACCTCAGCAGCAACAACAATCAACAACAGCAGCAACAACAATCAACAACAGCAGCAACAATAATCAACAACAGCAGCAACAACAATCAACAACAGCAGCAACAACAATCAACAACAGCAGCAACAACAATCAACAACAGCAGCAACAACAATCAACAACAGCAGCAACAACAATCAACAACAGCAGCAACAACAATCAACAACAGCAGCAACAACAATCAACAACAGCAGCAACAACAATCAACAACAGCAGCAACAACAATCAACAACAGCAGCAACAACAATCAACAACAGCAGCAACAACAATCAACAACAGCAGCAACAATAATCAACAACAGCAGCAACAACAATCAACAACAGCAGCAACAACAATCAACAACAGCAGCAACAATAATCAACAACAGCAGCAACAACAATCAACAACAGCAGCAACAACAATCAACAACAGCAGCAACAACAATCAACAACAGCAGCAACAACAATCAACAACAGCAGCAACAACAATCAACAACAGCAGCAACAATAATCAACAACAGCAGCAATAATGAACAACAGTAACAACAACAATCAACAACAGCAGCAACAACAATCAACAACAGCAGCAACAATAATCAACAACAGCAGCAACAACAATCAACAACAGCAGCAACAACAATCAACAACAGCAGCAACAACAATCAACAACAGCAGCAACAACAATCAACAACAGCAGCAACAACAATCAACAACAGCAGCAACAACAATCAACAACAGCAGCAACAACAATCAACAACAGCAGCAACAATAATCAACAACAGCAGCAACAACAATCAACAACAGCAGCAACAACAATCAACAACAGCAGCAACAACAATCAACAACAGCAGCAACAACAATCAACAACAGCAGCAATAATAATCAACAACAACAGTAATAAAAAAACAACAAACATCAACAACAACAACAAAGAACATCAACAATAGCCACAACAAGTCACTAAGTTATCCTTCGTCTTATTTGCTTACATAATTTTAAATATTTCTTTCATAATCCTCTTCTTACTCGCCCTCCTTGTCCTCGTCCTCGTCCTCGTCCTCGTCCTCGTCCTATTCGGAGAAATATATCTCTCTGCATTAGTATCCTACCATAGGATCAAGCTGGCTGTCTGTTTCATGTACGCTCACACACACTCACACTGTGTGTCTGTCTTTCACGTATGCACCCAGTGTGTCTGTGTCACTCACATACGCTCTGAGTGTGTATCACCGACATATACACCCAGTGTGTCTGTGTCACACATACGCTCACACCCTGTGTGTCTGTGTCACTCACATACGCTCTGAGTGTGTATCACCGACATATACACCCAGTGTGTCTGTGTCACTCACATACGCTCTGAGTGTGTATCACCGACATATACACCCAGTGTGTCTGTGTCACTCACATACGCTCTTAGTGTGCATCACCGACATATACACCCAGTGTGTCTGTGTCACTCACATACGCTCTTAGTGTGCATCACCGACATATACACCCAGTGTGTCGGTGTCACTCACATACGCTCTTAGTGTGTATCACCGACATATACACCCAGTGTGTCGGTGTCACTCACATACGCTCTTAGTGCGCATCACCGACATATACAGCCAGTGTGTCTGTGTCACTCACATACGCTCTTAGTGTGCATCACCGACATATACAGCCAGTGTGTCTGTGTCACTCACATACGCTCTGAGTGTGTATCACCGACATATACACCCAGTGTGTCTGTGTCACTCACATACGCTCTGAGTGTGTATCACCGACATATACACCCAGTGTGTCTGTGTCACTCACATACGCTCTGAGTGTGTATCACCGACATATACACCCAGTGTGTCTGTGTCACTCACATACGCTCTGAGTGTGTATCACCGACATATACACCCAGTGTGTCTGTGTCACTCACATACGCTCTGAGTGTGTATCACCGACATATACACCCAGTGTGTCTGTGTCACTCACATACGCTCTTAGTGTGCATCACCGACATATACACCCAGTGTGTCTGTGTCACTCACATACGCTCTTAGTGTGCATCACCGACATATACACCCAGTGTGTCTGTCTAGCAAGCCTTCATCTTGAAAATCTGCATAACTCTAAATATTTAATCTACTCTGCCAGGAAGAGATTCATAATTTACCGTGAACGGTTCACTGGACCTGTACAACACAACAACCTGCTTCTCTTGAGAGAACCATTGTACTGTGTGCAAGCAAATAAACCATACCCCCGTAGCGACAATTTCTCGCACTCTGCAGGAAATGCCACATTGCAAATTTTCCTGAAGATTGACAAACAGGTTGCAGAAAGCAAAACCTCGTATCTGGACAACATTTCTTCCTGTGTGGAGCTTCATCAGATTAGCAAGGATTCATTGAGCACGGAAATAAAACAAATAAACAAACAATTTACAGATTTGTAAAAATCGTGTTGACTACCGTTGTGAAGTCAATTATTTATTCCCCCCCCCCTACAGGCTTAGCGCTTTCCAGTGGTTATAATAATCATATTAGATTACTAATCGGTTTAATAATTTCGGTACAAGGGACAAATGAGTTAATTAGCTCAGTGGGACGACGCTGCTCACCTGAGGGCTGTGCCTCGACACGATTTTTTAAAATTAACCAGATGAGGCTTAATTGACGGGTGTAATTAAACTGAAAAAAAAGCCTCTATGGGCTTTAATAACACCCAGCACCTGTCACCTGTCATTACCCATCATTAGCACC